>NC_089838.1:124641480-124946934 GCF_035609145.1 Eleutherodactylus coqui | reverse complement strand
TGTTTAAAGGACAATCGTTATTCAGTTTTTAACCCCTAACCAATCCACTGTCGGATGTCTTCCTATATTCTGATTGAAGCTTGTACAGCTCTAATATCAGAAGACGTCCAACAGAGTATTCTTACCGTCTGTTACCAGCCACTCTGCTGTCGGAGCCTCTCTGGCATACACACAGTGGCTTTAGCCAGCAGATGGCACGGTTGTATAACAGCAAAAAGAGAAAGCCTTATAGCTCCTTAAGGACCAGGCTGTTGTGTACCTTAAGGACTAGAAACGTTTTAGGAATTTCACCCATGTGGCGGTTTTACTGCCCTATTTTGTTTCCTTCAGCTACCAAAATTATTTTTACTGCGTTTTTTTTTCTGTGACATATAGGGAGATTTTTAAAATATCTTTTTCACTGACTTTTTTTTCCATTTTTAGTTTTATTGGGGGTAAAATGCTAAAAAAAAAGATTTTTTTAACATTTATAGGTTTTTTTAAATTTAGTATATTTATGCTAAAATAAAGTACGGGAATGGGTTCCTCTATTTGTTCCGGATGTTTTGATATATAGTATGTATAGTTTTGGTTTACAGGGCGCATACGGCGACGTTTTTGGTTGGCGTCGGCTTTGTGTCATTTTCTTTCTTATGTATATATTATTTTATTTTGTAATATTGTTTTACTGATGTATGGAATTACTTTTTTTTACTATCTATGTCCCCCATGACATCATATAAGACCTCTGGGGGACATTCACTTTTTTTTTTAATTTGACAGTTTCCCACTCTAGCTGGGGCATCTATAGGAGCCCCAGTTACAGGGGAAAACAACCCCCTGCAGTGACATTAGTCACTGACAGAGCTGGCCAGGGTCTAGTATGACCCTCCAGCTGTGCTGTAGCAGGGAACCCCGGCGGTCACATGACCCCCCCCCCCCCCCCCTCCCGAGTGGAAGACTCCCTTCCACTTTCACTTTCAGTACACAGTGCTCATTGAGCACTGTGTACTCGGGGAAGCAGAAGGCAGAAAGGGTTAAAAAACCCTCCTGTCTTCTTCTCCAGGTTATCAGCTGTCACTAACAGCTGATAACCCGTTTTTGCCTCTGATTGATTGCAGAGCAGGAGGCTTAAAGCGCTGACGTAATTTTACTATCGGCAGTGCTTTAAGCCCAGGACCAGGTGCCATATATTTACTGTACCTGGTCCTTAATGGGTTAGGCAACCCTGTATCTAAAATTGGATTGGAAAGGGTTAAGCCTGCCGAAACTGAAAAACAAACGGTAAGCAAACAAATGATCTTTTCTCACTCAGTCGCTGCAAGCATTTATAGTGAACAATTATCGTCAGATTCAAGTAATTCTATCGTTCTGTGTGAAAGGTCCGTAGTAAATGTATGATGGATTTACATAAACACATTTCTTAAGATATGTAGCAGAGTAGAAGCAATCTGATACAGCAGGGAAGCTGCAAGAAAGTCAAGATGCCCATGGCTTCTATCAGCCCGCCAGCAGACACTTTTCATCTGGATTCACATAAGAATGGTTGGAGCTATTTTCGGGCGAGTTTGGGATTTGCTGTGCATTTTGAGGTTTTTGATCCTGTGGAAGTTCTTTTCTCAAACCCAGCAAGCTCTGGGCATGGCATTTTCAAGTATGTATTCTCCTCATAGACATCAATTGTAACAAAAACAAAAAAAACTATTAAAAAATGCCATTAACAATATAATTGTATACGGGTAATTCTTTGGTATTGTTTTCATGGCTATGTGTGAAAAGGGCCTAATGACTGTCGTGGTGCTGTATCTTTGCAGAATTTTCCAATTCAGTCCTCAATGTACCCCAACAGGTCATATTTTGAGTTATTTTTCACTAAATAATTAGCACATGTGTTTTCTCTATTGAAAATAGTTAAGACATGACCTATTAGGTTTCCTTGTAGAATGTATTGGGAAACACTGTGTCACATTGTGCTCCTGGGACCTGTAGTTCTATGGATTTCCAGGAGCACTCTTCCACAGGTGTGGGATAATTAAGCTGGCTGAATGTGTATTGTTCCTGCCAGCCAATCACCACCAGTCTGCTGCACATAAATACCAGCCCCTCTTGCTAGAGGGAGATGGTCATTTTTGTTACTCCTCATTCCCTCTCAGAACCCTGGTGTTTGGAATCATGCATGTTTTGCTTGGTATTGCTGCATGCATGAGGTTGTGGGTGGAATTCTCATGCCTGTTGGTGTGTTCTGTTGGTATGCCATTTACCATCTATGCAGGCCAGGCCCCTAGGTTCCAGCGTGGGACCGTCCTTAGAGGGACCATCGCCCGGCTTGCAGGCAGGACTACCTGGGGTTTAGGTTGTCTTGTTAGAGTAGAGACTCACAAGACAACAAGGACTCTTGTCGTGGGCCCATGAGCTTACGTATCTTGGCCAAAATATAAACCAATATCTTGTATGCACTTTATCTATTCCATCTGCTTATGCATGTTGGTATTCTTGGTAATTGTTTTGGAATTTGTGAGTTATTGTTGGATGTCTGCTCAAAGGTCCCATTTACTGTTCAGTCTGTTTCAGTGTCTGTTTGTGTGCATTTCCCATCTGTTCGCATCCTGAGCATGGTGTGCAATATTGTATAAATATAAATTAAGAGATTTTAGATTTCCTGACTACATAGACTGTGAAAATGAAGGTGGAGCTTCACTTTCAATTAGTTTTCTGGGACTACAATAGTAATGCCTTTCCGAATCTATGTCATAAGCTACAAATAACAGATTGGTGATGGTGGTGGTGGGGTTCTAACTTCTGCCATTTTCACTGATCAGCTAACTGAAGGACATGATTCTCATCATTTTCATCGTTTACAAAGCACAGACCTATACTTTTGCTAGTGACTGCGTCTGGAATTGCAGCTCAGTCTTTTTCACTTAAATGTGGTTCAATTGAAGTGAGAAGTCCCAACGGACACAGGCACTACCAAAAGTACAAGAGTTATGCCTGGTATACAGTAAAGTGAATTGCCTCTTAAGACACTTGATCAACAGGGATGCGAGAGTTGGACCCCCACTGCTATGATATCGATGGATTTTCCTAAGGATAGGCCATCGACATCATAGTCCTTGAAAAGTGCTTTAAGGTTGTATCAGATTTCTAAAAGTTCTCTTAACATTACAATTTTGTTATTTTATGTCACCCAAAGGACATTTAGACCATAAAATAGAGAAACAGACTGCATAAGCTCATGCAGACACTCAAACAAGCAATATAAAGAAGTGTCTAGACATCCCTTACTGTCTTTCCTATTCCATATATCTCTTTATTAGCATTGTTACAGTCATAAACTATATACATGTAACTTACTCACATCTGTTCACAGATGTATACCACTGAGCACTAACCACCTGTAAAATAATAACACAAAAACATATGGTCAAAAGTATTTAACTCATTGTACAAGATATCTGATGCTAATGAGGCAGTATGATGTACAGTTGCAAGAAAAAGTTAGTGAATAGAGATGAGCGAACGTACTCGTTCGAACTTGATACTCGTTCGAGTATTAGCGTGTTCGAGATGCTCGGTACTCGAGACGAGTACCACGCGATGTTCTAGTTACTTTCACTTTCATCTCTGAGACGTTAGCGCGCTTTTCTGGCCAATAGAAAGACAGGGAAGGCATTACAACTTCCCCCTGCGATGTTCAAGCCCTATACCACCCCCCTGCAGTGAGTGGCTGGCGAGATCAGGTGTCACCCGAGTATATAAATCGGCCCCTCCCGCGGCTCGCCACAGATGCATTCTGACAGAGATCAGGGACAGTCCTGCTGGTGCCAGAGCTGCTATAGGGAGAGCGTTAGGAGTTATTTTAGGCTTCACGAACCCCAACAGTCCTTCTTAGGGCCACATCTAACCGTGTGCAGTAGTGTGGAGGCTGCTTTTTGCAGTGTTGCACATTTTTTTTTTTTTTGATATATCGGCCGTGCAGAGCATTGCGTCCTGCAGTAATTGTACATTGTCCAGGGCCAGTAGTGGTGAGGCAGGGACAGAAGACATATTTAGTGTATATAGGCAGTGGGCCTTTCCAAAAACATTTAGGAAAAAAAATCTATTTGGGCTGCCTGTGACCGTCCTCAGTGTACTGGGTCTCTGCTGGGGGTAGTTGTCCTAATTCATACGCAGCCAGCTAAGTGTTACAGCAGGCTTGCGCAAAATTCTTTCCTGCCTCTGTGTTGCCTCTTACATCACCGCTGTATTCCTGTCCACAAGTGTACTGGGTCTCTGTTGGGGGTAGTTGTCCTAATTCATACGCAGCCAGCTAAGTGTTACAGCAGGCTTGCGCAAAATTCTTTCCTGCCTCTGTGTTGCCTCTTACATCACCGCTGTATTCCTGTCCACAGTGAAACAGTCTGCAGTAATTTTACATTGTCCAGGGCCAGTAGTGGTGAGGCAGGGACAGAAGACATATTTAGTGTATATAGGCAGTGGGCCTTTCCAAAAACATTTAGGAAAAAAAATCTATTTGGGCTGCCTGTGACCGTCCTCAGTGTACTGGGTCTCTGCTGGGGGTAGTTGTCCTAATTCATACGCAGCCAGCTAAGTGTTACAGCAGGCTTGCGCAAAATTCTTTCCTGCCTCTGTGTTGCCTCTTACATCACCGCTGTATTCCTGTCCACAAGTGTACTGGGTCTCTGTTGGGGGTAGTTGTCCTAATTCATACGCAGCCAGCTAAGTGTTACAGCAGGCTTGTGCAAAATTCTTTTCTGCCTCTGTGTTGCCTCTTACATCACCGCTGTATTCCTGTCCACAAGTGTACTGGGTCTCTGCTGGGGGTAGTTGTCCTAATTCATACGCAGCCAGCTAAGTGTTACAGCAGGCTTGCGCAAAATTCTTTCCTGCCTCTGTGTTGCCTCTTACATCACCACTGTATTCCTGTCCACAAGTGTACTGGGTCTCTGCTGGGGGTAGTTGTCCTAATTCATACGCAGCCAGCTAAGTGTTACAGCAGGCTTGCACAAAATTCTTTCCTGCCTCTGTGTTGCCTCTTACATCACCGCTGTATTCCTGTCCACAAGTGTACTGGGTCTCTGTTGGGGGTAGTTGTCCTAATTCATACGCAGCCAGCTAAGTGTTACAGCAGGCTTGCGCAAAATTCTTTCCTGCCTCTGTGTTGCCTCTTACATCACCGCTGTATTCCTGTCCACAGTGAAACAGTCTGCAGTAATTTTACATTGTCCAGGGCCAGTAGTGGTGAGGCAGGGACAGAAGACATATTTAGTGTATATAGGCAGTGGGCCTTTCCAAAAACATTTTGGAAAAAAAATCTATTTGGGCTGCCTGTGACCGTCCTCTGTGTACTGGGTCTCTGCTGGGGGTAGTTGTCCTAATTCATACGCAGCCAGCTAAGTGTTACAGCAGGCTTGCGCAAAATTCTTTTCTGCCTCTGTGTTGCCTCTTACATCACCGCTGTATTCCTGTCCACAGTGAAACAGTCTGCAGTAATTTTACATTGTCCAGGGCCAGTAGTGGTGAGGCAGGGACAGAAGACATATTTAGTGTATATAGGCAGTGGGCCTTTCCAAAAACATTTGGGAAAAAAATCTATTTGGGCTGCCTGTGACCGTCCTCTGTGTACTGGGTCTCTGCTGGGGGTAGTTGTCCTAATTCATACGCAGCCAGCTAAGTGTTACAGCAGGCTTGGCAAAATTCTTTCATTCCTCTGTGTTGTCTCTTACATCACCGCTGTATTCCCATCCACAAGTGTACTGGGTCTCTGCTGGGGGTAGTTGTCCTAATTCATACGCAGCCAGCTAAGTGTTACAGCAGGCTGGCGCAAAAGTCTTTCCTGCCTCTGCTGTGCGTTCCGTAAGCGAAGTCAGCCTCCAACCACAGGCCAATAAGCGGCACATCTAATTACAGCGTTCTGTTTCTGCACTACTGGTAATACACCATGCTGAGGGGTAGGGGTAGGCCTAGAGGACGTGGACACGGGCGAGGACGCGGAGGCCCAAGTCAGGGTGTGGGCACAGGCTGAGCTCCTGATCCAGGTGTATCGCAGCCGACTGCTGCGGGATTAGGAGAGAGGCACGTTTCTGGCGTCCCCACATTCATCTCACTATTAATGGGTCCACGCGGTAGACCTTTATTAGAAAATGAGCAGTGTGAGCAGGTCCTGTCGGGGATGGCAGAAAGTGCATCCAGCAATCTATCGACCACCCAGAGTTCTGCGCCGTCCACTGCTGCAACTCTGAATCCTCTGGCTGCTGCTCCTCCTTCCTCCCAGCCTCCTCACTCCATTACAATGACACATTCTGAGGAGCAGGCAGACTCCCAGGAACTGTTCCCGGGCCCCTGCCCAGAATGGCCAGCAATGGTTCCTCTCCCACCGGAGGAGTTTGTCGTGACCGATGCCCAACCTTTGGAAAGTTCCCGGGGTCCGGGGGATGAGGCTGGGGACTTCCGGCAACTGTCTCAAGAGCTTTCAGTGGGTGAGGAGGACGATGATGATGAGACACAGTTGTCTATCACTCAGGTAGTAGTAATTGGAGTAAGTCCGAGGGAGGAGCGCACAGAGGATTCGGAGGAAGAGCAGCAGGACGATGAGGTGACTGACCCCACCTGGTTTGCTACGCCTACTGAGGACAGGTCTTCAGAGGGGGAGGCAAGTGCAGCAGCGGGGCAGGTTGGAAGAGACAGTGCGGTGGCCAGGGGTAGAGGCAGGGCCAGACTGAATAATCCACCAACTGTTTCCCAAAGCGCCCCCTCACGCCATGCCACCCTGTAGAGGCCGAGGTGCTCAAAGGTCTGGCAGTTTTTCACTGAGAGTGCAGACGACCGACGAACAGTGGTGTGCAACCTTTGTCGCGCCAAGATCAGCCGGGGAGCCACCACCACCAGTCTCACCACCACCAGCATGCGCAGACATATGATGGCCAAGCACCCCGCAAGGTGGGATGAAGGCCGTTCACTGCCTCTGGTTTGCACCGCTGCCTCTCCCCCTGTGCCCCAACCTGCCACTGAGATCCAACCCCCCTCTCAGGACACAGGCACTACCGTATCCTGGCCTGCACCCACACCCTCACCTCCGCTGTGCTCGGCCCCATCCACCAATGTCTCTCAGCGCACCGTCCAGCCGTCGCTAGCGCAAGTGTTGGAGCGCAAGCGCAAGTACACCGCCACACACCCGCACGCTCAAGCGTTAAACGTGCACATAGCCAAATTTATCAGCCTGGAGATGCTGCCGTATAGGGTTGTGGAAACGGAGGCTTTCAAAGGTATGATGGCGGCGGCGGCCCCGCGCTACTCAGTTCCCAGTCGCCACTACTTTTCCCGATGTGCCGTCCCAGCCCTGCACGACCACGTCTCCCGCAACATTGTACGTGCCCTCACCAACGCGGTTACTGCCAAGGTCCACTTAACAACGGACACGTGGACAAGCACAGGCGGGCAGGGCCACTATATCTCCCTGACGGCACATTGGGTGAATTTAGTGGAGGCTGGGACAGAGTCAGAGCCTGGGACCGCTCACGTCCTACCCACCCCCAGAATTGCGGGCCCCAGCTCGGTGGTGGTATCTGCGGCGGTGTATGCTTCCTCCACTAAACCACCCTCCTCCTCCTCCTCCTCCTCCTACGCAACCTCTGTCTCGCAATCAAGATGTGTCAGCAGCAGCACGTCGCCAGCAGTCGCTGTCGCGCGGCGTGGCAGCACAGCGGTGGGCAAGCGTCAGCAGGCCGTGCTGAAACTACTCAGCTTAGGAGAGAAGAGGCACACGGCCCACGAACTGCTGCAGTGTCTGACAGAGCAGACCGACCGCTGGCTTGCGCAGCTGAGCCTCCAACCGGGCATGGTCGTGTGTGACAATGGCCGTAACCTGGTGGCGGCTCTGCAGCTCGGCAGCCTCACGCACGTGCCATGCCTGGCTCACGTCTTTAATTTGGTGGTTCAGAGGTTTCTGAAAAGCTACCCACGCTTGTCAGACCTACTCGGAAAGGTGCGCCGGCTCTGCGCACATTTCCGCAAGTCCCACACGGACACTGCCACCCTGCGCACCCTGCAACATCGGTTTCATCTGCCAGTGCACCGACTGCTGTGCGACGTGCCCACACGGTGGAACTCTACGCTCCACATGTTGGCCAGGCTCTATGAGCAGCGTAGAGCTATAGTGGAATTGGTATTCCAACATGGGCGGCGCAGTGGGAGTCAGCCTCCTCAATTCTTTACAGAAGAGTGGGCCTGGTTGGCAGACATCTTCCAGGTCCTTGGAAACTTTGAGGAGTCTACCCAGATGGTGAGCGGCGATGCTGCAATCATTAGCGTCACCATTCCTCTGCTATGCCTCTTGAGAAGTTCCCTGCAAAGCATAAAGGCAGACGCTTTGCGCTCGGAAACAGAGGCGGGGGAAGACAGTATGTCACTGGATAGTCAGAGCACCCTCCTGTCTATATCTCAGTGCGTTGAGGAGGAGGAGGAGGAGGAGGAGGAGCATGAGGAGGATGAAGAGGAGGGGGAAGAGACAGCTTGGCCCAATGCTGAGGGTACCCATGCTGCTTGCCTGTCATCCTTTCAGCGTGTTTGGCCTGAGGAGGAGGAGGAGGAGGATCCTGAAAGTGATCTTCCTAGTGAGGACAGCCATGTGTTGCGTACAGGTACCCTGGCACACATGGCTGACTTCATGTTAGGATGTCTTTCTCGTGACCCTCGCGTTACACGCATTCTGGCCACTACGGATTACTGGGTGTACACACTGCTCGACCCACGGTATAAGGAGAACCTTTCCACTCTCATACCCGAAGGGGAAAGGGGTTCGAGAGTGATGCTATACCACAGGACCCTGGCAGACAAGCTGATGGTAAAATTTCCATCCGACAGCGCTAGTGGCCGAAGGCGCAGTTCCGAGGGCCAGGAAGCAGGGGAGGCGCAGAGATCAGGTAGCATGTACAGCACAGGCAGGGGAACACTCTCTAAGGCCTTTGACAGCTTTCTGGCTCCCCAGCAAGACTGTGTCACCGCTCCCCAGTCAAGGCTGAGTCGGCGGGAGCACTGTAAAAGGATGGTGAGGGAGTACGTAGCCGATCGCACGACCGTCCTCCGTGACGCCTCTGCCCCCTACAACTACTGGGTGTCGAAGCTGGACACGTGGCCTGAACTCGCGCTGTATGCCCTGGAGGTGCTTGCTTGTCCTGCGGCTAGCGTCTTGTCAGAGAGGGTGTTTAGTGCGGCTGGGGAAATCATCACGGATAAGCGTACCCGCCTGTCAACCGACAGTGCCGACAGGCTTACACTCATCAAGATGAACAAAGCCTGGATTTCCCCAGACTTCTCTTCTCCACCAGCGGACAGCAGCGATACCTAAACAATACGTAGGCTGCACCCGCGGATGGAAGCATTGTTCTCTATCACCATCAAAAACGGGGACCTTTTAGCTTCATCAATCTGTGTATAATATTCATCCTCCTCCTGCTCCTCCTCCTGAAACCTGACGTAATCACGCCGAACGGGCAATTTTTCTTAGGCCCACAAGGCTCAGTCATATAATTTTTGTAAACAATTTTTATACGTTTCAATGCTCATTAAAGCGTTGAAACTTTCACCTGAACCAATTTTTATTTTAACTGGGCTGCCTCCAGGCCTAGTTACAAATTAAGCCACATTAACCAAAGCGATTAATGGGTTTCACCTGCCCTCTTGGTTGGGCATGGGCAATTTTTCTGACGTACATTAGTACTGTTGGTACACCAATTTTTGGGGCCCTCGCCTACAGTGTAATCCAATTAATTTTTTGCCCACCTGCATTAAAGCTGATGTTACATCAGCTGTGCTGGGCACTGCAATGGGATATATTTATGTACCACCAGTGGGTTCCAGGGAGCCACCCATGCTGTGGGTCCCCAGGGAGTTGTAACTGCATGTGTCTACTTCTAAAGAACCCCAGTCTGACTGGGGCATGCAGTGTGGGCCGAAGCCCACCTGCATTAAACATGACATTACCTCAGCTGTGATGGGCAATGCAATGGGATATATTTATGTACCGCTGGTGGCTTCCTGGCACCCACCCATGCTGTGGGTCCACAGGGAGTTGTACCTGCCTGTGTCTATGAATTAAAAACCCCGGTCAGGTTGGGGCATGCAGTGTGGACCGAAGCCCACCTGCATTTAATCTGACGTTAGCTCTGCTGTCCAGGGCACTGCAATGGGATACATTTATGTACAGCCGGTGGGTTCCAGGGAGCCACCCATGCTGTGGGTGCACACGGAATTCCCATTGCGGAGTTGTACCTGCCTGTGACTATTTATAAAAAACCGCGGTCTGACTGGGGCATGCAGACACCTTGACAGAATGAATAGTGTGTGGCACATAGGTTCCCCATTGCTATTCCCACATGTGCAGCTCCTGATGGCGGTGGCACAGGATTATATTTCTCATTGCTTCTGTACAGCATTGTGGGCTATTGCCCCGCCCCTTTTAAAGAGGGTCGCTGCCTAGCCGTGCCAACCCTCTGCAGTGTGTGCCTGCGGTTCCTCCTCATGGCAGACGCACTTATAAATAGACATGAGGGTGGTGTGGCATGAGTGCAGCTGAAGGCTGCGCAGGGATACTTTGGTGTGCGCTGTGGACACTGCGTCGTGCGGGGGGCAGCATGTAACCCAGGAGAAGTGGCAGCGGAGTGTCATGCAGGCAGTGATTGTGCTTTGTTGGAGGTAGTGTGGTGCTTAGCTAAGGTATGCATTGCTAATGAGGGCTTTTCAGAAGTAAAAGTTGTTGGGAGGGGGGGGGCCCTCTTGCCGCTATTGTGGCTTAATATTGGGACCTGGGAACTTGAGATGCAGCCCAATATGTAGCCCCTCGCCTGCCCTATCCGGTGCTGTATCGTTCCCATCACTTTCTTGAATTGCCCAGATTTTAACAAATGAAAACCTTAGCGAGCATCGGCGATATACAAAAATGCTCGGGTCGCCCATTGACTTCAATGGGGTTCGTTACTCGAAACGAACCCTCGAGCATCACGATAATTTCGTCCTGAGTAACGAGCACCCGAGCATTTTGGTGCTCGCTCATCTCTATTAGTGAACTCTTTTTAATCACCTGGATCTTTTCATTGATTACTAATAAAAAGTATAAAAAGTATTATTTTATAAAAATGGAAATTAAATATAAGGGAATCAAACGTATGAATTTCCATTTATACCATTAAAATCAATGGGGAAAAAACTGAAACATTTAATTGTCTTATTTCCGTTGCTCTGCTCCAAAAAAGGAACATAGGAAGGGAAATCAACAACAGTGCTGTGAGCAAGCCCAGGAAGGGAAATCAACAACAGTACTGTGAGCAAGCCCTAAATTTGTTTGAAAAAAATGCAACTTACACCAAACGTCTGGCACAGCATCAGCTATAAATATGTCCTGATGCTTTAAGTCCTTAAGGATGCAGCCCTTTTTCTTTTTTTCATTTTCGTTTTATACTCCCCCTTTTTAACAAATTGTAACTGCTCTATTTATTCATCGACGTAGCTGTATGAGGTTTTTTGCGGGACGATGGTACTATTTTATGTACCTTGTAATGTACTGAAAAACTTTTTAAAAAATCTACGATACCAAACTTGCATGTTTTTTTTTTGCTTCTTTGCTTTTTTTTGGCATTCTTTATTTTTTTTTTCGGACGGCATTCGTGCAGGGTAAATAATGCACTACTTTGATAGATGGCACTTTTATAGACGCAGTGATACCAAATATTCATTTTTGTTTTTTGATTTAGATTTTTTATGATAGACATGGAAAAAGATGGGTGATTTAGACTTTTATTTGTTTTTTTTTACAATTGGTAAAACTTTATTGATCTTACTTTTACTTTTTTTAAGCCGCTCTAGGGGACCACAACTAGCGATTAGAGATCAGCGAGCACCCAAATGCTCGAGTCCGCGTTATTCAAGTCAAGCTTTTCATAAAATTCGAGAGCTTTACTCAAGTAACAAACCCCAATGACTACAATGGGAGACTCGAGCATTTTTGTATGTGGGATGCCGGGTGCCAAGCTTTTTTTCCCCTAGGTTTCGTTGTTGTCGTTATCTCTCTCTTTCTCTCTCTCTCTCTCTCTCTCTCTCTCTCTCTATCTCTATCTCTCTCTCTTTCGACAAAAAATTTGGCAATGACGCGCGCTGCGGCGGGGAGGGGCCAAAACAGGCACGTCACAGCGGGGAGAAGCCAAAAACTGGGGCGGGGTCGAACACGGCTTGATGCTCGTTCGAGTAACGAGCACCATCGAGTACGCTAATGCTTGAAAGAGCATCAAGCTCGGCAGAGTATGTTCGCTCAACTCTACTAGCGATGCCTTGATCGCTCCTGCAGTACGATGGAATGCTATAGCATTACATCATACTGCAATCTGACAGGCAGTCTATCAAGCCACCCCACAGAGATGGTTTGATAGACAGTCTGCTAAGGCAGCTCTGGGGCCTTTCAGAAGGCCCCTGGCTGCCATGACACTTGTACGGCTCCCTGTGATCTCACCGCAGGTGGGGGGGTGTATGGGACCCATGAGCATCGTTCAGGGGATTTAAATTAACTGACTGCGGCATTTAAAGGGTTAATAGTGCTGATCAGCCGCGTGGCTGTTGTAGCTATTGCCTGCAGGTGTCAACTGTAATAAACAGCTGACGCCTGCACTGTATGAAGAAAGGTCACCCCGCAATCTCTCTTCATACATACCCCGATGCTGTAGGAAGTAAATGTGCGTCCAGGAGCGTTAAGGGGTTAACAGACTGGGACAGGTTACATTTTAAGGAGTAATAGTTAAATTCACCTCATAAATATATTGTACTTACACTTATTAAAAAATGTTTCTATCCCCAGATATTGCAGGATTAATGTTAGAATCGCGCCAACTACTGTTTATTTTCTGTATCCACAAAAGCAGTTGTTTCAA
The DNA here is from genome assembly GCF_035609145.1 of Eleutherodactylus coqui. Lineage (NCBI taxonomy): Eukaryota > Metazoa > Chordata > Amphibia > Anura > Eleutherodactylidae > Eleutherodactylus > Eleutherodactylus coqui. The sequence goes on along the minus strand of NC_089838.1, from coordinate 124,934,041 downwards.
GATGCTCACGAATACTCTTTCTTCTGTGGTGGGCAGCTGCTTCTGAAGTTCCAAAGTCTTCTCTGCTTGTCAAAACAAATGCTGAGCAATTGCCATTTCTGTAGCGCTGTCACACTCTCTTATCACTTGTCTCTTCTGACAAGCAAAGACAACATTAGAGCTTCAGAAGCCACGCTCACCCCGCAAGCTTCCCCTCCACATACTTAGGGTAGCAGAAAGAGAAGCAAGACTGAGCATGTGTGACCACTTTGGAGTAATTACTATGGTGGACACAGAATACAAAAAGCAAGTGGCACTACTTTAACATTAGTCTTGGACTGTCTGGGGATAAAAACAGTTTTTAATAAATGTAAATAGAAAAAATATGTATAATTATGGACTGGATTTAATTATAAATAATATTTTTTATGGAACAACCACTTTAAAGAGTTTGTCTACTTTGGACAATCACTATTTGTCATAATAATTCCTTGACATTAAGCAGATCATAATGTGTTCCCCTGCTAGGGGCCTAGCGATCAGCTGTTATCTGTGGGAAAACCTAGCAGTAAATGTTCAATTTCCCTACAGCACCACCACAGGGAAAATTACGTATTACACATTTCTCATTAATCCCTTCCCTCCATATGATGTAAAGATATGTCCTGGAGGCGGGGTACTTGCCACAACTGCACGTACCCTTACGTCATGGGGATAGCGCGAGATCATAAGAGATCTCGCGCTATCGGGCAGCGGGAGCTGTCTGTCAACAGATAGCCAGCCTCCGGCTGCAACAGCGGGGTGCATCGGAGATGCGCCCCCTGCTGTTAACCCCTTCCCTGCCACGATCTATGTAGATCGCGACATGGGAAGTGTTCACAGAGGGAGTGCGCTCCCTCTGAGATGTTCCCGGGCTCTTGCAATATAATTGCAGAGAGCCCAGCTGGTTGTCATGGTAACAGGACGCCACCTACAGGCGTCCTGTATTACCATTGCCTATGATCGCTGTACTAAGTGATAAGGCATTGCAGGAGAGAAGTCCTGCAATGCCTTATCATAGTGATCAGAGCTGGTATGGTGTAAGTTCCCCAGAGGGACATAAATTGTGTAAAAAAAGATCAAAATAATGTACAAAAAATAAAAATGTAAAAAAATAAACCTTTTTGAGGTTTTTTTTCTCATATTAGCATTAAAAAAACACACATATTTGATATCGTCGTGTCCGTAACGACACATACAATAAGTTGAACATGCTCTTTACCCTGCACAGCAAAAAGCGTAAAGAAAATGCTAAAAAACTGAGGCAAAATACAAATTTTTTGCATTTTGCTTCTCAAAAAACGCAATAAAAGTGATCAAAAAAGCAGTATGTACCCCAAAATGGTACCAATAAAAACTACAGCTTACGTCGCAAAAAATAAGCCCTCACAGAGCTCCATCCATGGAAAAATAAAAAAGTTATAGGACTTTGAATGCAGCGAATTAGAAAAGAAAAGATTTCCAAAAAAAAGGGTTTTTATTGCAGAAAAGTGGAAAACCCAAAAAAGATATAAGAATTTTTGTATCGTTGTAATCATACTGACCCGCAGAAAAAATGTATTGTGTAATTTATGCTGCATAATTAACGCTTCAAAAAAAAAAAAAAAACTATGGCAGAATTAATGCGTTTTCTCTCCCTGCGATCATAAAAAAAAAAATAAAAGTTTTACAATATAGTCTATGTACCCAAAAGTGGCACCGATAAAAACTACAGTTTGCCACACAAAAAACAAGCCCTTATACGGCCGCGTCAATGGAAAAATAAAAAAGGTATGGCTTTTGAAAAATGGAGATTAAAATCCGGCAAAAATCGTTGCGTCCTTAAGCCCAAAATAGGCCGTGTCCTTAAGGGGTTAAAATTAATGCAGGACAGGAGAGGTCCTCCAGAGAGAGAGGCTCTCCTTGTAAAAGACCCTCCACTCTGGTTGAGAAATAAGATCCTTGTCTATTGATGCAGAATTGCTTAACTGAGTATATAAAAATAGGGCTTTCAAATAGGAACACCTCTTTAAATTATGCACAGGAACATCAAACTAGGCCTCTCTGTTTAATTGCAGATGTGCTGCGGCTTGGTAATTGCTAAAAACCCTATGACATAGCTTCAGTTAACATACGCTAACCTGAGCCTTTATTCCACACTACAGTCTAGTGCACAAACTAGTAGAAAATGTATAAAATTAAAATGTCTGCCTGGGAATTTTAGGGTGGAAAAAGAATATATTATGTATTTGCCATGTAGATCTAAATCACAAATTAGACAGACGTGTTGGGAAAATTGCGTAGTTCAGGTCTTGTTAGCATAGTATAAATGTCACTCAGCTGATGACTTATTTGTACCTTTTGTAGCCAGGCTCATTTAGTATAGTATCAGCTCATTTTACTTTATAATATGCAGCAAAGTCAATGAACCAAAACTTCACATGAAAAGTAAATATATTTGAACTGTGGCAACTCCTGCTAGTGACCCGGCATGCCAAAAAGCACTCATATATCTTTCTATATTTATATGCTCTGACAGTTCAACATATATAAATTGGACGTAAATTTCATAATGCCTACAAGTTTGCAAACTGCTGGATCTGGGTTTATTATATTACAAATGTGCACAATGTCAAAGTTACTCAAGGCTGGTTTTTCAGCCATAAATATTTATAAAGTGTATGAAAAGCTTAAATAATAGTGGAATGATATGTATTTCTGCAATGCTTTTAATACACGGTAAGCCAGGATAACTGATACATCTAGCTGAGGGTTAGAGATGAGCGAGCATACACGATAAGCCAAACTACTCGAGCGAGTAGTGCCTTATTCGAGTACCTGCCAGCTTGTCTCTAAAGATTTGGGTGCCAGCAGGGGGTGGGGAGCGGCGGGGGAGAGCGGGGAGGAGCGGAGGGGAGATCTCTCTCTCCCCCCCGCTCTCCCCTGCTCACCGCCGCAACTCACCTGTCACCCGCTGCAGCAGCCGTATCTTTAGAGACGAGCGGGCAGGTACTCGAATAAGGCACCACTCGCTCGAGTAGTATGCCTTATCGAGTACCTGCCCGCTCATCTCTACTGAGGGTTAATTTTTTTTTTCCATTGATACTTATCATATTTTATATATGGAAATTAAATGATAATATAAATTATATTTTTTGAGAGTCAATAAAAATTATAGAAATTATAAACTTGCAGATCAATAGCTGGCTGAGGCCAGTATTATGCACTTTTGGTGGCACTGTCCATTGGCAACAAGGACATTTTTTTTTCGTTAAGACAGTTTCATAAATCTTCCCGTGTGTCTATGTGGCAACGCTGTATTTTCTAAATAAATAAGTAAATTATTACCAAGTTTACAATCCAGGATGATAAAATTGACCCTCAGTATCAAACATACCAATACGGTCTCTGAAAAATATAAGGAATATATGATATATCTCCATAGATACAGTACCTAATGTATAGCAGCAAACAGAAGCAGTGATCTGTTGTGCAAACTCTACCCTGTGTATGGCTACCCTTAGGCTGCCTGTCCATGGCCGTGATGGAATATCGCTAGCGATATTCCGCCACGGGCGAGGAGGGGGGACCACTGACAGGTCTCAGTGATGAGCCTATCTAATAAATAGGCTCATCACGGGTAATCAGGTCAAATCGCAGAATGCCACAATTTTAATTCCGCGAGTGGAGAATCGCTATGTTTGTGGACATCGGGCTGAGCTGTCCATAGTTAGCCTATGGAAGGCGTGTCATGTGAGGTCCGCGGGTCATTTAGCGCCGCTGATCTCACAGTGAAAACTCACCCATGGACAGGCAGCCTTACTCTAAGGCCTCATCAAGATGGCCATATTGCGAATTGCTAAATCTTCTGTGTCCCAGGCGGTGACTCTTTACTAATTTTGCTGGACAACTCTTTGCGAAATTCCTTAACGTTATTCCTGTCGGAAACTCTTTTTTTGTCTTGACTTCATTGCCTTGAATTTTCTACCTCTGAAGTTCTTATATAAGCCTGGCCTTAGCACTTCCTCCTTGCAAGATTATTGTTCTTTAGTATTAATCTGAGAGCATGTTCACACTTGGCGAATTTACTACAGATTATCCACAGCAGAAAAAATCATCAGCCAATCCGTACCAAATTTCGAGTCAAAATTTTTCCATTTGCTGTATTCTAGATCGGATCCCCAGCAAATGGTGCGGATTTTGACAATGTGGATTTTTATGCTCCTCTAAACAGTACTATATATACATGTGTACTCAACTCTGGCTGATTATTGGCCATACTTGTCTAAATTCTAACTACTGACCACACCTTGTCTATTGATACCTGTGTATAAAGCTCTGGCTTGTTTCTGACCTCTCCCTGTCACTTCCAAGAATGCTTACTACAAGAAGACTCTGACCTTGACTCCAGATTGCTATAACAGTATACATATAAGGGCGAAGTTACTGCAGAATCGCAGACAAATAGAACATGCTGCAATCTGACCATTTCATAGCATCAGCGGGTCAGTTTAGAATCTCCATCAATAATTTCTATAAAAAACGGGAAGAAAAAGTGCAGCATGCTACTCTATTGTATCCTGCGACATTCTGGATGGCCAGAGAGAAACCAAACAGACCCCTATTATAGTCAATAGGCGCTATGTGGAACAATTTAGTTTCATCACACGATAGATCTGTTCAGCCGGGGGTTGCAGTTGTTCTGCTGGCCAAATGGAGCAAGAAAATAAAAATCCATAACGCTGTTGTGAATTAGCCCTAATTCATAAACTTAAAATTAAAGTAACACCATTACATATGATATTATGCGCCCCCCTATATTGCCTCCCTCATCTCAATCCATCACCCAGCCCGGGGTCTCCATTCTGCTAACGAAACTAGACTGCGCACTCCTCTAATTCGAACTTCTCACTCCCGCATCCAAGACTTCCCCAGAGCAGCACTGGTCCTCTGGAACGCACTACCAAAGGCTAACAGGGCAATCCAGGACTCGAAAAACTTCAGGTGTGCTCTAAAAATGCACCTCTTCAGGAAGGCATACTGCATTCCCTAAACAAACTCCTCTGTACTCCACCTGATAACATGCTCCCTGACCTACTGACTGCAATCCCTGCCAGCCGTCATAAACCGCTTCTGCAGTCATAACGATTCTGCCGTCACACGGCTAAATGTCTGACCATTGTCTGTGCATAGCATCCCTCACTCTCCACCTCGCCATACCGTGCACATCTCCAGTACTTTACTTTCTGTATCACCCCACTACTAGTAGTATGTAAGCTCGTTGGAGCATGACCCTCACCCCTATTGTTTCCATCAACTGATTAATATGTAACCATGGTACTGTAATTTTTGTACTTTTGTCTTTCTGTATTCCCCCTGTCTATTTAAGCGCTGCGGAATAGGTTGGCGCTATACAAATAAAGATTATTATTATATTAAGAAATTGTATTATCAGTGATTACTAGAGATAAGCGAACGTTCTCGTCCGAGCTTGATACTCGTTCGAGTATTAGCGTGTTCGAGATGCTCGTTACTAGAGGCGAGCACCACGCGATGTTCGAGTTACTTTCACTTTCATCTCTGAGACGTTAGCGCGCTTTTCTGGCCAATAGAAAGACAGGGAAGGCATTACAACTTCCCCCTGCGATGTTCAAGCCCTATACCACCCCCCTGCAGTGAGTGGCTGGCGAGATCAGGTGTCACCCGAGTATATAATCCGCTCCTCCCACGGCTTGCCACAGATACATTCTGACAGAGATCAGGGAAAGTGCTGCTGATGCCGGAGCTGCTATAGGGAGAGTGTTAGGATTGATTTTAGGCTTCAAGAACCCCAACGGTCCTTCTTAGGGCCACATCTGACCGTGTGCAGTACTGTTGAGGCTGCTTTTTGCAGTGTTGCACTTTTTTTTTTTTTTTTTTGTATATCGGCGGTGCAGAGCATTGCGTCCAGAGCATTGCGTCCTGCAGTAATTTTACATAGTCCAGGGCCACTAGTGGTGCTGAGGCAGGGACAGTAAAAGACATATACAGTCTATATAGGCAGTGGGCTTTTCCAAAAAAACTTGGGGAAAAAAATCTATTTGGGCTGCCTATGACCGTCCTGACTGTACTGCGTCTCTGCTGGGGCTAGTTGTCCTAATTCATACGCAGCCAGCTAAGTGTTACAGCAGGCTTGCGCAAAATTCTTTCCTGGCTCTGCGTTGCCTCTTACATCACCGCTGTCATCCTGTCCAAAATGAAACAGTCTGCAGTAATTTTACATAGTCCAGGGCCAGTAGTGGTGGTGAGGCAGGGACAGTGAAAGACATATACAGTCTATATAGGCAGTGGGCTTTTCCAAAAGAATTTGGGAAAAAAAATGTATTTGGGCTGCCTCTGACCGTCCTCAGTGTACTGCGTCTCTGCTGGGGGTAGTTGTCCTAATTCATACGCAGCCAGCTAAGTGTTACAGCAGGCTTGCGCACAATTCTTTCCTGGCTCTGCGTTGCCTCTTACATCACCGCTGTCATCCTGTCCAGAGTGAAACAGTCTGCAGTAATTTTACATAGTCCAGGGCCAGTAGTGGTGGTGAGGCAGGGACAGTGAAAGACATATACAGTCTATATAGGCAGTGGGCTTTTCCAAAAAAATTTGGGGAAAAAAATCTATTTCGGCTGCCTGTGACCGTCCTCAGTGTACTGCGTCTCTGCTGTGGGTAGTTGTCCTAATTCATACGCAGCCAGCTAAGTGTTACAGCAGGCTTGCGCAAAATTCTTTCCTGGCTCTGCTGTGCGTTCCGTAAGCGAAGTCAGCCTCCAACCACAGGCCAATAAGCGGCACATTTAATTACAGCGTTCTGTTTCTGCACTACTGGTAATACAGCATGCTGAGGGGTAGGGGTAGGCCTAGAGGATGTGGACGCGGCCGAGGACGCGGAGGCCCAAGTCAGGGTGTGGGCACAGGCCGAGCTCCTGATCCAGGTGTATCGCAGCCGACTGCTGCGGGATTAGGAGAGAGGCACGTTTCTGGCGTCCCCACATTCATCTCACAATTAATGGGTCCACGCGGTAGACCTTTATTAGAAAATGAGCAGTGTGAGCAGGTCCTGTCGTGGATGGCAGAAAGTGCATCCAGCAATCTATCGACCACCCAGAGTTCGGCGCCGTCCACTGCTGCAACTCTGAATCCTCTGGCTGCTGCTCCTCCTTCCTCCCAGCCTCCTCACTCCATTACAATGACACATTCTGAGGAGCAGGCAGACTCCCAGGAACTGTTCTCGGGCACCTGCCCAGAATGGGCAGCAATGGTTCCGAATCCTCTCCCACTGGAGGAGTTTGTCGTGACCGATGCCCAACCTTTGGAAAGTTCCCGGGGTCCGGGGGATGAGGCTGGGGACTTCCGGCAACTGTCTCAAGAGCTTTCAGTGGGTGAGGAGGACGATGACGATGAGACACAGTTGTCTATCACTCAGGTAGTAGTAATTGGAGTAAGTCCGAGGGAGGAGCGCACAGAGGATTCGGAGGAAGAGCAGCAGGACGATGAAGTGACTGACCCCACCTGGTTTGCTACGCCTACTCAGGACAGGTCTTCAGAGGGGGAGGCAAGTGCAGCAGCAGGGCAGGTTGGAAGAGGCAGTGCGGTGGCCAGGGGTAGAGGCAGGGCCAGACCGAATAATCCACCAACTGTTTCCCAAAGCGCCCCCTCGCGCCATGCCACCCTGCAGAGACCGAGGTGCTCAAAGGTATGGCAGTTTTTCACTGTGAGTGCAGACGACCGACGAACAGTGGTGTGCAACCTTTGTCGCGCCAAGATCAGCCGGGGAGCCACCACCACCAGCCTCACCACCACCACCATGCGCAGACATATGATGGCCAAGCACCCCACAAGGTGGGACGAAGGCCGTTCACCGCCTCCGGTTTGCACCACTGCCTCTCCCCCTGTGCCCCAACCTGCCACTGAGATCCAACCCCCCTCTCAGGACACAGGCACTACCGTCTCCTGGCCTGCACCCACACCCTCAACTCCGCTATCCTCGGCCTCATCCACCAATGTCTCTCAGCGCACCGTCCAGCCGTCGCTAGCGCAAGTGTTGAAGCGCAAGCGCAAGTACACCGCCACGTACCCACACGCTCAAGCGTTAAACGTGCACATAGCCAAATTTATCAGCCTGGAGATGCTGCTGTATAGGGTTGTGGAAACAGAGGCTTTCAAAGGTATGATGGCGGCGGCCCCGCGCTACTCAGTTCCCAGTCGCCACTACTTTTCACAATGTGCCGTCCAAGCCCTGCACGACCACGTCTCCCGCAACATTGTACGCGCCCTCACCAACGCGGTTACTGCCAAGGTCCTGGTGGTATCTGCGGCGGTGTATGCTTCCTCCACTAAACCACCCTCCTCCTCCTACGCAACCTCTGTCTCGCAATCAAGATGTGTCAGCAGCAGCACGTCGCCAGCAGTCGGTGTCGCGCGGGGTAGCAGCACAGCGGTGGGCAAGCGTCAGCAGGCCGTGCTGAAACTACTCAGCTTAGGAGAGAAGAGGCACACGGCCCACAAACTGCTGCAGGGTCTGACAGAGCAGACCGACCGCTGGCTTGCGCCGCTGAGCCTCCAACCGGGCATGGTCGTGCGTGACAACGGCCGTAACCTGGTGGCGGCTCTGCAGCTCGGCAGCCTCACGCATGTGCCATGCCTGGCCCACGTCTTTAATTTGGTGGTTCAGCACTTTCTGAAAAGCTACCCACGCTTGTCAGACCTGCTCGTAAAGGTGCGCCGGCTCTGCGCACATTTCCGCAATTCCCACACGGACGCTGCAACCCTGCGCACCCTGCAACATCGGTTTCATCTGCCAGTGCACCGACTGCTGTGCGACGTGCCCACATGGTGGAACTCTACGCTCCACATGTTGGCAAGGCTCTATGAGCAGCGTAGAGCTATAGTGGAATACCAACTCCAACATGGGCGGCGCAGTGGGAGTCAGCCTCCTCAATTCTTTACAGAAGAGTGGGCCTGGTTGGCAGACATCTGCTAGGTCCTTGGAAACTTTGAGGAGTCTACCCAAATGGTGAGCGGCGATGCTGCAATCATTAGCATCACCATTCCTCTGCTATGCCTCTTGAGAAGTTCCCTGCAAAGCATAAAGGCAGACGCTTTGCGCTCGGAAACAGAGGCGCGGGAAGACAGTATGTCGCTGGATAGTCAGAGCACCCTCCTGTCTATATCTCAGCGCGTTGAGGAGGAGGAGGAGGAGCATGAGGAGGATGAGGAGGAGGGGGAAGAGACAGCTTGGCCCACTGCAGAGGGTACCCATGCTGCTTGCCTGTCATCCTTTCAGCGTGTATGGCCTGAGGAGGAGGCATTCTGGCCACTACGGATTACTGGGTGTACACACTGCTCGACCCACGGTATAAGGAGAACCTTTCCACTCTCATACCCGAAGAGGAAAGGGGTTCGATAGTGATGCAATACCACAGGACCCTGGCGGATAAGCTGATGGTAAAATTCCCATCCGACAGCGCTAGTGGCAGAAGGCGCAGTTCCGAGGCCAGGTAGCAGGGGAGGCGCGGAGATGAGGCAGCATGTACAGCACAGGCAGGGGAACACTCTCTAAGGCCTTTGACAGCTTTCTGGCTCCCCAGCAAGACTGTGTCACCGCTCCCCAGTCAAGGCTGAGTCGGCGGGAGCACTGTAAAAGGATGGTGAGCGAGTACGTAGCCGATTGCACGACCGTCCTCAGTGACGCCTCTGCCCCCTACAACTGCTGGGTGTTGAAGCTGGACACGTGGCCTGAACTCGTGCTGTATGCCCTGGAGGTGCTTGCTTGTCCTGCGGCTAGCGTCTTGTCAGAGAGGGTGTTTAGTGCGGCTGGGGGAATAATCACGGATAAGCGTACCCGCCTGTCAACCGACAGTGCCGACAGGCTTACACTCATCAAGATGAACAAAGCCTGGATTTCTCCAGACTTCTCTTCTCCACCAGCGGACAGCAGCGATACCTAAACAATACGTAGGCTGCACCCGCGGATGGAAGCATTGTTCTCTATCACCATCAAAAACGTGGACCTTTTAGCTTCATCAATCTGTGTATAATATTCATCCTCCTCCTCCTGCTCCTCCTCCTGAAACCTGACATAATCACGCCGAACGGGCAATTTTTCTTAGACCCACAAGGCGCAGTCATATAATTTTTGTACACAATTTTTATACGTTTCAATGCTCATTAAAGCGTTGAAACTTGCACCTGAACCAATTTTTATTTTAACTGGGCTGCCTCCAGGCCTAGTTACAGATTAAGCAACATTAACCAAAGCGATTAATGGGTTTCACCTGCCCTCTTGGTTGGGCATGGGCAATTTTTCTGACGTACATTAGTACTGTTGGTACACCAATTTTTTGGGGCCCTCGCCTACAGTGTAATCCAATTAATTTTTTGCCCACCTGCATTAAAGCTGACGTTACATCAGCTGTGCTGGGCACTGCAATGGGATATATTTATGTACCGCCGGTGGCTTCCTGGCACCCACCCATGCTGTCGGTCCACACAGAGTTGTAACTGCATGTGTCCACTTCTAAAGAACCCCAGTCTGACTGGGGCATGCAGTGTGGGCCGAAGCCCACCTGCATTAAACATGACATTACCTCAGCTGTGCTGGGCACTGCAATGGGATATATTTATGTACCGCCGGTGGGTTCCAGGGAGCCACCCATGCTGTCGGTCCACACGGAGTTGTAACTGCATGTGTCCACTTCTAAAGAACCCCAGTCTGACTGGGGCATGCAGTGTGGGCCGAAGCCCACCTACATTAAACATGACTTTACCTCAGCTGTGCTGGGCAATGCAATGGGATTTATTTATGTACTGCCGGTGGCTTCCTGGGACCCTTCCATGCTGTCGGTCCACACGGACTTCACAATGGGGAGTTGTACCTGCCTGTGTCTACTTATAAAGAACCCCAGTCTGACTGGGGCATGCAATGTGGGCTGAAGCCCACCTGCGTTTAATCTGACGTTAGCTCTGCTGTCCAGGGCACTGCAATTAGATACATTTATGTACAGCCGGTGGGTTCCAGGGAGCCACCCATGCTGTCGGTCCACACGGAGTTGTAACTGCATGTGTCCACTTCTAAAGAACCCCAGTCTGACTGGGGCATGCAGTGTGGGCCGAAGCCCACCTGCATTTAATCTGACGTTAGCTCTGCTGTCCAGGGCACTGCAATGGGATACATTTATGTACAGCCGGTGGGTTCCAGGGAGCCACCCATGCTGTGGGTGCACATGGAATTCCCATTGCGGATTTGCACCTGCCTGTGACTATTTATAAAAAACCGCGGTCTGACTGGGGCATGCAGACACCTTGACAGAATGAATAGTGTGTGGCACATAGGTTCCCCATTGCTATGCCCACGTGTGCAGCTCCTGATGGCGGTGGCACAGGATTATATTTCTCATTGCTTCTGTACAGCATTGTGGGCTATCGCCCCGCCCCTTTTAAAGAGGGTCGCTGCCTAGCCATGCCAACCCTCTGCAGTGTGTGCCTGCGGTTCCTCCTCAAGGCAGACGCACTTATAAATAGACATGAGGGTGGTGTGGCATGAGGGCAGCTGAAGGCTGCACAGGGACACTTTGGTGTGCGCTGTGGACACTGGGTCGTGCGGGGGGGGGGGGGGGGGGTTGGGCAGCATGTAACCCAGGAGAAGTGGCAGCGGAGTGTCATGCAGGCAGTTATTGTGCTTTGTTGGAGGTAGTGTGGTGCTTAGCTAAGGTATGCATTGCTAATGAGGGCTTTTCAGAAGTAAAAATTGTTGGGAGGGGGGGCCCACTCTTGCCGCTATTGTGGCTTAATAGTGGGACCTGGGAACTTGAGATGCAGCCCAACATGTAGCCCCTCGCCTGCCTTATCCGTTGCTGTGTCGTTCCCATCACTTTCTTGAATTGCCCAGATTTTCACAAATGGAAACCTTAGCGAGCATCGGCGATATACAAAAATGCTTGGGTCGCCCATTGACTTCAATGGGGTTCGTTATTCGAAACGAACCCTCGAGCATCGCGAAAATTTCATCCCGAGTAACGAGCACCCGAGCATTTTGGTGCTCGCTCATCTCTAGTGATTACCTAATAGTTATTATTGAAGTTGCCCATTTAATTAGCAGCAGTGTTTTCAATGTAATTGAAACATCAACAAGGAAATTAAACTCCCCAGTGTTTTTGGTTGACCTGTTCTTCATAGTTGTACAGCAGTTCAACAGTTTCGATAATAACATTTTTCAATAGTCTTGTTGACAATGCTATTTATTATAATATATTCAGGACTACAAGTTAGATGACGCACGAATCATCTCAATTTGTTCAATTAAATCAATTTACATTGTTAGGCAGACATTAAATAATTGTGATAAGCGGCGAACAATAAATAAATATGTTGTAACATACAAGCAAATGTCCTATGTTCATACTCGTCATCTATTTTTGATTGTGACAAGCTGCGCCTTTCACAAAATGACCTTAGAATCGTATATTGTGTGGATAACCTCCTGACTAGAACATTTTTTTCACATCATCATATATTCTTTTCAAAGTATTTCTTCAAAGAAGTACAGGATTATTGATTTTCAACTTTTGTTAAAATTTCAAAATCGTTCTAAGATTATAAGCAGAGGGATAACTAAGAATACAAGCTGGTTCACAATATCAGTTGCTTTGGAATATAAAATGAACACCTCGCCTGTCCGGGATGAAGGGTAATTCATGTGTCAGTGACAATTAACCCCTTAGTGACCAAGCCTGCTTGCGCCTTAATGACCAGGCCAAATTTTGTAAATCTGACATGTGTCACTTTTAACATAGAATAACACCGTAAAGGTTTTGCATATCCAAGTGATTTTACTTTTTTTTTTTTCCGTCACATATTGTACTTCATTTAGGCGGAAAAAATAGACCGAAGGAATTTGTGTATCTTTATTAAAAGTGCCCAAATTGGGAAAATTTTGAAAAAATCATAATGTTTTCACATTTCCAACTGCAATATCTCAAATATGTGCAAACATAATATAGAAATTTTTGATAAGATATATATTTCCATCTGTTTACTTTATTTTGGGTGCACATTGGAAAAACGCTCTTTTTTTGTTAACCATTTAGGAGACGTACAAATTTAACATTAATTATTAACATTTTGAGGAGCACTTTATTTTCCTACACTAAGCCAAGATTGTAAAGGCTTATAGGTGCCAAAATGATAGATACCCCCACAAATGACCCCATTATGAAAACTAAACCCCTTAATATATTCACTGAGGGGTGTCAGGAGTATTTTGACCCCACTGTTTCTTTTCTGGAATTAATGGAATTTAGACGAAAAAAAATAAAATTTCATATTTTTGCAAATATTTTTTAAAGTAATTTTAAGCACTAGATTTTTTTCTATAGTGCACATCAAAACGAGGATTTGCACCCCAAAATGGATACCTCCTGTCCTGTATTTAGAAATATATGCATTGAGGCCCTAATCATCTGTCCGTATGCACAACAGGGCTCAAATCGAAAGGAGCAGTTTGCCCACTTGTAGAGCCCTTGAGCAGCCAAAACGATAGAGAACCCCCATAAATGACCCCATTTTGGAAACTAGAGCCCTTAACAAATTCATCTAGGGATGTACTGCATATTTTGACCCCACTGTTTTTGAATGAATCGAAGCAAAGCAGAAAGAAAAAATTACGATTTTTTTTTTTTTTTAGCAATTGTCATTTTAAAAATAGTTTTTTTTCTACAGCATACATAGGAATGAAGACTTTCACCCCAAAATGGAACCCCCTGTTTGTCCCGTGTTCAGAGACATACCCATTGTGGCCCTCATCTTCTGTCTGTATGCACAATGGGGTCCTAACCGAAAGTAGCAGTGGGTGGTTTTCAGAACAGACATTTTGCTTGAAGGCGTTTTAGACCCCATTGCCCACTTGTAGAGCCCTTGAGAGTCCAAAACCATATAGAACCCTTGCAAATGACCTCATTTTAAAAACTAGACCCCTTAACGAATTCATCTAGGAGTGCGTCTAAGATACAAGTCATGCCAATCAAAAGTATAAAGTCAAATCTGACATGAGGGTGCGGACCTGCGACCTCTCTAGTCTGATAGCCAAGTCAACGTTCACTCTAGAAGCCAAATCTCACCTCGCGCCAAGGGTTCCATATCGCCAGAAATCTGTCATGGGTGCCCCTCGACCAGCTGAACAGTTCTTCCAAGTTGCAGGCCAGATCAACTCTATCCCTCCACTCAATGAAGGGGAGGACTTTTGAAGTCATAGCAGAGGGATAAGTGCCTTTGCCGCATCCAGCGCATATGCAATTAACCTCTGTTTCAATGGGTGAAACCCCCATGATGGCCTCCAGAGAAACAGGATCTCCGGGGTAAGAACGAAGTTAGGGGAGAGCTACCATAAAATCACCTTGACCTCTTGCCAAAAGGGGGTCAGAATCGGGCACACCCACCAAATGTGCAGCTATGAGCCTGTTCCCGTGTCACATCTCCAGCATCTACAATGTGAGGCCAATTTATGATCAAAAAGCCACTGAGGCGTCCTGTACCACCTTACTAAAAGTTTGTAGTGAGCCTCTTATGAGAGGGTACAGGGAGATAGACCATAGGCCATTTTCAGGATTAGTTGAGTATCTCCTGAAGACAGGTTAATACATAGTTCTCTTTCCCATAGGTAGAGAAATGCTGGTTTGGAAATAAGCGTGGGAGAGATGAAATGCTTTCGGAAGAAAGCAATTCTTCTAGACATGGGCTTGCCGTTGCTTAAAGGGGTTGTCTCGCGAAATCAAGTGGGGTTATACACTTCTGTATGTCCATATTAATGCACTTTGTAATATACATCGTGCATTAATTATGAGCCATACAGAAGTTATTCACTTACCTGCTCCGTTGCTAGCGTCCTCGTCTACATGGTTCCGTCTAAATTTGCTGGCGGCTTGCTTTTTTAGACGCGCTTGCGCAGTCCGGTCTTCTGCTCTGAGCACGAGCCGCTTCAGTGTGCTCGCCGCTACAGCTCTTCTGCGCATGCGCAGACGAGCTGTATCTTCTCGGGAGCGCGCTGGAGCGGCCATTCTGCTACCATCCTCTCTTAGAGGAAGGTGCAGAGCCGCCCAGCCGTGCCGAGGAGCCGCCCAGCAGAGCCGCCCAGCCCAGCCCAGCCGCCCAGGTAAGTGATGGGTGACGGACTGACGGGGGTGACGCGTGACTGACTATCGCTGTGGCCCCGGAGCCTACCGCTGGGCCCCGGGGCCTACCGCTGGGGAGCCGGGGCCTACCGCTGGGTCCCAGAGCCTACTGCTGGGCCCCGGGGCCTACCGCTGGGCCCCGGGGCCTACCGCTGGGGAGCCAGGGCCTACCGCTGGGGTGTGATGGCAATCCCAGTATATAAATCTTTGTGTATTGGGATTTGGGGCCTTACGGGGAATTGTTAATTCAAATGCGTTAACTCTGGTTTGATTCAGCTATAGAAGTGTACGTACACAATACACAGTTACACAATAGTATGAGGCAATGCTTATATGAAATATCTGTTTTTCATAACTCTGCTGACAAAGATGAAAGTTAGCAATTTAGCCGTAACCAACATGTATAAATATATTTGACTGTCCAGCTGCATGCACTAATACGGAACTAGGAATCAGACAATCAACCGCATCCGAGACGGACTACCGTTTTTTGATTACCGCAAAAATACCCCAGCGATTTTACTGGAAACAGATGCAAATAACATGGGCGGTCTATGCAATTACTAATTCATGAAATAGCCTCCAATCAGATCGGTTTGACACACGTGGGGCGAGACAGCCCATTCTACTCTCCAGAGTGCCACCACGTGACAGGCAATACCAGATGACCGGATGAAGGAAGACGCTTATCCAATAATCAATCAACACATTGTGTCTATGTAATTCTTGCCTGCCCCAAAAGGGCTGTGTTTGATGTGCCTTATAAAGCTTTGTTACACTCCAAGAATAAACAGGAAGTTACTTTTTCTTGAACTTGGGTCAGACTGAGTTTCTTCTGGGAGACAGTGCACTGTCCGATACCTTATCAATCAATCTGGAAGGGTGTGATCATTCCTAATTGAGTAAGCCGTGGTTCCAAAAACAGGAAGGTTCTACGACATCTGGTGGAGAATGCGGGCAACGTGATCGATTAGGATCCAAAGAAGCCCGGACACAAGGCACCGGACAGACAACCTTGGATCTAGTGGGCCCACCAAAGAACACGGTAAGATAAATCAATTATCTATACCTGTGTGGCTAGGTTCAGGTTTGCCTGTGTTGTGCCTAGGCCGGACACTTTGGAGCCATACAACAGGTACTTCTTTAAGTCTCGATCACGTGGAAAGAACCTGTTATAAAATATAGAGGAATGATTACATGCCTGTCGTTTTGAGAGTACTGGTCGGTTGGCAAGGTCAGTGAATTGCTTTAAGGGAGAGGAAGTCCCCGCAGGGGCCCCCTGCTCAGTCAGGTTTGGTGTCTAAAACCTTAGAGACAGGGGGGCCTGACGGGGTAGTTTGACTAGGAGGTCCTTGCTCGGGTCAGGTTTGGTGTCTAAAACCTTAGAGTCAGGAAACGGTCAAACGTCTGGACAGGCACCGCTGTTCCGGTAAAGTCTGGTAATAGACCTAGGAGGGGGGCCTGCCAGACAGTATCCCGAGGGGTAGTTTAGACCAAACCAGCCGTACTGGTGCTCCGTCTATTTGTCTGTTTGTCTATGGTATGAGAATACCACACATGTCTTGCCCGAATTGCAAAAAAGGATTGTTATTGACAATAAGTACACTTGGATGGGAGATCTGTAATCAGAGCGATCCGTACCCCCCCCACCGTTGTGGTTACGGGCCACTGCTCGAGGGTGATGGACCACAAATATTTGTTTATCGTTTAAACGTGCATGAGTGGATCCCTCTGGCTGAAGGTAGATTGTTGAACTGTGTAGCAGTAGAACTCTGTGAGGTTCTAGGACGGGACATACTGTGTCCGGTATCTAGCGTTACTCCTAGAATTTTAGACCTGACTGCCGTATTTGAGATTGGAATGCAACACCTGTTGTATCAAGGACAGTTTTTGCATCCCCCTCTGAGATGTGGAAATCCAAATAATCACTGCTACCACTGACTCTCTGATGTGTACAATAACTGTAATGGACAGTACTAACAATTACTATTGCTAAATTAGGTAACAGTAGAGTATAAGCAAGTACAATCTGAATGGTTCTGCTCATCCATTGCATAGATCCACATTTCATTGCATAAGATAAGCCTTGCATAGAATTAAGAGTGTTTATATATCGTGTAGAGTTAATCCTGCTTGCATCTCATATAGAAATAGTCTGTCTGTATATTGCATAGATTTAAAGTTAGATCTGTGATATAGGGTTAAACTGTAGTCTGTTATCAGAAGAAGGGAAAGGGAGGGGGCACCCGGAGAAACGGGGGATCAGCGCTGCAGAGAAAAAGAGGAAGTCATTCTGACACTCAGCTCCTGAATTACACATCGCACTTAGGGAAAGGAATAAAAAACAACAAAAAAGGTCCCTAGAAGCTAGAAACTAGAAATAGTCTTGACCATCACTGTTCCGGATCAGTGACCTAAGGGCGAGATATTTATAGTACCGCACCGCTTGTCTCTTGTCTGGACTACGACGCGATCCCAGCCGGCACAGTTAGCGCTAACTACGCACGCTGCTGGCATACACCTGCTCCGTAGTCATATCAGTCAATTAACCTCCCGTTCGCCTAGGGAAAGTGTAGGCGGCCATAGGAACGAGCGGGGGGACGCTTTACGAAGTGCCACCCCGTACAGGTGAGGGTTGTGGGTTTCTCGGAAAAAAAAAAACACACGAGACGCCCATGCCCCCCTCCTGAGATAGGTAGGGATTCCACCTCCTCGTTGTAGGGTATTGGGGGCGACAGAGGTTAATGGACATGGGAAGCAGGTTGGGTGTAGTGTCGCTGAAATAGAAAATATCCTCCTGCTAGAGAGAGAGAGAGGGGGGGGAAGCCCTGCAGAGGGGGAGAAAAGAGGAAGTGCTAGTTTAGAATCTATTAGTACTACAGGTCCCAGCCAGACGCCTAAAAATACGGACTTAAGAATGGGGAATGAATCAAGCAATAATAACGGGAGGCTGGCACGGGATTTAGTAGCCGAAAGAGAAGGCAAGCAATGCTCAAATAAGTGGCCGCAGATACGGAAGATTGCATGCTGGGATGCAGATGCAAATGGGCGACTTCAGCCGGAGGCCTGGCGAGTTTTGTTAAAAGATAGGCGTGGCTTGTTGCAGGATAAAAATTTGCTCACAGCTGCAGAAGGATGGTATCGGGTCTCGAAGACGTTAAATAGAGACGGGTGGGGCGAGGCGGTGCAGGGAGAGGGAGGGAAATACAAACGTTATGTGTATCATGCAAATGCTGTGAACCCACTTCTTACACATCCGTCAGCACCTCCCATGCATTCAGGTAACTTACCATATTGGATGTGCCTAGTCTGTGGAGTGCAAAACCCCAGGCAGAGAGAGACCTGTCTAGGATGTGGCTCCCCGCGCCCAGACGGAAGTGTAAATGAGCCCACACTTCCTGTATTCAACGCTGAGCAGGCGGTTCCTGTATCCGGAGCTGCCGTGCGTTTCAACACTGCAGTTTCCTGTGATGATGTCGCAGGAAACACTAGGCATTCCAATATGCGTTCCACAGCCACTTCCTCAATGACCACTTCCTCTGGCAGCCATCTTAAGACACCTCAGAGGCCTAGGGCACTGCCACCCACTCCATACGGGGGCCATCTTGGTACACCCCAGAGGCCTAGTACCCAGCTGTCCACCCATGAAGGCAGCCATATTGCTACACTTCAGAGATGCAAAACACCTGCCATGTCTCCACTATATCCAGTGATAGATCCTCAAGCATTGCAAGCACAAAGACAAGCTGTCCCTCTGTTCCCAGACCAGCCAATTACAGAGGAGCAGCTGAACGCAGGACCTGTTACAAGGGAAGGTGGAGCTCAGGGAGGCTCTGATCCACCCCCACTCCTTCCCCTGCAACCCAGGGAGGAAGATGGAGATCAATGGACAGAGAGTGAGGAGGATGAAGTAATAGGAGTCACCAGGTCTGGAGAGAAGTTCCGAGGCCGACCCCCCCCTGTGAAGATGGTGCGCCGCCGGGACGGCATATTGGCAAACAAGGAATATGGTGCAAGGCCAAAACATCGCTCAGCGACGGCGACTTCAGGGGGAGCAGAAGAACAATTCTCGCTAACGAAGCCCAGCTTACGGAAAAACCCAGCAGCTCGCACGAGTATACAAGAACAACTTAACTTTGCACCGCCCAATACATCTACTCCTAAAGTCCATTTCATGTCTCCACAAGGAGATGACCCTTATGGATCGCAAGACTCCCTCACACAAGATGAACATCAATCACTGGCACCACAGATCACGCCTCAGCTGGCACCACACAGGATGCCCTTCGTACCGGCAGACGCCCCGCTCCTATACGTCAGCTTCACTCCAAGCCAGGCCACTACCCTCCAGGCGGGATTACCAGATCCAGAAAAGCAACCCATGCCTTTCTTCAGGAAGTTGGTCCAGTACCAACGTAATTATTCAGCCACCTGGAAGGATCTACAGGCCTTGACGGAGGTGAAGGCCGGAGATACGTATTGGCCGGTCATCCAGAAATCCCTTGATCCAACAAGTGAGAATGCTACTCCAGAGACAACATATGTTTCCGGAAGGGAATTCTGCAAGCAAGTGAAGGCCTGGGCGCAAGACAGGTTGGCGGATCAAGCTATCACACTGCAGGACGTGACCCAAGAAAAAGGGGAATCTGTGGACAAGTTTTATGGTCGCCTCATTCAACTCTTTCACGATCTCGGATTCTCATCACAAATCAGAACACACCAATTGATGCTTTCCGCTGCTTTTGTTTCTGGTTTACGGGACCCAGTAAGGAAAGGACTGATGGCGGCAAAGCCAGAATACAAGATCCTGGCTATCGATGTCCTACTACCAGTCGCAAAGGGAGTAGCAGGAAATGGACCTACCCCTGTGATGGTGGCGATGGGAGCTACACACAATCGTAGTCAGGATGAGCCAAGAAGATGTTTTAGATGTAACAAAACAGGGCATTACAAGAGAGACTGCAGTGCACCACCAGGACAACACGGACCAACAAATCAGGCCAGAAGACAACACGGACCAACATCTTCTGATGACTTACCACCACCACCACCACCGGTATCCTACCATGGCCCGTCCCAATAGGACGCAGGCAAGCCAGTCTCCAGTATGGCCTCTTTACAGAACCCTGCAATAGATAATACCGGACCCCAAGCCCAAGTGACTCTCTCTATTGCAGGGAATCCAATTACCTTCCTACTGGACACTGGTGCAGCCAGGAGCATCATTCGTGCTGACGATTTCCCCTTCAAGCACCTGCTGGATGATAAGACCATATTGACCGTAGGAGTAGGGGGAAGGCCGTCTGAAAACCCACTAAGCAAGCCACTTCCTGTCGGCATACAGAACATCCTGGCTAGATTTGTGGTCCACAAGACCTCACCACTCAACCTACTGGGAGCCGACCTTCTATCAAGACTTCAAGCTACAATTGCCTACACCGAAGACGGTGGCATAACGGTTACCTCCCCGCTATCTGAAGATGACCATATGACACTTGCCTCAGAACCATTCCTCATGACCTGTCAGGAAGTTCGAAAGACAATACCAGATGAAGTGAAAGCAAGAATCCCTGATACACTGTGGTCAAAAGGACCTGAGGACATTGGTCGTCTGAGAGTTCCACCAGTGATGGTGAGGATGAAGCCTGGAATGCCATTCCCAAGAAGACCACAATATCCACTGAAGCACTCAGTGTCGCTAGCCATCGACGAACAGATTAAGTTGCTGATCCAGAACGGAGCCCTTGTGCGATGTGAGTCGCCATGCAACACCCCGTTGTTCCCGGTGAAGAAGAAGACACCGAAGGGCGAACCAACCAAATACCGTATGGTTCAAGATCTACGGGCAGTGAACCAAGCTACCATATTGGAAACTCCTCTGGTGCCGAATCCACACACGCTACTGTCTGGAATTCCGCCAACAGCGAAGTACTTCACAGTGATAGATATGGCAAACGCTTTTTTTGGAGTCCCATTAGACGCATCATGCCAATATTTATTTGCGTTCACGCACAACGGAGGCCAACTTACATGGACTGTAATGCCTCAGGGTGCACAGAATTCACCCAGCCAATTTGCCAAAGCAATGTCTCTGATTCTAAACCCAT
The DNA here is from genome assembly GCF_035609145.1 of Eleutherodactylus coqui. NCBI lineage: Eukaryota > Metazoa > Chordata > Amphibia > Anura > Eleutherodactylidae > Eleutherodactylus > Eleutherodactylus coqui. The sequence continues at coordinate 124,912,746 of NC_089838.1, read as the reverse complement.
GGATGGAGGGACACCCCACAGTGGTCTTACTCCAATATGTGGACGACCTGTTACTTTGCGCCGACGATCTGGACACGGCCTCCTCCTCCTCTGAAAATCTTCTGTGCTATCTGGCATATCAGGGATGTAAGGTGTCAGAATCCAAGTTACAATGGTGCTGCACAACCGTCATCTTCCTTGGCCACTGCATTTCCCAAGGAGTACGACACTTGACAGAAGACCGGATCGCCGCCATTCAACAAGTGCCGCTTCCCAGATCTGAAAAGGCCCTTCAAGCTTTCCTGGGACTGATCTCGTACTGCAGAGCCTGGATTCCAGAGGCCTCTTTGCTGATGCAACCCCTGTACGAAGATGTCAGAAGGATCGGTGAAGAAGGAGGAAAGGCCAAGGCCCCGTGTGCACTCTCTGAAGACTCGACAAGAAATTTCAGCACGCTTAAGGACCTGATCTCTAAAGCACCTGCATTGGGACTACCAGACTACGACAAACCATTTGCTCTGTTTGTGTCCGAGAATCAAGGACACGCATCAGGTGTCCTTACTCAGAAACATGCTGGAAAATCGCGGCCCATCGGCTACTTCTCAGCCAGACTCGACCCAGTGGCAAGAGCAGGACCTTCCTGCCTGCGGGCAGTCTTTGCAGCCCATGTCTTGCTGGACAAGACCTCAGATCTCGTGTTGGGTTACCCTCTGACTGTCCTGGCTCCGCATGACATTGCCGCCGTACTCAACCAGACACAGCCGAAACATCTATCAGCAGCAAGGCATCTACGCTTGCAATGCTCACTGTTGATTCCGGAGAATGTCACCCTACAGCGTTGTAATGTCCTCAACCCTTCCACCCTCCTTCCAATTCTTCAGGGGGAAGGCGAAGAGGAGAATGGAAACGATGGAGAGGAAAAACCGAATGGTTCCGTCTCCTACTACGACATTCCACGCCCTTCACATGACTGCGTCAAGATGATGCAACAGGAAATCTCTCATCTACCATCAGTCTATGACAAACCACTGGAACCCGTAGACTACACACTCTTCGTGGACGGCTCCAGATTCGCCGATGAGATGGGTCGGTACCATACCGGTTACGCAGTTACCACCTCCACGAAAATAATCCAAGCTCAACAACTCCCTCCTACCGTATCAGCACAGGAAGCCGAACTACAGGCCCTCACACGGGCGTGTGAGGTAGCCCAGGATCATACAGCCAACATCTACACAGATTCACGGTACGCTCATGGAGTGGCACACGACTTCGGGATGATCTGGAAAGTTAGAGGATTCCTCACAGCTGCAGGCACCCCAGTCAAGCATCATCAAGCCATCAGGCACCTGCTGGATGCCCTCCAACTGCCACGGAAGGTGGCCGTACTGAAAGTGAAAGCTCACAGCAAGAAGAACACTGAAGAGGCCGTTGGTAATCATACAGCGGATCAAGCAGCAAAAAGAGCTGCAAGGGGGGAGTTTGGAAGAATTGGAATTCAGGTGGAAGCCCTACCGGTTGGGGTGGAATCAATGGAGGGACCAGACCCGTCCATGATGGTCAGTGTGGATGAGAAGATACGACCGGACTACCTTACAGAAGCACAAAAGAGAGCAACCAAGGAAGAAAAAGAAGAATGGACGAAAAAGGGAGCGAAAAAGGACGAACAGGGATTGTTTGCGCTGGCAGGCCGCCCATGCTTGCCTAGAAGCTTCTACCCAGCAGTGGTACAGTGGGCACATGGCCCAACCCATTTGTCCAAGATGCTCATGAACGCATTGATCCAGAAATATTACCTGGCGCCTGGCATCACAACGTTGGTGGACAAGTACTGCAGAGCTTGCACCATTTGCGCCCAATGTAATCCGGGAAAAATGGAGGAGACACCAAGAAAACACCTGGCCAAGCCACTGTATCCATTCCAACGGATCCAGATTGACCACATCCAGATGCCGAAATCAGGACGCTTTGAATACGCCCTAATAGTGGTGGATGTTTTCTCTGGGTGGGCAGAGGGGTACGCAAGTACAAATATGACTGCCAAAAGTACCGCTAAGAAACTCATGACTGAGTTAATTTGCCGTTTCGGAATACCTGAAGTCATCGAAAGTGATCAAGGTCCAGCGTTTACCGCCAACGTCACCAAGGAGATATGGCAGGCGTTGGGCAGCAGTCTTTTGTTTCACACACCCTACCACCCCCAGAGTAGTGGTAAGGTAGAGAGACTGAACGGTACCTTGAAAACAAAAATACTTAAAATGTCACGAGAAACTGGCATGCCCTGGCCAGAAATCCTCCCCATAGCACTGTATAGCGTGAGGTACACACCAAGGGGAAAACATAAGTTGTCACCTTATGAAATTCTTTTCGGGACCGTCCCCAGACTAGGGTGTTATTTCCCCCAGCAGTTACAATTGCACTCTGATGTTCTGACTAAGTATGTTATATCACTCGCCAAAGAAATAACTAAAGTCCATGCACGAGTTTTCTCTTCGATTCCAGACCCAGACCAGGACACAGGCACCCATTCCATACAGCCCGGAGATTGGGTGTACGTAAAGAAGTTTCTGAGGAAAAACTCTCTTGAGCCAAGATTCGACGGTCCATTCCAGGTGTTGTTGACCACTGCCACCTCGGTGAAACTAGAGGGGAAGCCTACCTGGATCCACGCAAGCCACTGCAAGAAAGCTCCATCTCAGAAGGACGACTCATCATGAAATATTTAGGTCAAGTTATCATAATACTTCTCCTATGTGGGGTTCTGGTAATGTGGGACGGAAAGGGTACCTCAGTGAAGAACCAGAAGCAGCAGGCTAAACTAGTAAGGGAAAGCCATATCAATATGTGGGAGTATTTAGCCAGAGATGTTATCAATATAACTAATATGTGCATGCCTAAATTAAGGAGCGGGGAAGATATTCTACAAGCTTGCCTACTGGCCGTTCCCACTCCAGTAAATGTATTGAGATCAATTTATGCAATGGTACATGATGATGATGATGTGGGGGAAGGCGATGTGATACAAGATAACACCTTCATTAACATATATGAGTATTGTCCCTACTGTGAGGCTATAGAACACGCTGACTGGTCCAATATGACTGAGTTCCAGGTCAGAAATGTCTCACAGGCTGAGGTATGTTATAACTTTACATGTAATCCACGGTACATTGGGAAATGTGAGAGGGGCCAAGTGGTCACTAGTGATTCCCAAATACTTTGCTCCCGTACTGAAGAACAATGTCAAAAGATAGTGACTACCATGTCTTGTGGAAAAGTAGTTCGGAGTCCCAGCCACACCAGACATGTCAAACTACCAGTAGGATGGGTCCTGTCCTGTGGCAATTTAACATACACATATATCCCCGCCAACATTACAGGAGGACCGTGTGCATTGTCCCGTCTAAGTATCCTTATGTATCAGAAGCCAGACCCCCCGGCACCCACATCCTCACTTAGGGATCGGAGGGACATCCACGGCCTGGCCGATAACTGTGTAGGACCACCCACTCTACTGAGTTTCTCAGAGCACACAGCACTAGCTCTCAGCATTCTAGGCACCCCCGCATTAGCCCAGCATAACACAAGAGTGATTAACGGTTTAGCTTGTGACATGGTAAAGGGCCTAAATGCCACATCCCAGGCACTGGACCTACTACTCTTAGATGTACAAAACATACGAAGAGCCGCCCTACAGAACAGAGCCACCATTGATTACATCCTTATGACCATGAACCATGGGTGCGAAGAGTTTGAAGGGATGTGTTGTTTTAACCTCTCTGACAACTCTGCGTCAATCCATCAACAGATCAACCGCCTGAGAGATCTAGCCACCAGTATCAAACAAGGGGCGGACCAGGGGTGGTTTGACTGGTTGACAGGGTCCTGGTTTGGATTTACTCTGATGAAGAAAATACTAACTGTTTTTGTTGCCATTGTAATGGTTCTAATTTCTGTTTGTTGTTGCATACAGTGTATCCCGGCCCTGGTGTCTACCTGGTCCACCTGTTTCTCTATGATGTCCGGCAGTAGGCCCACTGTCAATGCCAATGTCGTCATCACAGATCCAGAATACGATGATGTTGACCCATCCTACACCCCCATGAGAGCAATGGCTCCAGTCTACAACACCTTACAAGTCTAGAGTCAGCAGTGGGGGTGGGATGGAGCAGGGCGAGTTTGGTGAAACAGATAGTTTCAAGGGGGGTCTGTGATGGCAATCCCAGTATATAAATCTTTGTGTATTGGGATTTGGGGCCTTACGGGGAATTGTTAATTCAAATGCGTTAACTCTGGTTTGATTCAGCTATAGAAGTGTACGTACACAATACACAGTTACACAATAGTATGAGGCAATGCTTATATGAAATATCTGTTTTTCATAACTCTGCTGACAAAGATGAAAGTTAGCAATTTAGCCGTAACCAACATGTATAAATATATTTGACTGTCCAGCTGCATGCACTAATACGGAACTAGGAATCAGACAATCAACCGCATCCGAGACGGACTACCGTTTTTTGATTACCGCAAAAATACCCCAGCGATTTTACTGGAAACAGATGCAAATAACATGGGCGGTCTATGCAATTACTAATTCATGAAATAGCCTCCAATCAGATCGGTTTGACACACGTGGGGCGAGACAGCCCATTCTACTCTCCAGAGTGCCACCACGTGACAGGCAATACCAGATGACCGGATGAAGGAAGACGCTTATCCAATAATCAATCAACACATTGTGTCTATGTAATTCTTGCCTGCCCCAAAAGGGCTGTGTTTGATGTGCCTTATAAAGCTTTGTTACACTCCAAGAATAAACAGGAAGTTACTTTTTCTTGAACTTGGGTCAGACTGAGTTTCTTCTGGGAGACAGTGCACTGTCCGATACCTTATCAATCAATCTGGAAGGGTGTGATCATTCCTAATTGAGTAAGCCGTGGTTCCAAAAACAGGAAGGTTCTACGACAGGGGAGCCGGGGCCTACCGCTGGGGAGCCGGGGCCTACCGCTGGGGAGCCGGGGCGTAGCGCTGGGGAGCCGGGGCTAGCGCGGGGAAGCCGGGGCTAGCGCGGGGAAGCCGGGGCTAGCACGGGGGAGTCGGGGGCTAGCACGGGGGAGCCAGGGCCTAGCGCCGGTTACCTGCTGCCTGGCGGTGGGTGACTGGTCGGCCGCGTTCAATCCCGGGGTCCGGTCGGCGGCTGCGGGGCGTCTGGCTGTCAGGGAGACACAGCTGGTAGTGTCTCGGGAGCGCGCATGTCGGGCTACAGCAAGCGACGGGAAAAGAGCCGGCGGCCATCTTGGGGAAATTTTTATAAGTTGTTGAAACGCTGGAACTGTAAGTACAAACCAGCTAGAAAAGTCATTTACAGGGGGGCTTAGTAATGTATGCTTAATGAGGGGGACTGGGCAAAAAAAAAATTTCACTGCTTCCTCGAGACAACCCCTTTAAAGTCCTTTCAAACACGGAGAGAGGTCTCGTAGAGACGTATGCCTTCAGGAAGTTCCAAAAAACTTTCTGTACCTGTGCTGATTGTAGGAAGGAGAAGGACTGACTGGGTAGAAGGGTGTGTATGGCCTCCCTCGGACTCAAGTGGGCAAGGGCTTGTAGGTCTCTAAAGTTCAAGCCAGTAAATTTGGACCAGAGGCTTGTCAGACAGGGGTCCGACAGAGAGCCCATAAAGCATGGTAGCGTGTGGAGAGGGGTGAGCGGTGAAGGTTTCGGGGCCAGAGTCTCCCTCAGAACGTCCCAGGTCTCACATGGACTCCGTAAAAGGGAATTAAAGCTCTTGGCTCTGTAAATATTCTTCCTAGGGAGCCAGAGGTCGTCCAGGAAAGAGATACCATACGTATTTTTGACTAAGTGTAGCAAAAGGGGATCTCTTAGAGGACTGGCCATCTCCATCCAGTAACTGAGATGGGATGCTAGGTAAAAGTCACAGATGCAGGGCAAACCAATCCCCCCCCCCCCTCCAAACCTTTCTTTATCATGAGGCTATATGCCAGTCTGGGCCTCCTCTGTCTCCAAATATATCCCGTGAATACTAGAGATGAGCGAGCGTACTCATCCGAGCTTGATACTCGTTCGAGTATTAGGGTGTTCGAGATGCTCGTTACTCGAGACGAGTACCACGCGGTGTTCGAGTCACTTTCATTTTCTTCCCTGAGAAATGTGCGCCCTTTTCTGGACAATAGAAAGACAGGGAAGGCATTACAACTTCCTCTTGTGATGTTCCAGCCCTATACCACCCCCCTGCAGTGAGTGGCTGGCGAGATCAGGTGTCACCCGAGTATTAAAATCTGGTCGCCCGCGGCTCGCCACAGATGCATTCTGACAGAGATCAGGGACAGTGCTGCTGATGCCGGAGCTGCTATAGGGAGAGCGTTAGGAGTTATTTTAGGCTTCAAGAACCCCAACGGTCCTTCTTAGGCCATAGTCAGAAATCGCAGATCGCACCTATCTGCGATCTGCGATTCCTGTTCTCTTCTCTATATGCGCTCAATGGGGCCGGCGGTAGCAGCGCCGACCCCATTGAGAACATATAGAAGACAAATCATTCTTCTCTGCCACAGCTGTAACAGCTGTGGAAGAGAAGAACGATGTTTGCCCATTGAATTCAATGGAGCCGGCAATACAGCAGGTTCCACTAAAAATCAATGGGCTGCCGGCGTGCGCGGGATGAATTGTCGGGAAGGGCTTAAATATAGAAGCCCTTCCCTGCAATTCATCCAGAAATGTGTTAAAATAAAAAAAATATATATACTTACCTTGTCCCGGCAGACGGAGTTCAGCGCGGCCGGCAGTGGGTGTGAAGGGGGTGTGAGTCAGACCTGCCTCTGATTGGCTCAGACATATTTTTTTTATTTTTACACATTTCTGGATGAATTGCAGGGAAGGGTTTCTATACTTAAGCCCTTCCCGACAATTCATCCCGCGCACGCCGGCAGCCCATTGCTTTCAGTGGAACCGGCTATAAGCATGTAACCCAGGAGAAGTGGCAGCGGAGTGTCATGCAGGCAGTGATTGTGCTTTGTTGGAGGTAGTGTGGTGCTTAGCTAAGGTATGCAATGCTAATGAGGGTTTTTCAGAAGTAAAAATTGTTAGGAGGGGGGGGGGCCCACTCTTGCCGCTATTGTGGCTTAATAGTGGGACCTGGGAACTTGAGATGCAGCCCAACATATAGCCCCTCGCCTGCCCTATCCGTGGCTGTGTCATTCCCATCACTTTCTTGAATTGCCCAGATTTTCACAAATGAAAACCTTAGCGAGCATCGGCGATATACAAAAATGCTCGGGTCGCCCATTGACTTCAATGGGGTTCGTTACTTGAAACGAACCCTCGAGCATCGCGATAATTTCACCCCGAGTAACGAGCACCCGAGCATTTTGGTGCTCGCTCATCTCTAGTGAATACCAACTGAAAAGTTTAAAAAAACTCGTATGGAGATGGATCGGTAACATACGAATCTTATAAAGGATTATAGGAAGGATGTAGAATTTTAGTATGTTTTTCCTACCGAACCACAAGATGATGGGCAGGTCGTAGTCACATAAGAGAGTTTTAATTTTGGCGATAAGAGGTAAAAAGTTAGAGGAGTATAGGTCTCCTATTTTCTTAGTTAATTTTGCTCCGAGGAAATCAATTGCTGAGTCTGACCAAGAAAACTGGGAGTTAGCTTCTAAAGCTCTACTAAGGCCTAGGGGGATAGAGACATTTAAAACTGTCGATTTGGCAAAATTAATTTTGAAGTTGGAAAGGTTCCCGAACTGTTCCAGGAGGGAGATAAGTTTAGGGAGGCCTGCCTCTGGTGAAGTAATCAAAAAGACGATATCATCTGAAAACGCTGCAATAGAAAGCTCCTTCAGAGTATAGCGAAAAAATGGCTAAGACAAAGGGGAGGGGGAAGTTAAAGAGGACTAGAACAGTATGCATATACTGCCAGTCGACCCTATCAAAAGCCTTTTCGGCATCAGCACTTACTAAGGCTAGGGGAATTCTTTTTGATTGGGCAGAATGCATTGCATGTAAAATGCACATACAATTATCTCTTCCTACCCTTTCCTTCACAAAGCCCGCCTGCTCCCTATTGATCAATTTTGGGATGAGGTCTTCTAGCCGATTAGCCAGAATTTTTGCCCACAATTTGACATCCAAATTTATTAATAAGATGGGCCTATAGCTGCCAAACATCTCTGGGTCCTTGTTTTCTTTATGGATCAGCGTGGTATGGGCTTCTTGGGCCTGCCTCGGGAGGGCATCGCCTTGTAAGAGGGAATTAAAGAGTTCGGTCAGACGAAGTACTAGTGAGGAACGAAAGGACTTATAATAAATAAGGGGGAGGCCATCTGGGCCCGGGCTTTTTCCGGGGGGTAAGGAGTCTAAGAGTCTTTCCACCTCGGGTTCTGAAACCGGAGCCATCAAGGAGGTAGCCACCTTGTCATCCAATTTGGGCAGAAGCAAGTCTTTTAAAAAATCAGTAATCAGTCTCCTTGTGGCCATAGGTTGTAAAGCTGGGAGTAAAATGTCTGGAATTCCTTGGCTATATCTGTGGTGGACGAAGCCAAGGATCCCGACTGGGTTTTAATTGATTTGATTTGATTTTTAGTATGGGCTTATTTAATTAGGGCTGAAATATAATTACTCCCTCGGTTATCTTGTGCATAGCCTATATGCTTGAGGTGGAGATACCTTTTGTTAAATCTAGATTCCAAGCAAAGCTTCAAGTCTTTTCTTAGCACTGTCAATTTTTCTATATTCTCCTTGTTAAGGGAGAACTTAGCGACATATTCTAGCTTCGCAATTTGGGTCAGGCGTTCATCTATGTCTTTTTACGAAGGCCATATGTGCCATATATTAACTGGAAGTATTCTTCAATTTGTTTAAGAAGACTAGCTCTATCTCCTGTAGAGTCTAAAAGTGAGGCCTTTAATCGCCATCTCCATTAACGGGGAGCGTCCCGTAGGGGAAGGAGGTCCATGTGCAGAGGGGCATGGTCAGAAATTGTTATGGGATCTATACTTGAGTTAGACAGAGAGGGCAGGAGGGTGGAGGAGATAAATATATAGTCCAGCCTCTGAAACGAGGTGTGGACTTGGGAGAAGTAAGTATAATCCTTGACAGAGGGGGAGAGTTGGTGCCACGCATCCACAACCTTCAGCTCCGACAAGCATCGAATGAGTTTCCTCAATTTAATCTGAGAGACCTGGGAGCACCCCTTAGATGAATCTAATAAGGGATTCAAAGTAACATTTAAGTCCCCACCATCAAGATAGACCCCTCCGCAAACTCTCTGAGTATCTCCAGCTGCTTAACAAGCCAGGGGACCTGATTGGAGTTGGGAGTGTACAGGTTCGCCACAGTAAGTTTAGTATTATTAATCGAGCCTCTCAGATAAAGGACTCTACCTTCTTGTCGGCATATTGAGCCTCGCAGTGGAATGTGACAAAGTTGTGGAAAATGATTGAGACCCTCTTTGAAGCAGATGTCGGGTGTGGGTTATGGAATCCTTGTGTAAATTGTCTGCCCGGCAAGGCTAAGCACTTACCCCTCTTGAAATGAGTCTCTTGCAGAAAAGCAATTTTGGTACCATACTTCCTCAGGAGATGGGCCACATTATGTTTCTTAAAAGCCGAGTTCAAACCTCTGACGTTGAACGAAGTAAGGCGAACCAGTCACCTATGACAGAATACACCGGACGGGAGGCCAGCAAGTAATCTAATAAAAGAAATCTGAGATATTAGGAAGAGCTCCCTGAAAACAGTGCACCAGAAGACTGTAGACTCTACTTCAGGGCGGAGAAGGGGGGGAATATCTGAAGGGAAAAACACAGAAGGTAGTGGGGGCAGGGGAAAATAGAACACAAAGAGGAGAGGAGGGAAAAAAGAAGGTATAATAGATACAGATAAGTAAAAGACCGGAAAGTCCTAAGACGGTCAGTGGGGGTGTCGTGTAATACAAGGTCGCTTCACACAAGGTAAGGCAAGACCGGTGCGCTGCAAGCAGACCAATCGTAGACAGTTGTATACACAAAGCCTGCTCTGTCAGGCACCAACAGCACCTTAGAAATATAATGAATCGGCAAATATAGAAACCTACTAAATGGCGAGAGAAGGAGAACATGGAGAAGATTTATAAATGTCATTCAAACAGTATCCCCGGCCACTGCCGGGTGAGCTCTAGTTGTCCCTTTAACCAAAGTTGGTCACCGTAGGTTGACCAAATATTCCAGGGTAAACGAACTTGAGACTCGCGCAGAACCTAGCGTGTCCCTGAAGGTGAATCAACAAGAAGAAAAGAAAAAGCAGTCCTGATGTCATCAGTCGCCAGCGGGAGTGGTGTCTCTATTCTTTTTCTTCTTGCCTTTGGGGGATTTAGTACTTCCTACTGTGTTCCAGACATTAGAGACATTAGGGGTGACCAACTTGAGAAAACTGGGCAATTCTGGGAGTGGCAGCCAACAAGGGAGGTCCATAGGCTCAAGATCAAGAAGTTGCCAGCATGCTTGCAAGTCATCCGGGGCACGGAAATTTAGTCTCTGGCCCTTGTGTGTAATTCCTAATCCAAAGGGGAACAACCAGGCATATCCGATTTCTTTCGCTCTCAGCACATCCAGGAGAGGGCATAAAAGCCGGCGTTTGACCAGGGTAGAAGGGGCTAAGTCCTGAAAGATTTTAAGAGGGGCATCTGCATAATGCAGGTCTCTGCGGTTTTTGGCAGCTCTTAAGACAGCAAAGGCATCCTGGAACGAGAGGAGTTTGCATATGATGTCTCTTGGGGGCTCAGAAGCCGCAGGGGGGCCTGAGAGCTCTGTGGATGCGCTCAATTGAAATGGATGCAGCTCTCTCCGTTCCCAGCAAATTAGCAAAAATTTCTCTGGCAACTTTAGGGAGGCAGTCCACAGCCCAGGTTTCAGACAGTCCTTTAAGGCGGACATTGCAGCGCCTCTTTCTATTCCCTAAAGTCTCTGTTTAGATGGTTGTTCTGATCTTGCAGGGCTTGCATCATTTTCATTGAGTGGGAAGTGATGGAGGCTGCTGAGGACTTGAGGTCTTCCACCTGACGCCCCATATGTTTGATATCCTCCTTTATTTCAGCCAGATCAGTCATGACAGGGTGAATGGCTTTCATTATTAAGTCCTTCATGAAGCCCTTTGAGATCACTTCTCTGTCTTCCCCATCTGAAGAAGCCTCCAACTCCCCCTCCTTACTGTGAGCGTCAGCAGACTCCTGGCTCGGCGCCATCTTGAAGGGAACCAGCAGTGAGCAGGCACTCTTTTCTTTCAGGTACCGCTGCATATCTGCTTGTCCCTTGTTAGCCCAGGGGGGGGGGGGGGGTCCTAGACACTCCGGTCCTCTCTCCCTTACTCTTTTTCTTATTTTTTGCCATTAGAAGCAGCTAAAAGATCATCTGTGGGTGCTGCTTACAACTAACATGTTTGATATAAAATCAAAGACTGACAAGTCTGACATAAAAATATAGTGTAGCAATTTAAGTAAATAATACCGTCATAAATGCATGGAATTTCAAGCAGCTACTATGAACTAACTATTATGCTAGTTGAATATAAAAAAAAGTGTAGAAAACTATATATTCAGGTACTCAAAAATGAACTGAATACTGAGAAACTTAGAATTATACATCAGAACATTTGAAATATATAATTCAGGCACTCAATGTGCCAATACTATTGCCATCTAGTAGCATAAGCACCTAGTACCCTGTATAGATATATAAATCACAGGTACAGTATGTCATTGATATATCTGATACAGATGTGCATGTGTAGGAGGGAGTAACCATCCCTTCTAGGTAGCGTATTGAATGCCAATATAACCAGGGATGTAGTGGGGCCAAGGCAGGTGGGCACTCTATAAAGAGGCCCATACACCCTGGAGCTTTTAATTCTTACTACATCATAAGTAATACATGTCTATAGAGCAGAAACGGATATGATCATTACCAGTATTTACTGTGAGCTGTAAAATAATGAAAATTACAGTCATAATAAAGTTCCACCACCCAGAGAAAAAAAACATGGACACATGGACCACTATTACTTGGGCAGTAGGGGTACAGAGGGACCCGATTACTTAGGGAAAGGTAGAGATAGATCACTATTACATGGGGAGCTGGGTTAAAGTGAAGCTAAGCCCACACCATCCTGTAGTGAGAGCCGGGGGGCATAAGCATAGCCATCCTCGCTGTTAACCCCCTACATGCCGTGATCCCCGCAATGTAATTGTAGAGGGCCAATGGGTTACCATGACAACAGGATGCCAGATACTGGCATCATGGCTTACCATTGGCTATGGCTGCTATTGTGAGCGATAAGGCATTGCAATACATAGCTGTAATGGTTCAAGTCCCCTAAAGGGATATAAAAAATGTTAAAAATAAATTAAAATAGCGTGAAAAAACTTCTTACAAATAACAACAAAAACACTCTTTCTTCATCTATTTTTCGCTATTTGTATTTAAAAAAAAAATTTAAATCCCACATATTTGGTATCATTGTACAATATCATTGTACAACCTGTACAATTAATTTGAACACACTATTTATCTTGCGCAGCAAAAAAGCATTCAAAAAAGAAACTCATAAAAATGGAAGCAAAATGTTTATTTGTTTTTCCTCTCAAACAACGCAATAAAAGTGATACAAAAGCCCTATGTACCCCAAAATAGTACCAAAAAAACTACAGCTTCGCACAAAAATCAAGCCCTCAAAGAGCTCCGACCATAGAAAAATAAAAAGGTTATGGCACTTTGAATGCAGTAATGTAAAAATAATAATAATTTCAGTTATCACATATGGAGTGTTTTGGGTATTCCCTGACCATACAGGATGCAACCTAGAATACAGAGCTGCTTATCGCCCTTGACATCTTACCTGCAATTACAATTGCTACCACTGTGATTACTCATTTACTCTAGTGGTGAGACAGAATGATGTACTACATCTTTAAAATGTACTTTTTAATTGGCATCTTAGAAACTGATGGCTGACTGCCATTTCTTTCAGTATTTCCAAGTAAAAGGAAAGTGACAACCTCAAAGAAGCTAATTCATGAGTACATATATGCAAATGTTAACTTGACGTTCAGCACATTACAGACTGTGATAAAGCAGTTGTTTAATTGACATTTTACACATCACACACCATTGAAAATGTCACACTAATGTTTGTTGCACCATGGCATGTGATGCGTTAAATGTCAAGTTCAACATCTGTGACAACGACTTCCTGCTGTCACTCTTGCAAAAATGGCCACCGCAATCCGACAGAAAATTGGCTATATCATCTTTAAGTCAAGTAAACCTAATTGCCAATCTGTGGCTGCTACTGTAAACCTTCTCTATATATACATATAGTCAGACCTTAGTGTAGAGTACAAATCCTATTTAACTATTTCATACTGTTATATTACATACAAGAATGCAATATAGTATATGTGAATTTGGTAAACATGTCGAATCTTTCCATAAAATTATTAACTATTTTTCCAATATGAGTTCTTTAAGACCACAGACCTTGCATGCAGACAGTTGGGATGAAACACAAATCCTCTTGAGAGGCCTGCTGAAATATTTGTGCAGAGAACTTAAGGAATCAATTAAACAGGTCAGTAATCGGCTTTCGGTGGTGTAGAACAGAAATGACTTGATTGAATGCATGTGTCTCTAACCTTAAAGTTTTTCCACTGAAACTTGGGATAAAGTAGATGTTTTCACTCCACTAAATTCTTCACCAACTGCAGTTTAGTTGGTTAATGCTTAGATTATCTTGGAAAGGTAGCTTCATGTACTTAATACTCTATGCTTACACGGGTCAGACGGTACTAAAACACAAGATATGTGGTATGTTGAGAGGGCGATGCCATGAAGAACATGTGCTAAATGAAAACCATGCCTTGTGTTTGATTAGTGGAACTAGACTGTCATGCATATCTTGGAGAGTTCTGAAGAACCAACCCTTTCTATGTGAACACCACATCATAAATAACCCGCAGGGCAAACCTCTCAGTAAATCAGCATCAGCACAGATACTTCTTCAGCACAACATGATTGCCTATACACTGATAGACCTGATGATAAAAAGAGATGTTATACAAAGTATCAGTTGTAACTTCCATGTACTTTCCTCTGTGGGAGAACAAACATAAAATAGGCATTATTTATGACATAAATTGTGAAAATCAGTATCTAGCATTGAATATTATTATGGTATGGAAAAGCCTGCGGTAAGAAAAATACATCGATGATTGCTTCTACTAAAATAAAACGATAGATCCAGTGATTTTAGTTATACCATTTCTAAATATTGTCACTTGAATATCTACCTAGCTATCCCTCCAGAAGTGTAGAAACATCCCTATTCAGCATCAGAAACATCCCTGGAAGACCTAAAAACTTAAAAGTTGATCGACTGCATGCCATGAGGCTGTAATTACATTGCCGGTATTCTCACGGGAGTTTTGTGCATTGCAAGACACACACAACCTGCACAGAGATACAACCCATTATTTGCAATAAGTGCATTTACACATGTAATTTTTTTTCTCAGTATGTTCTATTTTTCTGCAATTTTGCAGATAACGTGACCATTATTTCCTATGAGTGAGTTAAAAAATTGCTCGTGTGTGAAAAATTTATGTTCGGTGATACAATGCATTTTAGCTTGATTCAATTTTGAAGGAGAATATTTTTATAAAAAGTGATAAGTTTAAGTTACAACACCAGTAAGTAGCCAACTATTCAAGTGGGGAGATGGGCAGAGCAGCATCCAAGATACCCAGGGGGCATAGAATCTTATGTATGTGTTGTCACGGTTAGCAGTAAGAACCTCCATGTACATTATGGAGTCCAGAGGTTCCAGTAACAGCACTCTTGTGGGAGGTGACATTGAACTCCAGAGCTTTGGGATAATTTGGCACAAAAAGGAAAAATCTGCGTACACTACTTTTAACTCTCTGAACAGGACCTGGGATCATAGATAAGAGAGACATTTCTGGGGAAAAAGAGATTGATTTTTTGTATATCAAGTTATACAGTAAATGTACTTGCTGCCGTAAAGGATACATTAATGGACAGGTCCATCAAAAATGAATAAAGGTGTCTCTATCCAGAGAGCACCTTCAACACTTATCCGAAGTCTAAGGGAGACATTCTGGCCACCCGAGTTGGAATTCTATACCACTGGGATAAAACCTTGTAGTTGAGCTCTTGGAATCTACAAGAGGGGTTGAATTTATATGTCAATGCAAAAGACTTGGCCCTAAACTCTTCGGTGAAGGATCTACCCAATTCCTCCTCCTATCTCTGTTTTAGCACACATTTTTTAAGGTCCAAAAATGAAATAAAGATTAATATGTCAAACTAACATCTATAATATAATATAGTTTTATTGACTTACGTTCTGTGACTTGATGATGTGTATTGCTAGTTATGATACATTCTAGCAATGTTTTCATTAGGATTAAACAGTAGAGTAAGTCTACTATTCTGATGAAAAGATTAACTTGTCTTAGTGACCTTATACTTGTCATTATTTGTGAAATATCCTAAAATGTTAACCACATGTCATCGACGCCTTTGGGCTACATCTTTTAACATCCATGCTTCTCAAACCCAACTTTTGATTAAGATGGAACTCTATTTGGCATTTTAACAATGTGAAAAGTTTTCCTTGGGTCTTAGAAACTATGGCAAGAATATCATCAACTTAAATCTCCTTTTCGCAGAACTGTGTGACTAAAAAACAAACAACTGACAGTTCATATAGTGTTTTATCCTGTGATCTGATATCTAGAATATAGTGTATTGCAGTCAGTTCTTTATTTTAGGCCTGACACCAAAAAAGCCCCCGGCATACTCGTGTTAACAATAGACAGCTATCAACATATTTGGCATAGATATTATTGAAATCTGAATCACACACAAATGGAAAATTGTTATTGAATGTTACTTATTATATAGGATTTCTCTGTTTTTGCTATTTTAATAATTATGCTATTGTTATTTCATGTTTATTTTAATGTTATTGGCACATAAAATTATGTTAGAGAACTTTACGTGAACTTGCTACTGCTTTAATGCTTGGCAGCCATTCTACTTTGTGATAGTACCAAAATGTTCACATTTGACTAGAATTGTTCTTCATAGATACAAGTCTTTGTGTAGTGTGTCTAAAGGCCCTTTTACACAGGTTGGCAGTCTTTTCAGTGACTGCACGAGTGCGGACATAACTGCTTAGGTTGTTAGCGCTCGTGCAGTGCTTTCACACTGAAAGTTCTACTGGCTGCTCACTGACTTCTCCTCCGCTCAGCGCTTCCTATGGGAAGCGCAGTGCGGGGAGTTGTCACACAGCAGGAGAAGCCAGCGATCCCGCGAGGGCTAACGACATTGTTTAAGCTGACAGAAAAGTGAAATTTGCCATTTGGATACATTTTGAGCAATAATCGTTGCGTGTAAAAGGGCCTTTATTTGGAGGAAAAATGTAACATTTGATATTGCATTTTCTCAAAAATGTGATTAATTAAATTAAAATCTTACTTCTTTTATTATAGCTACTCCCTTTATGACCATAATCAATCCAGTAATAGAATAAAAGAGTGAAAAGGAAATCCGATGCCCTACTTTTCAGCTGCAAGTCTTGGTCTGCATTTTCCTTATGATGCTATTGATACCAGTTTGAAGTCTGGTTTAGAGACTCCGGTGCAGATCCGGCACAAAATCCTGGATGAAATAATGCAGCAAGCTGGACTATTTTGTCCAGGAAAATTTCTGCTGATATGCTTCCCATCACAGTTGATGGGGTCCATCTGATATAGCTTGTATCTTCAGCGGTTCTGGTATTTTCGTCATTCATCTCAGAGGATGAAGTCAAGAAACAAATATCAGCCAGAGGCTGTGGCGCAAGTGTGAATTTGGCCTCACATGGTTGACCATTGACTTCAAGGAAAATGTAGATATGTTGACAATTTTCCATGCCAATAGTGTCTGATCACAGGAATCTAGCAGTCAGTCCTCACAATCAACTTGCCTTCACAGTAGCTTCTTCAGAAAAAGAGCTATGAGTTCTTTAGTATATTTTCAACATGGGAAATCTATCTTTATACAGAAGTTTTATCTACTGTAGGACAATCCCTTTAAGTAGGTAACCCCAATAATGCACTAGATAATTAACTAGGTCACTCAATTAATTAGGCATTAATTAGGTAATTTCCAAGCCCTTACATCACCTGTACATTACACCTCCCTTCTCTTTTACTTGCATGATTCCATAGCTAAACTTACAAAACCAGCCCATGGCTTAGCATTATACATCACTGGTCTTTAAGTAACTTTGCAGTGTCTTTGCCATTGATTTTAAGTCTCTAAGTATTTTCATAAGGAAAAGAACTGCAAAATCATGCAGCTTGGTTTCATAAAGTAAAACAACAGCCGCTGATTGATTTTTATTTCTTCAAAACAAGCATGGTTCACTAAAAGAATGACCTAACTTCCATGTCTGATTAAGTCCCAAGTGCTTCTCTGTTTTCTGCTTTACCATATTTTATATTCCTTAAGATGTCAACCAGAAATATAATACTATAAATGTTATCAGCAGCGTTGAGCATTACACCTAAGGCATGTTACTATTAGTCCCAAAATTTACTTATTAATATATGTATATACTACTAAACATCCTACAAACTGCAAACACAATTTTGGCAAACCTTTAAAGGGTTGACGTAGTACTAGTATAGATCAGTGGGGATGGGACCACTGTAGCCATCTGCTAATCGCAAGAACTAAGTGGCAGCAAAACTAGAGAAACAACATGCAGACAAAGCTCAGTGCAGTACAATGACATGTTCTCCAGCTGCAGAGGAACTTAAATTTGTTACAGATGGCAAAGTGCACTGCTCCTCAGGGTGACTGCCTTAAAGGGGTTGTCCGGCCATGAAGAATGAATCTCATTACTTCTGTTTGCCCAATACAATACACTTTGTAATATACATTGTGCATTGTAAATTAAGCAAACAGAAGTTATTCACTTCCCTCTGTGTTGCTCCTCCGGTCGTCCATGGATCCGACAAGTCTTCTCCTCTTCTTGTCGGGCCAGCTCCAGGTGTTCTCTGCACGGGGACGCGCTTCTTCTACTCCGCGCATGCGCAGTAGATCTTCTTCGGCCGGCTGCTTCAGGAAGCTCTGGTCTGCCTGCAGGGGAAGTGCGGCCGCGGGATCTTCAGCTGACAGGTAAGGGGAGTGGAGGAGGGTGAGTGGAGTGCCGGTCTCTCACGGGGGAGGGGTGCTGCGAGCTGTCAGTAGTCAGGGGTGGGGGTGGGGAGGTGTAGGGTCGACAGACCTGTCAGTCAGTAGTCCCGGGATGGGGGGGAGGGGGAAGGTGGGGGAGCTGCTGGTCGGAGCTGTCAACCAGTAGTGGGGGGGGGGATGCTGCTGGTCGGAGCTGTCAGCTGGTGGCTTGGGTGGGGGGGCTGCTGGTCGGAGCTGTCAGCTGGTGGCTTGGGGGGGTGCTGCTGGTCGGAGCTGTCAGCTGGTGGCTTGCGGGAGGGGGGGCACTGGAGCAGGACACTGTGAAGGGGGGTGGGACTGTGGGGGGGGCACTGGAGGGGGACACTGTGGGGTGGCATGTGTGTGGGGGCAGTGTGGAGGGGGCGCTGTGTGTGGGCACTGTGAGTGGGGGGGCATGTGTGTGTGTGTAGGGCATGCTTGGTGCTACTTTCACTTTCAATAGCAGAGGATCACGATCCTCTGCTATTGAAAGTGCTGCTAGAGATCACGAACTCCTGCTTACTGCTATGACAGCTGTTAGCAGGAGATTCCTTCATCTCCCCAGCATGTCCCCTCATCACTGGACACTGTGACACTGTTGTCCCAGTGTCCAGTGAAGAGGGGACATGCCGGGGAGATGAAGGAATCTCCTGCTACAGCTGTCACAGCAGTAGCAGGAGATCGCACTGCTCTCACTGCCCCCTCATTGCTTTGAATGGGGCCGGCCGGCTGCCGGCTCCATTCAAAGCAGTGAAGAATGTGTCTGCATTATGACGCTGGTCCTCCAGTCATGTGACCGGCGTCATCGGGAGCGCGCACGCTGAGGAGAGAGAGGCAGCAGTGCATCATGGGAACTACCCAGCGGCGCCATCTTTGAAAAATTCTTCAGGCAAGCTTTATAAAGGGAAGAAAAGGAATAAAAAGGTGAGCAAAATATCATTTTTTATGGGAAAGGCTGTTGTGTGTGATGCTTCTACTCTACAGGGCATTCATGGGAGAAAAAAAAATCAGTTTGGGCGGTGGACAACCCCTTTAAATCAATCAGTGTTTGCTGTACCCAGCTCTACTATTGGTTAGTGGCTTACTTTTCCCCCACAGACTCAGATTTTCACTTGGTCTCAATATCTTTCAACCTACTCACTGCCTCAGACCAGTACTTGGTCACAGTATCAGTTTATTAACATGACTGCCACATTGTGATAACTTGATTTATAATACTGCAGTACATTATAATACTGCAGTAAGCTACCATAATAAATACTTTCGCCTTACCACCTTTAGATGAAAATTTACCTATAAGTAAAGGCCCATTTACACTGGACGAATGTCAGGCAAATGATGCCCAACACTCATCCCCGCACATACTCGCTCCCATGCTGTTACACAGGAGTGAGTACTGCTGATTCGCTCACAGAGTGCCCAGCAGGGGGCTGGGATGGCAGGAGTAGATTTCACTCCTCGCTCTCCCTGCCCCACTCCATTCACTTTAGCAGCGGCTGTTCTGTACTGAATGGCTGCTGTTTACACTGAACAATCATCGTTCAAAATCCTGAACGCTGAGCATTCAGTGTAAATACCAGCTGTTCAGTACTGAACAGCCTCTATGTTAAGTGAATGGAGAGGGGCAGGTGAGAGCAAGGAGTGAAATCTTCTCCAGCTTCCCCGTCCCCCCTGCTGGCCGTCCTGTGTAACAGCATGGGAGCAAGAATGTGTGGGGACGAGTGCCAGGCATCGTTTGCCTGACATTCGTCCAGTGTAAATAGGTCTTAAATCCCACCATGCAACCTTGGACAAAAGTGAATTAAAAGAAAGGTACACTAAGACTAGAGAGGAGTAAACTTTTGATAAGCTTGGTTCACCGAGTTTTAGAAAAAGTTTTGTTCAGTCCATACTGAACTAGAATTTCAGTGATGATAATGATTCCTGCCAAACAGCAGTGGTGATTCTCCTGTGGCTCAGTGGTTCGCACTGTTGCTTTGCAGTGCTGAGATCTTAGGATCAAATGTGACAACATCTGCCTGGAGCTTGGATGTGTTATATAATTATCACATTTATTTATATAGCACATACATATGCAGCACTTTACACCTCTTGGTATTTTCTGCCCCCACTGGTAATCTATATTTACCTATTAACATGTCTTTGGAGTATGGGAGAAACCCATGCAAACACAGGGAGAATATACAAACTCCATGCTGATGTTGTCTTGATCAGCATGGATCAAGACATGCTGGCTGATCATTTGAACCTAGAACACCAGTACTGCAAGATAATAGTGCTAACCACTGAGCCACTATGTCACTGCTGTTGTTTCTGCTTCGTCTTCTTCTTCCTCCTCCTCCTTCTCAATAAATATATGCACTACATAAATAAAGGTGAATTTTATGAAGAAGAAACCCATACAACCACAGGGAGAACATAGAAGCTCCATGCAGATTTTGTCCTTGGCCAGATTGGTACCTAGAACCCCAGTCTTGCAAGGAAACAGTGCTAATCACTGAGCTTCAGGAGAACAATGACGAATTGCCTGAGGGTTGAGTTTGCCATGAACCAAACTTTTAGCAAAGTTTGACCTGAAGCAGGGTTCGACTAGCTTGGTTCACTCAACATTAACTGAGACATGTAATTTCTTAAACAAACAAATAAAGCGTGTTTATGGTGTACATTTAAACATGGCCCCTAAAGACTTTTTGCTACACACACTGAGGTATAATTGATGCTCCATTCATCTAGTAAATAAGTGCAATGCCTTACTTGGAGCTTGAACTTTCAAATACATGAATTTTGGCAATAATGGACACAATATCCCCATGTGTATGTATTAAACCAAGAATTGAAATTACTCATTACATCAATGTCCATCATCTGCCAAAGATAAGAACCTCACATGCCAATAAAGATGCACTAATCTCAACTTGCTGGACTCTGAAACTAAACAAAATTAACAAGGTTCATGCTACAAAAATGTGTCGACTTTTCTATATTTCAAATTAATTATCCTGTTCCTTCTAGGCACAAAACTGATTTTACTCCATCACTAGATTGACCTTTCTGACAGGCAATTCACCCCCTACTGAACAGTTATTCTGTCATAGAGTATATGCAGCCTCTCTACACTACACTAGTTCATGATGTTGATAAATGAGTTGCTTCACAAAAAAATGGAAAACAAATAGCCTTACAATTTTCCTTAAAAAGCCAAGTTTAACTGCTTTATGTGTCTGATGGAAAATGTACTTGACATTTGAAAATGAAAACCATGGCTAAATATGTGTAATATAAATACATGTGCTACTTTCACATTTATCCAAAGTTATTTCTAGAAGCCAAAATTTACATAGAGTATTTATCAGAATATAGGTCATAAATTCATTTAAGGATAAAACTAGAGATGAGCGAGCATACTCGTCCGAGCTTGATGCTCGTTCGAGTATTAGGGTGTTCGAGATGCTCGTTACTCGAGACGAGCACCACGCGGCACTCGACTCGATTAAACGAGCACTGACCATTAAATTCAATGGAGCCGGCAATACAGCCGGCTCCATTGAAAGCAATGGGCTGCCGGCGAGCGCGGTATGAATTTTCGGGAAAGGCTTAAAAATATAAGCCCTTACCTGAAAATCATCCTAAAATGTGTAAAAAAAAAATAGAAACGGGCCGGAGCTGTCCAGCGCATTGAATTCAATGGAGCCTGCAATACAGCCGGCTCCATTGAAAGCATTGCGCTGCGGGCGATCTCACAATGAATTTTTGGGAAGGGCTTAAATATATAAGCCCTTCCTTGCAATTCATCCAGAATTGTGTAAAAATAAAAATAAAAAATATACTCACCTGGTCCCGGCAGACGGAGTTCAGCCGCGACCGGCTTCAGTTCTCCTGAACTGCTCTCTGTAGTATTCAGCAGCCGGGGATTTAAAATCCCCGTCTGCTGAATGAGCTGCCTCTGCTTTGTCACAGCCTGACCAATCAGAGGCAGCTCTCACTCACACCCATTCATGAATGACAGCTGAGAGCTGCCCCTGATTGGCTCAGCGCTGAGCCAATCAGAGACAGCACTCACTCACCCATTCATGAATTCATGAATGGGTGTGAGTGAGAGCTGCCTCTGATTGGTCAGGCTGTGACCAATCAGAGGCAGTTCATTCAGCAGGCGGGGATTTTAAATCCCCGGCTGCTGAATACTACAGAGAGCAGTTCAGGAGAACTGAAGCCGGCCGTGGCTGAACTCCATCTGCCGGGACCAGGTGAGTATATATATTTTATTTTTACACAATTCTGGATGAATTGCAGGGAAGGGCTTATATATTTAAGCCCTTCCCGAAAATTCATAGTGAGATCGCCCGCAGCGCATTGCTTTCAATGGAGCCGGCTGTATTGCCGGCTCCATTGAATTCAATGCGCTGGACAGCTCCGGCCAGTTTCTATTTTTTTTTACACATTTTAGGATGATTTTCAGGTAAGGGCTTATATTTTTAAGCCCTTCCTGAAAATTCAACCCGCGCTTGCCGGCAGCCCATTGCTTTCAATGGAGCCGGCTGTATTGCTGGCTCCATTGAATTCAATGGGCTAACATCGTTCTTCTCTGCCACAGCTGTTACAGCTGTGGCAGAGGAGAACGATCTTTATGCTGACAGTGCAGTGGGGGGGGGTCTCACTCTTGCCTCTATTGTGGCTTAATAGTGAGACCTCGGAGCCCGAAATGCAGCCTTGCATGTTGCTCCTCGCCTGCCCTACCCATTTCTGTGTTTTTTACATGACTTTGGTGATTTGCTAAGATTTTCACAAATGAAAACCTTAGCGGAGCACCAGTCATATAAAAAATGCTCGAGTCGCCCATTGACTTCAATGGGGTTCGTTACTCGAAACGAACTCTCGAGCATCACTGAAAGTTCGACTCGAGTAATGAGCACTCGAGCAATTTGGTGCTCGCTCATCTCTAGATAAAACCTATAAAAAGAAAACTCTCACTGAAGTATCTCTTTCTAGAGCACCTATTTCAGAATAGCATATGCGGAATGGGAATACACTGAGAACATTCTATGGAATATATATTACATTATACTGTGATGAGAAAAATATCCTTTCCCCCGCAGATGTCTCATATAGTTGTATATTTTACCCACTGATTTCTGATCATTGAACAAAATGTTATATTAGAGAAATAGGTTCTCCATGAAAAAAGCATTTATGGTATAGATTTAATACATAAATGGTGGTGCATATTCATGGCTCTCTCCATTCGAGCCTAGGAGCATTATGGAAGCAGCCAAGCAAGTTGTAGTTTTGCAACTGATATTCGATGGACTGGAAAACACTTGATAAAGGGCTATTATTAGGGTCGTCCTCATAAAAAACACTAACAAATTGGGCCCTATTCTGTTACTTTTTTCTTTACTGGAGAATCACATTCTTTGACTTTAGGGTCAGGGCCTGAGTTACTCTCCTCTTCCTATATGTGTAATAAGCAGTAGCCCTTTGCAATCTCCGCTTCCCCTTGTAAGCATTCACCCTGAAGACTATATTTATGACATTTACACCTTTGACCATTATATTACTTAGCCCCTTGGTGAAGCTCTGTAGTGAGAGATGTATACAGAGGCTCTATCCCAGGGAATTAATCTTAATTAGAGATGAGCGAGCATACTTGGCAAGGCGATATACTCGAGAGAGCATCGCCTTTTTCGATTACCTGCTGGCTCGTCCCTGAAGATTAGGGGGGGGTGAGCAGGGGGCTGCGGGGGGGGGGGGGGGGGGGGGTAGGGAGGGAGAGAGAGAGATCTCTCTCACTCTCCACCCCGCTCCCCTCCGTTGCCCCCCGCAGCCCCCTCGAATCTTCAGGGACGAGCCAGCAGGTACTCTAAAAAGGCGATGCTCTCTCGAGTAAATCGCCTTAACGAGTATGCTCGCTCATCTCCAATTTTAATGATTAATTAATTAATCAATCAATCATTCATTATTGATTGGTATGACTTGAGCTGTCTTAACTCAGCTGATCTCAGAGATTGTGAAAGTACTTTGAGGGTGTGCAGAATGTACATGAGATATTTTTCATTCATTTAAAGCTTTTTGGCCTTGCAAAATGTTGCAATTTTGTAAAGATTACAAAACTTGTGACAAGTAAATGAAACCAAAAAGCCTGCAATAAAAATGACTCTTATAAAAGGTACAGCCATAACACTCTATCATTCAGGTGAGTTTAGTCAATATGGTCAATAGATAGGTGATTAATAGAGATGAGCGAACGTACTCGGATAAGCACTACTCGTCCGAGTAATGTGCTTTATCCGAGTACCTCCCCGCTCGTCCTGAAAGATTCGGGACGCGCTGCGGAGCGGGGAGCTGCAGGGGAGAGCGGGGAGGAACGGAGGAGAGATCTTTCTCTCCTTCTCTCTCGCCCGCTCTGCCCCGCTCCCCGCTGCGACTCACCTGTCAGCAGCGGAGCGCCCCGAATCTTTCAGGACGAGCGGCGAGATACTCGGATAAAGCACATTACTCGGACGAGTAGTGCTTATCCGAGTACGTTCGCTCATCTCTAGTGATTAAGCATTGTACAAATGTTACAGCTATGCAAAATATAGAAGAAAGTACAATAAACAGAGTAATAAAATACCAAATGACACTACTTGACTTTAAGGAATTCCTTGTGACAGATGCCATTGTTTTCTTATATACCACTTACAACTTGTGTCTGTTCAAACACAGTCACTGTTGGTACTTTGATCTATGTAATTATTCAACCATAATCTTTCTGTACAATCTGACATGACCTTGTATACTTCCAATTCTGGTTCTTATTGGACTCTTGCCAACAAAAACCAATACAAATGTCAACAGACAACTCAAAGGTGCTGAATTTATGCCAGCTGTTCTATATAAAATGTTCTAAAAATATTCCAATCTGATATCACTAGAGAAAACTATTTTTAAAAAAGTGTTTTTCTAATTGATAACACAAGTGGAAATATGGGCTTTGTTATTTTTTAATTAGTTATACAAAATCTCATGCATTCTAATTAAAGGCGATGTCCGAGTAACAAATTATGCTATACTTACCAATGCAATCCCCCATTGTTGCAGCAAAGCTGCTCCGATCCTTCCCATTAGGCTTTGTTTATATGGCTGCAGTGGTGATGTACCCAATACCGTTTCAGCCAATTACTGGCCTGGGTGGTCTCATGCCAAACACTGCTGAGGCCACTGATTGGCTGTACTGTTCATGTGTGGCAAATACCATGAAACTATAACAAACAGAAGAAAACCAGAACAGTTGCAAACCCCTACAGTAAGGGTTGATCTGGCCCATCAGAATATAAAGAGATCATCCAGTAGGTCCAGGTTCTGACAGAAAAATGAGTCTCAAAGATCTAATTAAGATAACCTTATTTGTAGCTGATGCAAGCTAGTTACTTATCATTAGGGTCCATTGCTTATTGGTTGATTCATAAACGACCTAGTAGACCTTATTGATGATATGTCCTGCATGTGAAATAATAACATTGATTACAATTGAGGTGTGCGTGTTTTTATAGCTAAAGGGAGGTCCCTCTGAATAATTTCCTCTGGTGGATGCAAGGAAACCCAGTTCAACATTGGGTGGTTCCAATGGTGATGACAGAAGTGTCTATTGTCTAGACTATCAAATGAAAAGAACATGAGGCAGTGGCATAGGACCCAGTAGCAAAATTCAAAGTGATCCCCAACCCCAACAACAGGAAAAAAATAGCAAATTATGATTTTCCCAGGCATGGTTATTCTTGGCTGACTGCGATGACATCCTGCCAGGACTGATTGGTTGCAGCAGTCTCATGATGTGATGTCACGGTATAATCGTGTCATTATCAAACAAAGAAGTATTACAACCAGCAACGCTGGAACATCTGAAAATTTTAATGGTAAGTATTGGAAGAGAGATTTACTTAGTACATTATTCCACAATACCATCATAAATTATGCCAAAATGATGGAGCATTTACCGTGGGTCTAATTGATTATGTAGTTAAGACACTTCATATTTCTACCTCTGGAAGCAAGGCTAATAAGAGGTGTAAAATGTGTCACATTTATTAAAATTGTGGCTTTTTTGTCACAAAATACTAGTATAATTTATGAAAGTCATGGGGGTAACATAAATAAGTCTATCATGCCTGCAAGTTGCGTCAAATTTAATAAGTTAAGTTTGCCACTTTGATAAATTTGCTATGATTTGCACCATTTTTGCTTCCTTATAAACTGGTACAATATTCTAAATTTCTCCTACTGTACTTTGTGTATTTTTGTATTAGAGCACAGGAACATAAATAATTAGCCCATTATTTCCCCCCATGCTGCTTGTAATAATATAATAGGGAATTGTTATACACTCAATTCCCTAAAATTCATTGTAGGTAATAGCAATACATTATTACAAATAAGTAAGTAAATCTAGTTTTTATCTTAAACCTTTTAAACTGAAGTAGGTGTGAAAATACTCGGCCATCAAGTTTAAATGAGTGGACCGCACATTATTAATTTTCATTTTAGAAACATTTTATTTCCTTTCTGCCAGAGACATACTTTTAGGGAAAGTTTGAGTGATGTATACCAGACAAGAGTTGCAATTACTCACTTCATTTTGTAAAATGTTTTACCTGCCAAATTTAACTTGCAGGTCATTCTGAGTTGCTTGACAGTCATGTTATTAGGTAATAGGTAGAGGAGTATAAGCATGAGAATTTTCCCGGCTATTGTTTTTTTCCTTTTCTTAGTGCTGTAAGGATCTGGCACATCAAAAGAGAAAAATAGTGTGTCAGCAATTTGTTGATATTGTACAAAAATCAGATGTCATAATCTTGGATCCATTCTTTGCAATAGAATGTAGGTTTCAATTTTCTATGTAAGCATACAGGAAGAAAAGAATACGTTCTATATACTTCAATATATTTGAAAATATTAGCACATAGACTATATAGCTGCCAACTATTCTTTAAAAAGTCCACTGTACATTCCAAGTTTATCTCTTAGACCTACATCAATTGAAGATCTCATACATGGAATTATTTTTTAAGGGTTTCTCGCACTTGAATAAGTGATGGCTTATCACTTCCTAATCGGTAGGAGTCCAACTGCCAGGACCCCTACTGACTCTCTGAGTGAAGATCTTTCTCAGTTTTTAACACCTGAAAAATCCTTGACATATAAAATAAGTGCAATATATTCCAAAAATAGAAATATACTATATTACATTACATACACTGTCAAAAATAAAAAAAACTGTTAAAAACAATTATGATTGGTCACAAAGATCTGTTTTCCATGCACTGCCCATTATTATATGTATTATGATTAGTCACTTGGAACTTAGACTTTTATCATCAGTACTGTATAAAATTTGAGAAAATACTGAATAAGGTTTCCTGGATTTGATAATTCTTATCCTCAAGCAAATGTGATCTGTTAGGAACAGATTAATACAGTTATTGCTAACATTTGTTTACTCTTTTACTTGTGAACAAATTAGTAAGGCTAAGACAGAACTCAACAACACCCTAACTGACTTCAGGAAGGGTTTTCAAAAAAGAAAAAATCAAAAATTCATAAAGGACTGTGGTGACTATGACTAGAGATGAGTGAGTATACTCGCTAAGGCACATTACTCGAGCGAGTAGTGCCTTAGCCGAGTATCTCTCCGCTCGTCTCTAAAGATTCGGGGGCCAGCGGGGGGCGGGGGAGAGCGGGTAGGAACGGAGGGGAGATCTCTCTCTCCCTCGCTCTCCGCCGCAACTCACCTGTCACCTGCGCCAGCCCCCCGATTCTTTAGAGACGAGCGGGGAGATACTTGGCTAAGGCCCTACTCGCTCGAGTAATGTGCCTTAGCGAGTATACTCGCTCATCTCTAACTATGACCAGAACTATGTGTATCATGGCTTCTACTGTCCTGCCTCTGATTCTCAACAGCTGATCTGATATCTTACCAAATATATAAAAAATGGACATAATAGGTCTCATTGATCTACTCACATTCCCGATATGCAACAACAGATCATCTTCATATAGCGAGATATATTCCTCAATTTCTCCATACTGTAGTCCAACTATGTCAGGTGATTGCCTTATCAAACCACCCAGGGGCTCGATTGTCAAGGCAAAGAGAAGAGTAGATAGGGGACCCCCTGAAATATGACCATTTACCCTCACAGTTTAACCCATGCCTCACAATTTCTCACCAAAACCCATCCTATGAAGAACAGCCCACAAATAACTCCACGTAATGTTGTCAAAAGCTTTGGCAGCATCAAGGAAAAAACATCCCTGCTCCCACAAGCTCGATGGTCCACCTGAAGATTCAGATGAAACCCTTTTAAATTAATAGCAGTTAATTTATTTAGCAGAAAGCCGGACTGATCCTCATGTATTAAATGATTCATTACCAACAGAAATCTATTCACAAGTATCTTCGCCAAGATTTAACCATCAAGGTCAACGGATATTTTGGATGATAGGAATCAGGAAGAGACAAATCCTTTCCAAGTTTAGGAATTAAGAAAATCATAGCATCCTTCTTTGATGGTGTAAGTATGCCTTCATGCAATAATTCATTAAACACCGTCAATAACGTGGCAGAAATATGACAAAACCCTCCACAGAACACCACACCCATCTATCTTGTATAAATTAAATACTCTTTATTCTACAGAATAATCTGTATACTTATTCAAGCAATATGATTATGCTATTAAAACCTTTTCATGGAGAATGGATGAGCACAAGGCTGAAATATCGCATGTCACCAAAGTGTTTTGTGATTTCAAAACCACATCCCTCATTCTCTAGAGTACATGAGAAGAATCTTTAATAAACCCAGAAAGGTGTCTGACAATAGGTTGCAAATATGTATCAATCCATATAGATACACGTTCTAAAAGCGGACCTACTCCTGACACAATAGAGATTAGGGGAGGAGGAAACTGCATATTCTTTCTAACTCTAAACAGCACACTCAGTTAGATAGCATCAGCATGCATAACAGTGTAAAGCAGTACTGAGCAGTGCAGGTGTGATTTCAGTACCTGTCAGACACAGCAATTCACTCACCAATGCAAGTGCAGTACTGTTGATCAAGGCAGAATTAGATGAAAATGTTTCTTTGATGACGCAATATCAGAGTTTGCCATTTGAAAAACTCAAAATGTGTTTTCTGAATTATGAATTTCTGATCTGATCTGCTAATAATTGTAAATACTACTGCTACACTTATGACTTCACATTTACCTATGGGTAGCTACTCTGTATATTTGGTTCTTAAGGGCCCAAATTCAATTTGCGCCTAGGACCCAGCCCACTGTTAAATCAGACTTGGTTCCTATGTTATCCTTCTTGCCTTCCTTATTAATTGTCATCTAGGTATCCCTAGAAAAGAAATGGCTGCAGTGAATATTTAACAACTTCACAGAAAGAGGCAACATAAGGACACATTTACTGGTGGTTACATATTTTCATTTTGGAATGAAACATTCTTCCAATATGGAGGCCGAGTAGTGAATTTGTATCTGGAAATAATTTTAACAATATTGGCACCTGTGAGAAAGTATTTTGCTGTTCCTTATTTTGGCTTATTTTTATTCCTGCATTTTGGCTAATTACACATATACACATTCATCTTTGCAGCTGCATTGAATTGAAGAATGTATCATCATGTGCAAAATAACTTGTGGAATGTACTTTAGATGGCACATGGGAATCACAGTTTGTAACATGACTTATGTCTTTGTTAATTTTTTCTAATTAGAATATTGAATTAAGAGTTACAGTTAGTGGCATTTAGTCTGGGTAATTATTTCCTGACACCAGGATGAGGTCACAATTCTACAAATGGGAGAAATACAGAGAGTGTTTATCTCTACTCTTGTTGCTTGTTATTTCTATATGTAATTTAACCGTAATATTAGGTTTCCCTTAACTGAGCATTCTATACATTAGGAGATGCCCTTAATATGGTATCTGGTAATCAAAAAGGTCTAATTGAGGCAGTTTTCGTGCGGTGTGATGCAACTTTTACAGTACGAAGTCCTACTGTTTGTCCCTAAAATAAACCCTAGCTGTCCGCTCCACTGAACTTCTTCTTCTGAAGCTCCACGCCACTTGTTTCTAGTCTTCAGCCAGCGCTTCCTGGTCAGGGGTTTAAATGACTGTGATTGGTTCATCAAGCACTGCAGTGATTGGCTGAGCCACTGCGCTTGAGAACTAATCAGAGCCAGTGCTTCCTGGAGGCAGGATTTTTGAACTCTCTGACCAGGTAGCGCTGGCTGAAGACTACAAAAAAGTGCCGTGGAGCTTCAGAAGGAGAAGTGTGACCAAGTAGACAGCACCTGTTAGATAATCTATTGTTGTTTTGTTTTTGCTTTTTTAACCCTTTCCAATCCAATTTGTATCCTGATTTTCCTAGGGGGCTTACTCTTTTTCTGCCGTTATACAACGGCGCTATCTGCTGGCTAAAGCCAGTGCTGCATGAGATGACACGTTGGATAGGCTCCGACAGCAGAGAGACTGGCAATATACAGTAAGAGAACCCTAACGGACGTCTTCCAACATTGGAGCTGTACAGCCTTAAATCATAATGTTTTTAGACATCAGACAGTGAATTGGAAAGGGTTAATGCAGCCAGGGTTGATTTTCAGGGTAGGCCTTATATATTTCAAGCCCCCCTGAAAATCCCAGAAAAAGAGCGCTGTCATGTCCCCACAGAGCTATGAACTAAGTTATGGTGCTGGGGACGTGACTGGGAGCTGAGGGATGTATTTTTTATACTCACCTGCTCTCGCATCCAGCGGTGTCCACCTT
Source organism: Eleutherodactylus coqui (assembly GCF_035609145.1). Classification (NCBI taxonomy): domain Eukaryota; kingdom Metazoa; phylum Chordata; class Amphibia; order Anura; family Eleutherodactylidae; genus Eleutherodactylus; species Eleutherodactylus coqui. The sequence goes on along the minus strand of NC_089838.1, from coordinate 124,881,674 downwards.
TAAAATCAGAACGTGGCACGGAAATCTGACTCATTTCCTGCGCACAGAGATTTTCATGCCACGTGCTGATTTCAGAGTGGGACCCCACTGGATCGTAGAATCGCGGGAGTATAAAAAAATACATCAACTGGCTCCCTGTCACGTTCACTAACAGCACCATAATTTAGGTTTTAGTGCTGTGGGGACATAACAGGTTCTATTTAAATATTGTGCAGAATAGAGAACATTCATGAGAATAAACTAAATACAACACAAATTTAATTGCAAACTACAATGAAGATTTCTATACAGAAAGAGCTACAGTAAGTTAAAGTGCAATGAAATGTCCATATCTTCAACACATGCCATATATGTGTATTTGCTGTATAACTAGTTTGTAGAGAATAGTTTTGAACATCTCAACTCTTTCCATTGCTAATCATTAGTATTCCATAGCTTATCATTGCTTTTTCAAAAACACCCTCCCCCCCTGGTGAACTGCAAACCTCCCTTGAGGACTTGTTTAATTTGGACCACAGTACTTTATTATATTAGCTGAAACTAGAGATTTGATAGATCTAGATATTGTTGACACTGGCAACTCAATGAATTTCCTTTTGCAGAAGGGTCATAGTATTCTCACATGCATTGTCATGTCTTAAGGTCAGTTCTTTCATCCCGGAAAGACTAAATTAGATATTTTAATTATGCAGTTGGTAAACATCAAGAGTCTTACAGCTTGCACAGATGGGCTATGAACTTATATAGCAGTAAGGACACATCTGCATGTATGTTTTCCTTATATCTATTGTGCAGTATATAATATCATTATAATAGTCTACATGTAAAAAAGGTAAAATAATGAGGGTAGTAAAAACTAAAGCAAAAAAAGCAGATGTACAATATTTTATAGTTTTAAGCATTGATCAAGTTTTCCTGGAAGACATTAACCACCTAATCATTTCCTATATTGATTGTACTAAGATGCAACTAGTGTAGTAGAGGGCAGCTTTTCTAGATTCTTCCATCTTAGGCCGCCTGCAGACGAGCGGGTCGGATCCGGCAGCGAGAATTCTCGCCGCGGGACCCGACCCGAGAGCCTGCAGGGACGAGCGCGTACTCACCCGCGCCTGGCGGCCCCAGCTCTTTCATGTGCCGGCTGCCGCGCAGCCGGCGCATGCGCAGACCGGAGCCGGCGGCCGGGTGAGTGCGTGCCCCGCACAAAAATAGGACATGCCGCGGTTTGTTTGCCGCGCAAGATTTCGCATGGCCAAACCGCGGCCGTCTGCATAGGAGTGCGTATTGTAATGCACTCCTATGCAAACTTTCAGTGGCGGAAATCCCGCGGGAAATCCCGCGGCGGGATTTCCGCCCGTGTGCAGGCGGCCTTAGATATATAGGTATTTTTCTATGTAGCAAAATGAGTCACAAGTCACAAGGTCTATAAGTCATCACAATAAGAGGCAAAGTGTATATTGAAGGATGCAGCTCAGGAGGGGTTACAGTACTCCTTAGGGAGAGCACCAAGAAGGTGAGAGAAGAGACTTATAAGGCCATCCATGCTCCTCAGGGGAATATACAAATAAGGAAGACGGAACAATGCCTCTGCAGTGCCACCTATTGGATGGCATCATTCCTTCAAATCAATGCTTGAACCTTTATACAGGTCTGTAGAGCAATAACTGGGAATTGTAAACCAAGCCAGAATCCATACACAGATAGCTGTTTCGGGGTGTTTGCCTCTCATCAGTGTGCAGTAGGATCCTGACTTGGCTAGGGAGAGGCCTATGATGTGGGTCGGGAGGGCTAACATCACTCCTTAGGGAGAGCATCAAGATGGTCTTGGTGCTCTCAAAACTAGAGCTAATATATCCATAGAAAATGACCAGATGAGAGTTATAATTATTCTATTGCATGAGGTCCAACTGGCCTGCCACAGGACCTGAAGATCCTCCAGTGGTCCAACAGAAAACAAACCCATTTGCAGTTGATTTTGGAGTCAATCATTCACCACTAAGATTTTTTTATTTTGCATCAATTCACAAGTCACCTATTTTTTACCTTATTTCTGATATGTCCTTTTGATGCAATGATAACAACAAAGATTATAATGTAAATAAAAGTGGAGATGTTTTGTATAGATGGCCATCAGGATCATTTCCGCTGATAGGCCCAAGGAATCCCAGTCTGATGCTGTTAGTGCATGGTAGAAAATCAAGGAAGTCATGAAATTGGATTCTCAATGCAATACTCCACATTATGCACCATTTTTTATGTACGAGGCTTTATGTGTACTCAGCAGTCAAGTAAAATATATGGAAAGGAAAACATACTATGCATTGCTTACAGGCAATATTTCTGGAAGGTGTTAAAATGGTAATCATTGGGCTGAAAACCGATAGCTTGGCATTATTTTGAAACCATTTGTAGATCTGACAGATAATGCTTTGAGCTTCTTTTATGTCTTTTAAAGAGTCCATTTTAAGGCTAACCTAAAAAAATAGTGAATGAGCAGCTGGGAGCAAAGAAAGAAAAGCAAACTGACTTGACAGCTACTTTATAAGATCAAATGCACTTCACCAAGGCTACAGATGCAGCTGTTTATTTATTATTTTTCATCTTCTCTTTTAGGCTTTTTAGAGCACAATCGGAAAGGGTTAAATCAAATTGTGAGCAGATTAATGCCTCCTCAGGGACCAGGGAAACTATAGGTAAGCGAACAATGTTATTCCCCAGAAGTTCTGCACTCCATTAAATAAGACGCCGATTATTTTTATTCATCAAATTTCCATTACATTGTGAATCTGTTGGCTGTTATCCATAAGGGAATTTTCATTAGACAAACATCTTATATAATTGCTACATTCATTTCTCTGTTGTAAATGCAAATGTTAGGCACATAAATAGACATCTAGTACCACATGGACATACAAATTAGTGAAACAGAAATTTCCTAGAAATCTTAATTAAAATACACAAATGTTTGACTCAAATAAAGATATCCCAAGTGTATTGGCTATAAAAGGGTGAACAAAGTGACCTGTTACAAAGCACTGACATACTATACACAGTATATTATGTATTACTCAATGTCATCGTATATTTATGGCTTGAGAAGCGTATCCTTTCTTCTTAAGGAGAGCACTTATAAGGTGTAGTGAGGAGACTTATAAGGCCATCCATGCTCCTCTGGGAAATATGTAAATTGGCAATATGGAACAATACCTCTGCAGCACCACCTATTGGAGGGCAGCATTCCTGCAAGTCAGTATCAGACTTTTTAGACAAGCCTTATAACAATAACTGGGAATTGTAAGCCAAGCCAGAAACCTACTGTACACTGATGAGAAGCAAAAACCCATAAATAGCTTTCCTTACGGTATTCTGGGGTGGTACCATGAAGGGATATCTTGTGTGAGAAGCGGGGAGACCATAAGCGCCATTCTGTGTGTTAATGGGGGGGACCATGAGGGGCAATGAGAGGGGGAATCATAATGGGCATCCTGTGTGAGAAGTGTGGGAAACAATAATAGGCATTCTGTGTGTGATGAGGGAGGGGATCCATAAGAGACCTCCTGTGTGATGAGGGGGAACCTTAAGAGGTAACCTGTTTGATGAAGGAGAGAACCAAAAGTGACATGCTGTGTGACGAGGGGAGTGAAACCATAAGGGGAGTTCTGTGAGTCGAGGGGGCCATAATGGGCATCCAGTGTGACAAGGAGGGGAATCACAATGGACATCCTGCATAACAAGGGGGAGGAACTATAAGAGGAGTCTTGCGTGATGAGGAAGGGGGACCATGAGGGTCATTCTGTGTGACAGGGAGGGGTCAAAATTATAAGTGGTTTTAGCAATCGGGGTGAAAAAGAAGGAAATGATGGGGAGCAGTTCGTGTGAGAGGTGATATGTGAAAGAGGATGGCATGAGAAGTGGCCTGTAAGGGAGAGGCTGGAAATCAGTCTGTGGGATTGTTTATTAGCAGTAACAGCTGGTTGGCACGAATAAAGGAGGCAACAAGTTAGGGTTTGTGAATAGTGTGAGGATGTGCTAAGAAAGAATAGAACCAAAGATGTGTTCTTAATTCTGCAGAAATTAGATGTGGCTGGAAGAAATCTTCATTGGTGGTATGGGCTGGATAGTGAAGAAAATCAAAAATGGACAACACCAATTAGAAAGTTCATCACCTGCTATCACTGGAGGTAATTGCACAATAATTACTATCACTGTGTACAGCTGGAATCTGACTATTATTCATTAATTGCATTGTAAGAGGTGTACCGGAGTTAAGCAACTGTGTCTGAGCTTAGCATGCTATAAAACTTAGTCCATATTGTCTCCACTTGCTGTTTCCCATCTATCTATCCATCCATCCCTTGTGCAGGAGAGCAAAGCATATGTCTAGAAACTTGAACCCCTGATCTTTTAAGCCTCTGGCAAAGCCCTTAGCTGCTGGTGTTGCATTGATGGATCACTTAAAAGACCCAGCGATAAAGCTAAAACCCATGGACAGAATGCATAGGTCACGAAATACAATAGGGAAGCCTAAGCTGAACTTCTGCAGCTGAACCCTAGCACCTACGCCCCTAGAACTAGACTCACTGTATCTAACCTATAATAAATAAAGTGAAATTAGTTAAGCAACAAATAGTCTTAAAAGGACATTCCAATCTTGCAAGTCATGGCATGTCCTTTTCTTGTCCGATTTTCGAGTGAAAATAGCATGTCAAGGTTCAGTGTTCAGCACACTAAACAGCATACGGACGGGATTGCCGAGTGCCATCTGATGCAAGTTGTGCCCAGGAATTTAGGGCACAACTTTTTTAATGACCATGTCCATGTACCCTTACTACACAATGAATGCTGTAAGAGCAAGCCTCCTCCCCCTAAAATGACTATACTGCTATTTTTAATTACTCCCAAAAGTTAGACAATACATTGTACCCCAAAATGGTGCCAGCACAAGCTGTCCCCCCAAAAAATAAGTTGTCATATGATTATTTTAATGGAAAAGTTAAAAAAAAAGTTATGACTTTTAAAATACAGAAAACAGAAAGGCCATGTCATTAAAACTAGTAGGTTAAAGATTAGAGATGAGTGAGCACGCTCGTCTAAGGCAGATACTCGAGTGAGCGTCGCTCTTCTCAAGTAACTGCTTACTCGTCCGAGCAAATGCAGGGGGGCGGCGGGCAGTGGGGGCGGGGGGGGGGGGCAGCAGGGGTGAGTTGGGGGGAGAGAGATATCTCTCTGTGTCTTCCCCGCCACTCACCCCTGCCGTCCCCCCGTATTTGCTCCGACGAGTAAGCAGTTACTCGAGAAGAGCGACGCTCGCCCGAGTATCTGCCTTAAATGAGCGTGCTCGCTCATCTCTATTAAAGATTCAATCAACTTGCTGCATTAATTTGGAGAATTATCATAGTGCGCAAAATACACAACCCCAAAAATGTTAAAATAAAAACTCAGCCCTGTTTTATCTGTAAGGTCTGATTAGAAAGTTGCTTGCACTATCTGAACAATAGTAATGTTTGTACACACAGAAAGAAGATGAGTTTTATGTTACTGAAATCTCTTAATTTCACTACATAACTGAAACTAAAAAAAAGAAACCTTGACAGCGTGAGAATTCAAAATAAGGATTGGCTGTGCTTTCGGATCACAAGGAAATGATTGTAATTACAAGTGAGTATTTTCTAGGCCTTTAGCAATTGGCTGAAATATTGTAGAAAAGGTCACTAAATATTTTGCCAGCTACAGTCATGGTAGATTGAAAGGCCCTTAGGCTTGGAAATATAGTTTGTGGCTCAACAATAGCAGTTAATTTCAAGTCCAACTAATACTTCAGTTGAGAAAATGAAAACAAGAAAGTTCAAAAATTCTCAGCTGTTTAATTGCATAAAATACTGGCAATTTGAAAATGTCATAATAGACTTTTAATAGCAGCATTAGGAGTTTGGTGCCTGTGTATGTTTATGTATCACTAGCCAAGTTCTCACTTGTTTAGATTATACCTGACAACTTTATTCCACATACAGTCTTGATGGAGAGATATTGTTCCCATACAATGTAGTGTTTGTACAGCTTTTTCAGGGGGAAAAAAGTTTTTGGATCTGTATGTACCCATGAAACTCATGTTGCAGTATTTTGTTGACTGATTTCACTATTGCTTTTTAAGACCTTATGCATACGAGCGTTTTTACACAGCTATTTTGCCTCAATTAAACTTGCCCGAAAATCGCGACCATATGAAGCATTGGATTCCAATGTATTCATTCACATGAGTGATTTTCGGACACATGAAAATATGACAGCGGTTGACGATTTTACACGCTATGTAAAAAGATAGATCTTGAACTATCTTTTAATGAAATATGCTGGAGACTCCCATAAACTCCTATGGGAGCCTTCAGCAAAAAAGGAGGGTGAGGGAGTTTACCTGCGTCCAGTGCGTGGAAAAGAAGACAGCTGGCTCTATTTAAGCATTTAAAGTTATTATGAGGATTTCTGCAGCCTGATGGAATTCTGCACTGCAGCGTTTTTTTCGCCAGTACGCCTGTGTGAATGGATGAGAAAACACTAATTAATCAGGGCACTCAATCACAGCTATTCTTCACTGATGCGATTTTCGGCTGTGATGCGGCCGGCGTAACAGGCTTGTATGTATGTAGATCTGCAAGCTCTTTAAGTTTAAGGAGTATTTCCTGCCACCATTTCTCTAGCTTGTAAGCATGTGTCTCCTTCCCTCCTCCACACTGATATGATGGTGAAAGCTAATGCAAGCTGACAAAGACTGCAGTGTTGGTCGAAACATCGCTTGTTTTGTCTTTTTGAACCACTGGAATTACAATAAAGATGTCTATGTGATCCTTAAGAAGTTGTCTGAAGAGTCCCATTTGTGCTGCTTCCTGGAATTGCTTTGCGGTTTACGATGGTGAAAGCTGTGATTTCTAAGAAAAAGTAGTATATGCTATGTGTAAGTAGGTTGATGTATATCCCATCATATACTGCACTCCGTTACCAAAAGTACAAACTGAACTGTATTACCACCTTATGTGGAATATTAACAGTTGACTGCCTGTTATGCTATAATGTATGCGTCTCAGGGTTCAAACCTGGGAACTCATGTGCTCCAGGTTGTGTCTCCCCCTGTTGAGCTGTTCAACCTGCTCGATAGCTCCCCTGCCTAAACCTTGTCCAGTTCTTGCTCTATATTAGTTTCACCCTGCACTAATTAGTCACACTATTTTAACCTGTCCTGTCTGTCCCTCAGCATGTGGTTATTGAGCTACCAGCCTGTAATCAAGCTCCTCTCTTTCTTGCTCCTTCATCTACAGACAATTGCTCTGTATACCGACCCCTGGCTTCCCCTGACTCCGCTACCTGCCTGCTCCTCTTTGTACAGCAACCTATATCACCCGTGTACCAACCCCTGGTTTCTCCTGACTCTACAACCTGCCTGCTCCTCTTGTACTGCAACCGATACTATCCATGTACCAAACACTGGCTTCATCCTGACTCTGCTACCTCCCTGCTCCTCTTGTACTTCAACTGATACTACCTGTCTATGGACCACTGGCTTCTCCCTGACTCTGCTTCCTCCCTGCTCCTCTTGCACTGCAGCTGATACTATCTGTATACCGACCACTGGCTTCTCCTTGACTCTGCTACCTGCCTGCTCCTCTTGTACTGCAAGTGATAGTACCCGTATACTGATCACTGGCTTACCCTAACTATGCTATTGGCCCATAATGGTCGCAACAGGAGGGTCCAAATCAGCATGTGATCGTTAAAATGTGATTGGTTTCAGCTCACGGGTTTGAACACTGTGCGTAGCACTGCACAAGATTCGTAAAAGACAGAAGCTGAGACTATAATTGGTGCTGCTACACACTCCTTATAGTCTATTTTTGTGATGTAGTGGAGTGAGTGCAGCAGTAACAGTAAGATTGACTGGAGAGTTATACATACTTTTCTCCTGTGAGACATATATTGGATCTGCTGCCCTAGCCTCTTGCACAGTGCAGTGTATTGTGGCATTGTGTAGAGCTGTGGCCTGGAGAGAGTCTTCTTCAGCAAGCCTTCTCAGTAAAGTGGAGTGATTCTGGTCCACTAACTGGAAGTCTGTACTTTGGGTCAGTCAAGCCCTGGGACAGTTGACAAAACGGGCAAAGTTGTTTGCCATAAACTGCTGTCCTATGTTTTTTCCTGTTAAGTGGGAGTCCTGTGAATCAACAGAGACAGTAACCAATAAGCTATGTAAAGAGATCGCAACCATTGTTTGCCATCAATGAAAACTTGTACTTTGCAACCACCAAGCTAAATTTCCCCTTAACGAGACTGTAATCACCAGCTGTGTGCTTTATTTGTAACTGCCAAGCCTTGTATCTTTACTGTAACCACCAAGCTCTGTGCCTTGTATAGACTTTGGAAACAGCAAACTTGTACCCATTATCACTGTAACTACTATGCTTTGTGATTCCTGTGGAGTAAAATATTCTAAAATTTACCACTGATGTCCACCGCAGTTACTGTGCCATCCTCAAGGGGTGCCTCTCATGTGGGTCAAGAACCATGCATAAGAACTGACCCTCTTAGATATTTATATAAATAACACTAATGTATCCTGACTAGAGATGAGCGAACGTACTCGGTTCGGGCGTTTTTGGACTTGAGCACTGCTTTTTCCGAGCACCGCTTTTTCCGAGTAACTGACTACTCGGACGAAAAGATTTGGGGGACACCGGGGGGCGAGGGCTGTGTGGTGGAGCAGGGGGTTGCAGAGGGGAGTGGGGGGGGGAGAGAGAGCGAGCTCCCCCCTGTTCCCCACTGCTACCCCCTGCTCCACCACACAGCCCTCGCCCCCCGGTGTCCCCCAAATCTTTTCGTCCGAGTAGTCAGTTACTCGGAAAAAGCGGTGCTCGAGTCCAAAAACACCCAAACCGAGTATGTTCGCTCTTCTCTAGTCCTGACCACAAATGGTGAGGAGTACTGTAAGTAAGCAAAAAGCAGGGGATTCAGGTTCTGAAATTTCAAGAGATACTGTTCAGGGAATGAGTCTCTTTGTTTTGTTTTTTTTTTAACTTCAACTCCCCAAATTTATGTTTTAAAAAAAATACTCATAACTTTATAGGTTAAACTTCATGAATGATTGTGATTCTCTATAAGAACTAATATGGCTGACAGTTGTGTCACATAGCTACTTTCTTCCTATCCCACAAACAGGATATGCCTGGAGCACAGCTTATTTTAGCTTAGTGGAGTTCACAAGACAAAGACTGCAAATAGTTACTGTACTTGATAGAAGGTTTAAGTCTTGGCTGGAGGAGTGCGTTATCTTGCACATTTGTCTTAATGTTTACATTATCTATTCCATATCCAGCAGCCAGAAATCCTCCAATTTTTAAAACTGCCAATAAAATTAGAAGAGTAGAATGTCTTTAGCTAGCATTCTCAGAGAACTTTATATTATTGCTTCAAACCAGGGCAAGTTACAGGTGGGAATAGGTAAAATCCTTTTTCAACTGAATAGGTCATCAGTAGAGATGAGCGAGCATACTCGTCCGAGCTTGATGCTCGTTCGAGTATTAGGGTGCTCGAGATGCTCGTTACTCGAGACGAGCACCACGCGGTACTCGTCTCGATTAAACGAGCACTGACCATTGAATTCAATGGAGCCTGCAATACAGCCGGCTCTATTGAAAGCAATGGGCTGCCGGCGTACGCGGGATGAATTGTCGGGAAGAGCTTAAATATATAAGCCCTTCCCTGCAATTCATCTAGAAATGTGTAAAAATAAAAAATATATATATACTCACCTGATGTATGTATATATACTCACCTCAGCTGTCCCTGCGCTGAGCCAATCAGAGGCAGCCCTCACTCACCCATTCATGAATTCATGAACGGGTGTGAGTGAGGGATGCCTCTGATTGGTCAGGCTGTGACCAATCAGAGGCATCTAATTCAGCAGGCGGGGATTTTAAATCCTCGGCTGCTGAATACTACTCACAGCTGTTCAGAGCAGTTCAGGACAACTGCAGACTGCCGCGCTGAACTCCGTCTGCCGGGACCAGGTAAGTATATATATATTTTTTATTTTTACACATTTCTGGATGAATTGCAGGGAAGGGCTTATATATTTAACCCCTTCCCGACAATTCATCCCGCGATCGCCGGCAGCCCATTGCTTTCAATGGAGTCGGCTGTATTGCGATATACAAAAATGTATATCGGCGATATACAAAAATGCTCGAGTCACCCATTGACTTTAATGGGGTTCGTTACTCGAAACGAACTCTCGAGCATCACTGAAAGTTCGACTCGAGTAACAAGCACCCGAGCATTTTGGTGCTCACTCATCTCTAGTCATCAGTAGTTGATTAGAGATGAGCGAGCACCAAAATGCTCGGGTGCTCGTTACTCGGGACGAAATTTTCACGATGCTCGAGGGTTCGTTTCGAGTAACGAACCCCATTGAAGTCAATGGGCGACTCGAGCATTCTTGTATATCGCCGATGCTCGCTAAGGTTTCCATTTGTGAAAATCGGGGCAATTCAAGAAAGTGATGGGAACGACACAGCAACGGGTAGGGCAGGCGAGAGGCTACATGTTGGGCTGCATCTCAAGTTCCCAGGTCCCACTATTAAGCCACAATAGCGGCAAGAGTGCCCCCCCCTCCCAACAACGTTTACTTCTGAAAAGCCCTCATTAGCAATGCATACCTTAGCTAAGCACCACACTACCTCCAACAAAGCACAATCACTGCCTGCATGACACTCCGCTGCCACTTCTCCTGGGTAACATGCTGCCCAACACCCCCCCCCCCCGCACGATGCAGTGTCCACAGCGCACACCAAAGTGTCCCTGCGCAGCCTTCAGCTGCACTCATGCCACACCACCCTCATGTCTATTTATAAGTGTGTCTGCCATGAGGAGGAATCGCAGGCACACACTGCAGAGGGTTGGCACGGCTAGGCAGCGACCCTCTTTAAAAGGGGCAGGGTGATAGCCCACAATGCTGTACAGAAGCAATGAGAAATATAATCCTGTGCCACCGCCATCAGGAGCTGCACACGTGGGCATAGCAATGGGGAACCTATGTGCCACACACTATTCATTCTGTCAAGGTGTCTGCATGCCCCAGTCAGACAGCGTTTTTTTATAAATAGTCACAGGCAGGTACAACTCCGCAATGGGAATTCCGTGTGCACCCACAGCATGGGTGGCTCCCTGGAACCCACCGGCTGTACATAAATGTATCCCATTGCAGTGCCCATCACAGCTGAGGTAACGTCCGATTAAATGCAGGTGGGCTTCAGCCCACACTGCATGCCCCAGTCAGACTGGGGTTCTTTAGAAGTAGACACATGCAGTTACAACTCCCTGTGGACCCACAGCATGGGTGGGTGCCAGGAAGCCACCGGCGGTACATAAATATATCCCATTGCATTGCCCAACACAGCTGATGTAACGTCAGATTTAATGCAGGTGGGCAAAAAATTAATTGGATTACACTGTAGGCGAGGGCCCCAAAAAATTGGTGTACCAACAGTACTAATATACCTCAGAAAAATTGCCCATGCCCAACCAAGAGGGCAGGTGAAACCCATTAATCGCTTTGGTTAATGTGGCTTAATTGGTAACTAGGCCTGGAGGCAGCCCAGTTAAAATAAAAATTGGTTCAGGTGCAAGTTTCAACGCTTTAATGAGCATTTAAAAATTGTTTACAAAAATTATATGACTGAGCCTTGTGGGCCTAAGAAAAATTGCCCGTTCGGCGTGATTACGTGAGGTTTCAGGAGGAGGAGGATAAATAGAATGCACAGATTGATGAAGCAAAAAGGTCCCCGTTTTTGATGGTGATAGAGAACGATGCTTCCATCCGCGGGTGCAGCCTACGTATTGCTTAGGTATCGCTGCTGTCCGCTGGTGGAGAAGAGAAGTCTGGGGAAATCCAGGCTTTGTTCATCTTGATGAGTGTAAGCCTGTCGGCACTGTCGGTTGATAGGAGGGTACGCTTATCCGTGATGATTCCCCCAGCCGCACTAAACACCCTCTCTGACAAGACGCTAGCCACAGGACAAGCAAGCACCTCCAGGGCATACAGCGCGAGTTCAGGCCACGTGTCCAGCTTCGACACCCAGTAGTTGTAGGGGGCAGAGGCGTCACGGAGGACGGTCGTGCGATCGGCAACGTACTCCCTCACCATCCTATTACAGTGCTCCCGCCAACTCAGCCTTGACTGGGGAGCGGTGACACAGTCTTGCTGGGGAACCATAAAGCTGGCAAAGGCCTTGGAGAATGTTCCCCTGCCTGCGCTGTACATGCTGCCTGATCTCTGCACCTCCCCTGCTACCTGGCCCTCGGAACTGCACCTTCTGCCACTAGCGCTGTCGGATGGGAATTTTACCATCAGTTTGTCCACCAGGGTCCTGTGGTATAGCATCACTCTCGAACCCCTTTCCTCTTCGAATATGAGAGTGGAAAGGTTCTCCTTATACCGTGGGTCGAGCAGTGTGTACACCCAGTAATCCGTAGTGGCCGTAGTGGCCAGAATGCGTGTAACGCGAGGGTCTCGAGAAAGGCATCCTAACATGAAGTCAGCCATGTGTGCCAGGGTAGCTGTACGCAACACATGGCTGTCCTCACTAGGAAGATCACTTTCAGGATCCTCCTCCTCCTCCTCCTCAGGCCATACACGCTGAAAGGATGACAGGCAAGCAGCATGGGTACCCTCAGCAGTGGGCCAAGCTGTCTCTTCCCCCTCCTCCTCATGCTCCTCCCCCTCCTCCTCCTGCCTTTATGCTTTGCAGGGAACTTCTCAAGAGGCATAGCAGAGGAATGGTGATGCTAATGATTGCAGCATCCCCGCTCACCATCTGGGTAGACTCCTCAAAGTTTCTAAGGACCTGGCAGATGGCTGCCAACCAGGCCCACTCTTCTGAAAAGAATTGAGGAGGCTGACTCCCACTACGCCGCCCATGTTGGAGTTGGTATTCCACTATAGCTCTACGCTGCTCATAGAGTGTGGCCAACATGTGGAGCGTAGAGTTCCACTGTGTGGGCACGTCGCACAGCAGTCGGTGCACTGGCAGATTAAACCGATGTTGCAGGGTCCGCAGGGTGGCAGCGTCCGTTTTGGACTTGCGGAAATGTGCGCTGACCCGGCGCACCTTTCCGAGCAGGTATGACAAGTGTGGGTAGCTTTTCAGAAAGCGCTGAACCACCAAATTAAAGACATGGGCCAGGCATGGCACGTGCGTGAGGCTGCCGAGCTGCAGAGCCGCCACCAGGTTACGGCCGTTGTCACACACGACCATGCCCGGTTGGAGGCTCAGCGGCGAAAGCCAGCGGTCTGTCTGCTCTGTCAGACCCTGCAGCAGTTCGTGGGCCATGTGCCTCTTCTCTCCTAAGCTGAGTAGTTTCAGCATGGCCTGCTGAAGCTTGCCCACCGCTGTGCTGCCACGCCGCGCGACACCGACTGCTGGCGACGTGCTGCTGCTGCTGACACATCTTAATTGCGAGACAGAGGTTGCGTTGGAGGAGGAGGGTGGTTTAGTGGAGGAAGCATACACCGCCGCAGATACCAGCACCGAGCTGGGGCCCGCAATTCTGGGGGTGGGTAGGACGTGAGCGGTCCCAGGCTCTGACTCTGTCCCAGCCTCCACTAAATTCACCCAATGTGCCGTCAGGGATATATAGTGGCCCTGCCCGCCTGTGCTTGTCCACGTGTCCGTTGTTAAGTGGACCTTGGCAGTAACCGCGTTGGTGAGGGCGCGTACAATGTTGCGGGAGACGTGGTCGTGCAGGGCTGGGATGGCACATCGGGAAAAGTAGTGGCGACTGGGAACCGAGTAGCGTGGGGCTGCCGCCGCCATCATGCTTTTGAAAGCCTCCGTTTCCACAAGCCTATACGGTAGCATCTCCAGGCTGATCAATTTGGCTATGTGCACGTTTAACGCTTGAGCGTGCGGGTGCGTGGTGGCGTACTTGCGCTTGCGCTCACACAGTTGCGCTAGCGACGTCTGGACGCTGCGCTGAGAGACATTGCTGGATGGGGCCGAGGACAGCGGAGGTGAGGGTGTGGGTGCAGGCCGGTAGGCACTTGTGCCTGTGTCCTCAGAGGGGGGTTGGATCTCAGTGGCAGGTTGGGGCACAGGGGGAGAGGCAGTGGTGCAAACCGGAGGCGGTGAACGGCCTTCGTCCCACCTTGTGGGGTGCTTGGCCATCATATGCCTGCGCATGCTGGTGGTGGTGGCTCCCCAGCTGATCTTGGCGCGACAAAGGTTGCACACCACTGTTCGTCGGTCGTCAGGTGTCTCTGTGAAAAACTGCCACACCTTAGAGCACCTTGGCCTCTGCAGGGTGGCATGGCGCGAGAGGGCGCTTTGGGAAACAGTTGGTGGATTATTCGGTCTGGCCCTGCCTCTACCCCTGGCCACCGCACTGGCTCGGCCTGTGCCCACACCCTGACTTGGGCCTCCGCGTCCTCGCCCGCGTCCACGTCCTCTAGGCCTACCCTTACCCCTCAGCATGCTGTATTACCAGTAGTGCAGAAACAGAACGCTGTAATTAAATGTGCCGCTTATTGGCCTGTGGTTGGAGGCTGACTTCGCTTACGGAACGCACAGCAGAGCCAGGAAATAATTTTGCGCAAGCCTGCTGTAACACTTAGCTGGCTGCGTATGAATTAGCACAACTACCCCCAGCAGAGACCCAGTACACTTGTGGACAGGAATACAGCGGTGATGTAAGAGGCAACACAGAGGCAGGAAAGAATTTTGTGCAAGCCTGCTGTAACACTTAACTGGCTGCGTATGAATTAGGACAACTACCCCCAGCAGAGACCCAGTACACTTGTGGACAGGAATACAGCGGTGATGTAAGAGGCAACACAGAGGCAGGAAAGAATTTTGCGCAAGCCTGCTGTAACACTTAGCTGGCTGCGTATGAATTAGGACAACTACCCCTAGCAGAGACCCAGTACACTTGTGGACAGGAATACAGCGGTGATGTAAGAGGCAACACAGAGGCAGGAAAGAATTTTGCGCAAGCCTGCTGTAACACTTAGCTGGCTGCGTATGAATTAGGACAACTACCCCCAGCAGAGACCCAGTACACTTGTGGAGAGGAATACAGCGGTGATGTAAGAGGCAACACAGAGGCAGGAAAGAATTTTGCGCAAGCCTGCTGTAACACTTATCTGGCTGCGTATGAATTAGGACAACTACCCCCAGCAGAGACCCAGTACACTTGTGGACAGGAATACAGCGGTGATGTAAGAGGCAACACAGAGGCAGGAAAGAATTTTGCGCAAGCCTGCTGTAACACTTAGCTGGCTGCGTATGAATTAGGACAACTACCCCCAGCAGAGACCCAGTACACTGAGGACGGTCACAGGCAGCCCAAATTGATTTTTTTTCCCAAATGTTTTTGGAAAGGCCCACTGCCTATATACACTAAATATGTCTTCTGTCCCTGCCTCACCACTACTGGCCCTGGACAATGTAAAATTACTGCAGGACGCAATGCTCTGCACGGCCGATATACAAAAAAAAAAAGTGCAACACTGCAAAAAGCAGCCTCCACACTACTGCACACGGTTAGATGTGGCCCTAAGAAGGACCGTTGGGGTTCTTGAAGCCTAAAATAACTCCTAACGCTCTCCCTATAGCAGCTCCGGCACCAGCAGCACTGTCCCTGATCTCTGTCAGAATGCATCTGTGGCGAGCCGCGGGAGGGGCTGATTTATATACTTGGGTGACACCTGATCTCGCCAGCCACTCACTGCAGGGGGGTGGTATAGGGCTTGAACGTCGCAGGGGGAAGTTGTAATGCCTTCCCTGTCTTTCTATTGGCCAGAAAAGCGCGCTAACGTCTCAGAGATGAAAGTGAAAGTAACTCGAACATCGCGTGGTACTCGTCTTGAGTAACGAGCATCTCGAACACACTAATACTCGAACGAGTATCAAGCTCGGACGAGTACGTTCGCTCATCTCTATAGTTGATGTACTGGAATTGCCATCCATCAACTGATAGTCCAGCCTATTCTCACTGCAATGGGGCCGGACGTCATAATCAGCGGACAGGAGAAGAGGAGGACGCTTTAGCTTCACTCTCATTAAAATCAATGGGACTATCATGTTTCTACTCCTCATTTCCTACTCCTTATCATGGACAGGTCTTCCGGTCCTGTTTCCGGTCCTGTCTGTAATAGATGCAGGAAGTGCAAAAGAAGCATGGTGCTCCCACTTCCTCTCCAGTTAAAAAAAGCCTAGAATACCACTTTAAGTAAAGGGCTGAAACAAATAAAATATTCCAATTTTCTTCCTTAAATTTACAGTTTGTGTATCTAGAAGTTCATTTGGACCATTGAGTTCCAATTTATTCTTTCCAATTTAAAGGAATCCTTTACCACAGCAATGTTGTAAATTAGAGAGATTTGAGAATATGCTGATTTAACCCTCTCCTCTGACTGATTTTTCTGCCTGCCCAGGCAGGCAGGAAAGGCCATCACTTTTTTGCTGGTAACACCCAGGAGTAATGATAGAGGAACGGCACAATGAGAGTCTTAGAAAACATGTTCTAGAATTGTGAAGAATACTAATTAGAGTTGAGCGAACATGCTCGTCTGAGCTTGATTCTCGGTCGAGTATTAGCATACTCGATGGTGCTCGTTACAAGACAGAGAGGATTAAAAAAAACCAAAAACTCGGCACCCAGCAGATCCATTGCAAAAATGCTCGGGTCTCCCATTGACTTAAATGGGGTTCGTTACTCGCTTAGAGCTCTCGAATATTACAAAAAGCTCGACTTGAATAACAAGGACCAGAGCATTTTGGTGTCGCTCATCCCTAATACTAATATTTACTTAAATAGACACGTGAGGAACATTGTAAATGTTCGCAAAATACTGTCGGTTCTCGACGAAATAAACTCCGTCCTCAGCTGCACCCACCCCCAGCTATATTAACAATGAACGCCGAGAAAGCTTTTCAATAATATCTCATGTAAGGGACTCGGGAAGGTCTTATGCAGGATGGGATTTGCGGGGACCTTTTGTACATATTTATGGAATTTATATACTTCACCAACAGCTAGATTCTATGTCCCAGGGTTCTTATCTCCTCGGTCCCCACTTCCAAAAGGCACCAAACAGGGATGTCCTCTATTCTCGTTAATATTTAACATAGCCCCTCGTTTGTCCAGATAGGGACCTCCCAAAGGTTTTTGCTATATTGAATTCCTTTGACAAACAGTCAGGATTTAAAATCAATGTATCAAAATGTGAACTACTGGACATATCACCCGGACAAATTCAAAACTGAAGGCCATGATAGATACCAAACTTCCCATTACTTAAGCTAAATCAGCAATCAAATATTTGGTAATATACATAGGGAAAAACTCTGAATCAATATATACACTTAACTACCATCCTTTAATACTTAAAATCATTAAGGAGCTGCATAAAAAGAATAATCAACCACTATATTTCTTGGGTCATTACCACTTAATTTAAATGACCAGCTTTCCTAAATTCTTATACCTCCTCCAAACAATCCCTTTACTTTTGAAGCGTGAAGACATTAGGAAGCTCCAAGCAGCTTATTGTTCATTTATATAGAACAATATGTGTCTGAGAATAGCACTGAAGAAACTGATGCTTCTGAAGAATAGAGGTGGTATTCAATTTTCTAACGTAAAAACCTACAACCAGGCTAGTTTGTTCCGACACTCCATAGACTGGCTCCAGGGAACTAATAATTTTTCAAATTTCTCCTTGGAGGCAGACCTTCTCTCCATGGGATCTCAATGTTCTTCTGCACACTACCCTGTTTCCCTGAAAATAAGACATACCCTGAAAATAAGACATAGCATGATTTTCAAGAATTTTTGAGGATGCAAAATGATTTTTCAGGCTTTTTGAGGATGCTTGAAATATAAGCCCTACTCCAAAATTAAGCCCTGCTAACAGTTAATTAAAAAAGTCAATTAAAATAGTGTCCAGGCATGTAAAAAGTTAAACCTTTTTGAACAAAAATTAATATAAGACACTGTCTTATTTTCGGGGAAACACGGTAGCTTCTCAAATCTTCCACCTTTGGTCAGACAATCACTTTTGGCTAAAGACTCAATTACAAGATTGTGAGGAAACCATGTAGGCTATCCTTTAAAATTTCAAAGCATATTAAGATATAGAGACACCCAGAATTCAAAGAGGGACGGAAAGCAAATTATTTACACAATGGCAAACCAAAGGTATAGAGATTAGAGATGAGCGAGCACGCTCGGATAAGTCAGTTACTTGAGCAAGCATCGCTCTTCTCTAGTAACTGCTTACTGGTCCGAGCAGGCTCGGGGGAGCGGTGTGGGTTGACAGGGGGGAGAGTGAGAGAGATAGAGAGATCTCTCTCTCTCTCTACCCCCCCCCCCCCCGATAACACCCGCCGCCCCCAGCTCACTTCCGCCGCTTCCCCGAGCCTGCTCGGACCCCCAGCTAACTCCAAAACTCACAGACATAAGTTACCAACTCAAACAAACTTTGTGTATGGAAAGATTGGAATTAGAACATAGTGAAACTAAATATGTACAGGAGAGGTAGCAGCATAACAGGTGCTTCCAAAGTATTTACGAATAAGAACTTTATTGTTTCATCCTTTTAAAACGGCCAACGTTTCGACCTTTTACGGTCTTTCTCAAGCCGATAAGAAAATGAAACAGGGCAAGAGGTCCATGTTCCAGGATTTATAATTAGAACATAGGGTGGAGTCATGAGCGTCAGGGTTTTTTTTTTAATGGCGTGCGTTCATTCAAGAATGTTTCACCACACAATAGATTGTAGAATGTTTGAAGACATTCAAGGATACCTCATGGTACCTTAAACTAAATGACGCAAACCAGTTGGGTAGATTAAGAATAGACGTAGAGAGGGGAGAAGGAAATAAACAAGCAGACAGAGACGGCTTATTGGAGGTTGTGATACAAACTTCATACCATTAACAGGCAAATTTTCGATTTAGAACACCAATATTCATGTATATTATCGAGTGCAGAGAGTGGTAGAGTGACCTTGTTGCCCAGAAGGTTAGTTAGTTGGTTTATGTTTATGAATATTTCATAGCAGCATGGGACAATAATAGGAGTGACGTGATACAACCTACTTCCACCTACAAGTCTCTATAGTCTAACGCAATGTACTAGTTTTAGTTGGCTTGATACAATGATAGAGAATTTTATGACTATACAAGAAAATTATACTGATTGCCACATGCCTTTCTTCAATACGCTGTGAATTTTTTGGGGTTTTGGTTATTGTAATTTGTACTTTGTACTATTTATAAATCTAATAAAAAGAGTTATAAAAAAACCCCAAAAAACTAGACACGTGAGAAGAACTGTCGGGTCCTCTTTAAATGACCCTAGTAGCTCAAATTTGTTTTTTGCGGAGGTCTGTCTAGAGTTTCACTTAGAGTTCATATCCTTGCATTTAATAGTGCAGCACTATTTATTCCAAAGGGACCCCTTTTAGGACAACTAACATAATCCCAAAAACGTCACCTCAAAACTAAACGTCATACTTTTATATAAGGGTAGCTATAGTGTAGCTTTGTCCGCAGATGAAGTATAAACATTTTACTCAGTCACACATGGTATCTATATACACAAAGTAACAGTATTGGAAAATCCTTAATTTCCACAACATGTGCGTATGAAACAAATGTCCTTTAATTAACAGACTTTTTGGAAGGGACATTAATGTTGATTTCTCATTATTCTGGGAACACTATGTCTGAGAGATCCAAATTCAGAACTAGAAAGCAATGCTCCCGAGCAGACACATGCTATATTTGTATGTTAATTTAACGAATTGTAACATTGGGGTAATGCAGGCCTGACAATTTGCGGTACCTTTCCAATGTCCATAAATCTATATGTCCATAAAACTATAGTTTTACAGTTATATAATGATTGCTGACCTGTAATGATTGACCTGCAATAATTGTTGACCTGTAATATGCCTAAAGCGTATTTATGTAGCAGATCAAATCCTACTACATTGTAAAATATGCATCTGGAGGGCAAATTAAAAGCATTATGTGATGTTCAGATGAAGCTGTTTGAGCGACATTAGCTTTGACATGGGTTAGGTCGACCTTTATAGTATACGTCTGGTTTCAATTAATGTTTATATTTTATTCGCTATCTACAAGTAAGAATTCAAAGCTGTTTTAGTGATTAGCATCTAGAACAATTCATTTTACGCAGCTGTAACAGGATGTATTGTCCCATTCAGCTCCTTTTATTTAAAGAATAAGCATAAAGTTTAAATGTAAAATTTTTTTGCTATGACAGTACCAGCTAACATGAAGAAGCAAATATAGAGCTTTTGACTAGCAAAATGTCGTATTCCTATGTGAATGTTGCTTCAACATAGGCAGTTGTCAAAAATTGCAATAGCCTATATCTATGATATACCTGTTGGCAGGGGCATAACTATAGAGGGTGCAGGGGATGTGATTGCACCCGGGCCCAGGAGCCTTGGGGGCCCATAAGGCCTCTCTTCTCCATATAGGGAGCCCAATACTATGAATAAAGCATTATAGTTGGGGGCCCTGTTACAGGTTTTGCATTGGGGCCCAGAAGCTTCATGTTATGCCTCTATGCGGCATGGTTTAGGTATGGGTACGGGTATGGGTACAGATCACCTTTTCATCAGGGCCCCTGAGCGTTTAGGTACGCCCCTGCCTATTGGGGATATTTAAGGTGCTTGCTGGTTAGGGTTAAAGAGGTGTTCTGATTTCAATGAATAGAGCTTATTAAGTTTGAGTTTCCTCATAAACCCTAAATAACAATTTCTTAGTGTTTCCAAGATCTCTGCAGTCAGTAATGATTGCACCACTTCACAACTCACTGAAGTCACGCTATCTTCATATATGTCAGGTTCGCTTTGGACTTTGGAAAATTCTGCAGCAAATCCACAAGGGCAAATCTGCACTAAATGGTGTGGAATTTTGTACCACTTTTAGCATATAATCCATAACGGATGGGTACAACAAATATGAGGAAAAGAGGGGTGCAGAAATCAAGGTAAACATGACTATGACACAACAAGAAAATAATATCCAATAAAATAACACACACCCAAAATAAAATAAACAATCTTTATAAAAAAATGTATACACCTATACGCATTAAAAACACTTGAAAAGTTCAGATATACTGTTTATACAACAATATAGCAAACAGTCATTATAAACAATTTACAAGGATAAACATAAGCCTCCTAACAAGAGGAGCATAGTATAACAACCAAAGTGCATTTACAGCCTAATGAAATAGGACAAGGAAATATAATAAAGTGCAAACACATAATATAATCAGAATTGAAAATACCCAAATGGAATGGAATGATATGATATTGCGAAGAAGCAAACTTAGTCCTAAATACAATGCTTGCTCCAGAAACTGAATATAGACAAATCCAGGCTGAAGGAGCCACAAAATATATGTCTGTAGTAACAACCCCGAGCCCCACATGTATCAGCATTCTCCCTGAGGAAGTAGAACGTAAAGGGGCGTTATGCATGGGGCTTTGGGTTCTTACTTTAGGCATAGATTTTGTGGCTATGTCAGCCTGGACTGTAGCACAAACAGTACATCTTTGAACTTTTTAAGTGTTTTTAATGAGTATGTTTATGGTTTGAAAAAAGGTTGTTTATTTTATTTTGGGTGTGCGTTATTCTTTTGGAAGTAACTAGAGATGAGCGAGTATACTCGGTAAAGGCAATTGCTCGAGCGAGCATTGCCCTTAGCGAGTACCTGCCCGCTCGAGATGAAAGGTTCGGGTGCCGGCGGCAGGCAGGGAGCTGCGGGGGAGAGCGGAGCGGAACGGAGGGGAGATCTCTCTCTCCCTCTCTCCCCCCCACTCCCTCCTGTTGACAGCCGCTACTCACCGCTCCCCCGCGCCGGCACCCGAACGTTTCATCTCCAGCGGGCAGGTACTCGATAAAGGCAATGCTCGCTCAAGCAATTGCCTTTACCAAGTATACTCGCTCATCTCTAGAAGTAACTTATTTTTGTTGTATTAGACTGAATCCGGCTGTGAGCCAGGACGGTGACCCTGCGTTTCGTGCGTAATTGTGTTCGTGTGCAGTACAGCTTTGTTTTGTTTGTTTGTATTTCCCACACCATCACTTAGCGATGATGTCAGTACCTGCAACCCATACGCAATGTAATTGTATATGGGTGACAGGTATATCCATGACCATAGAGCACGATGGACTCTATGGTCTCGGATTGCACAGTAAAATAGAGCATGCTGCTTTTTATTTTCCGCAAGCGGATTATGCAAATACGACTCGCTAATGTAAGCGGAATTGTGTAATCCAATGTATTTGTTTAAACTTCGTATTACCATGGACCATACGATCGATGAATCCATAATTCAATTCTGGTCGTGTGAGACCGGCCTTATAGTTTTGGCATATTTTAATCCTCAAATATAAGGGGTGAAATCTAAAGTGAATCCGTACCAAAATCCATTCTGTTTGGTGCAGATTTGGCTGTAGAATTTTAAGCTGAAGAAGTACATAAAGTCCATGTCTCATAGCCATCCAGGGTGTCTGTCTGAGGGTGACTACCCACTAACATTTTTTTTTCGCTGCAAATTCGCTGCGTTTTTCCCCCCAGATATCTATGGGGCTTTCTAATGTTAAAATCGCAACACACCAATAATGCAAAAATGACAACTTGCGTTTTTGGTGTGTTGTGATTTTAATATTAGAAAGCCCCATAGACATCTGGAAAAAGAAACGCAGCGAATTCACAGTAAAAAAAAACACGCTAGTAGGTAGTCACCCTAAGGGCTGTCTAACCCTGTCAGACTTGTGGCTCTTCAGCTTCAGCAACTTGGTCACTTTCTCTCCGGTACCTCTCCCAGGGACCTCACAGGAACCCTGCGCAGGGAGTATCCCCAGAGTTCAGTAGGTCTGGAGGTTTTATTTCTTCCAGACACATCCACACAGGTGTTGTTTTTTAATTAGCTCTTGCTCTCCGACAACTATGCAGGCCATCCTCCATACTATACTGCCACAACATGCACACTGGCCTTCTGGTAGACACTCTGTAAAGCAATGAATGTTTCTAGGAGAGAATACATCTGAAATGAAGCATCAGAGGGAGCGTAGAGCATCAAGATTTTTTTACAGAATCCAAGAGAAAAAAAATATATATATGAGATCAGAGGTATAAACAGGGCCCTGCAAACTCCTATGGTTGCCACTTTAGCCCTTTGTACAATTGGGAGCCTGCACAGAACTGTAATTTCATCTTCTAAGGTATGTAAATTGGAATACATATTGCATTCGTGCATGTATAATAGCTAGAAATTAGAGATGAGCGAACCTACTCGGTTCGGGTGTTTTTGAACTGGAGTACCGCGTTTTCCGAGTAACTCACTACTCACACGAAAAGATTCGGAGGGCGGCGTGGTGGAGCGGGGGGTAGCAGTGGGGAACAGGGGGAGCTCTCTCTCTCCCACCCCCCACCCCCCCACTCCCCTATGGCACCCCCCGCTCACCCCCGGCGCCCCCTGAATCTTTTCGTCCGAGTAGTGAGTTACTCGGAAAAAGCGGTGCTCGAGTTCAAAAACACCAGAACCGAGTAGATTCGCTCATCTCTACTAGAAATAGGCTCTAATAAATTTAATTAATATTACTTAAAGGAGATGTCCCGCGCCGAAACGGGTTTTTTTTTTTTTAAACCCCCCCCCCCGTTCAGCGCGAGACAACCCCGATGCAGGGGTTAAAAAAACCACCCGCACAGCGCTTACCTGAATCCCGGCGGTCCGGCGTCTTCATACTCACCTGCTGAAGATGGCCGCCGGGATCCTCTGTCTTCATGGACCGCAGGGCTTCTGTGCGGTCCATTGCCGATTCCAGCCTCCTGATTGGCTGGAATCGGCACGTGACGGGGCGGAGCTACACGGAGCTACACGGAGCCCCATAGAGAAGAGGAGAAGACCCGGACTGCGCAAGCGCGGCTAATTTGGCCATCGGAGGGCGAAAATTAGTCGGCACCATGGAGACGAGGACGCCAGCAACGGAGCAGGTAAGTATAAAACTTTTTATAACTTCTGTATGGCTCATAATTAATGCACAATGTACATTACAAAGTGCATTATTATGGCCATGCAGAAGTGTATAGACCCACTTGCTGCCTCGGGACAACCCCTTTAATTGCGCTTTTTCTTCAATTCTGAATACAATTTTTTTACTTTTTACTCTTTTTTTAGAATTCGAGTTGTGAAAAATCCCACCAGAGCAACAATTCAAAAGTATAAATTGAAAGGTAGCTGTTTTTATGTTGTAAGCCTAACACACTTCATTCACTCAATCCTAAATAAATATTTGCTTGGCGTAAGCTACGTATGACACCATATTTAAAATATCATTTACAAAATTTTGAACTCTTGCCAAAATATTTTACATTTACTTGGCTGAATTTTGCAATGGCTTGCAGTAAACATTAGTGTTGGCATCACATGTAACGCAAGATTATAAATCATATTCCCTGAAGAAAAATTATATTTTAAAAACATAACATAAGGCTGGAATAGAAAAAGTAGCAGCAGCAAACATTCTTTTCTAGGGGGATTTGCAATACATTTAGAAGCAGTTGACACATATGCTTGTAAAGACAAAATATAAGTTTGTTGGCTAGCGAAAAATTTGTTCCTAACAATCCGACTTTATGGCAGAAATAATGCATCACTTTATGAAACTGTAGTCTAGGGAGTCCTTAAACATATGTAGCTGTTAGGCTGCCTTCACACCTGCGTTAGGGCTCAGTTCAGGGTTTCCGTCTCTCTACTCCATTTTTGATGGAGAGGAACTGAAATAAAATGAAAAAAATGGATCCCTTTTTTCGACATTTATTTCAATGGGGTTTCAAAAAAATGAAAAACAAATGAGAAAGGCTTCAGTTTGCTTCCAATCTGTCAGATTTCCGTTTTTTTAGAAGAAAAAATAATGCTGCACACTGCTCTATTTTCCCATACAAATAACGGAAATGTAACAGAACAGAAGTAAACCGAAGCCTTGTCGTTTCCTTTCCATTTTTATTTTGAAACCCCATTAAAATCAATGGGGGAAAAAATGATCCTTTTATATTTCAGTTTCCTTATTCCAAAAACAGAGCAGAGAGACAATAACCCTGAACTTGAGCCCTAACACAGCTGTGAACCTAACCTTAGGCCTCCTGCACACGACAGGATTGGATGCGGCATGTGGGATCCCGCAGCAAGATCCGACCCTGTGTCCGGCTGGTGACCCCGCTTACCTGTCCGGATTCTTCTTTATCTGTACTGTGGAAGTGCCGGCTGTTGCAGCGGCACACAAGCACAGTACAGACGTCTCTAGGCGATGGCGCGGATCCCGCAAACTTTCTGCAATCATGATTGTGGAAGGGTGGCAGGACAAACGGCTTCCACTGATGTCAATGGAGCTGTCTATGTGGAAACCGCACAGAAATGGAGCATGGTGTGATTTTTCTACCATGAGCGGAAATCGCAGTTAATTTCTCCTCGTGCGCAGGAAGCAGCGGTTCTCCATAGGAGGCTATGGGCAGTATTTGCTGTGGAATCCAGGGACAGCCGTCGGCCCCACATTCTGCAAATCAAATCCACCCATGTGTAGGAGCCGTTATTTAGATCACATGACTGTTTGTTAGTAAACAGAAATATTAAAAATGTTGAAAAGCTCAAAAAAAAAAGAAAACATTTAGTAACCATTCTTAAAGGGTATGAACCCCTGCACCCTTCTAGCACTGTATTTACTACAGTTATGGCCAAAAGGTTTGAGATCTGACACAAATTTTTGGTTTTCACAAAGTTTGCTGCTTCAGCGATTTGAGATCTTTTAGTCAGATGGTTCTATGGTATGCTGAAGTTCAATTATAAGCATTTCGCACGTTTTTAAACTTTTACTAACAAATAGATCAAATTTAGGCAAAGACTCCGTATTTACAGTGTTGACCCTCTTTTTCCAAGACTTCTGCAATTTGCCCTGGCATGCTGTATATTAGCATCTGGGCTAAATCCTGACTGATTTTGTTTGCCTACCTGCATTTTGAGGATTGACCACAGGTTCTCAATGGGATTGAGATCTGAGGAGTTTCCTGACCATGGACCCAAAATTTCAATGTTTTGTTCACCAAACTATTCAGTTGTCCTTTTTGCCTTTTGATATAGTACTCTATTGTGCTGGAAAAACATTGTTCATCAACAAATTGCTCCTGGATGGTTGGGAGAAGTTGCTCTTGGAGGATGTTTAGATATCATTCTTTATACATGGCAGCGTTCTTAGGCAAAATTGTGAGTGAGCCCACTACCTTGGATGAAAAGCAACCCCACACATGAATGGTCTGAGGATGCTCTTTTAATTGGCATGACACAAAACTCATGGGAGGGCTCACCTTTTCTTCTCCGGGCAATCATTCTTCCACATGTCCCAAATAGTCTGAAGGGGGCTTCATCAAAGAGCTTTATTAGATTTGAAATCTGAATATGGAAAAAAGGAAGACATGTCACTCCTTGATGTGGATTCAACGTGAATGCACTTTGAGAAATCCACATGCTGATTGAAAAGGGCTAAATACGAGTGCATATTCATGGACATACGAATTTGTAGTCACATCAGAAATACACGGGTCAGTCATGGATTACTGCCATAGTTATTGACGAGGATTTCTCCCAGGTGAACATAGCCTTAGTGTATTAGTGAAGAGAGTGAAAGAGAACTCAAGGCACAGTCTAAAGTGGAGATCCCTAATAGGCTGTAGAAGGGGAAAGCAGTGTGGGATAGTATATTAAATGATGCTAACAAAGACAGCAGCAATCTGGAGTCACAGAAGTAACACCCAGGAAAGTAATCTTGTAGATATGATACCTTTTATTGGCTAACAAAAATGAATGATGTTACAGCAAGCTTTCAAACCTATTTAGGATTCATCAGGCTTTGAACAGGATATATCCTATATTTCTATCATATTAGAAGCTCAATGTAGAAACTTAGGTAGTAGTCCTTTACACAGCCTGATGATCAGGCAGCAATGTTCATGGGAATATTCATTTGTCAAAAAATCAGGGATGTTGGTTGGCAACACATCTCCCAATATAAATGTGGGATATGTTAGCAACAGTGATGAAGCTGTATGGAAGATGACCGATCTTATGCACAATCCTTCATCCTCAATAAATTCTGAATTGGCCTGTGTGAAGGCTAGGTAAGATGAACACCAACCTCACTAATCGGCACTTCCTATCGAGTTCACATCAAGCTATGCAAAATGACTCTTAAAATATGACATGAGTAGAATGGGCTTCCTCTCTGCCTAGGACATCTACAGAGCAGAATCTAATTCCCATACAATGTATAAAATAAAAAAAGAAACTCCCTGGCAGGACATTATCTGCACAACTTATATACCTTTGATTATTTCATAAGGCAAAAGTTGAGGTTCTCTTTAATTGCACCTACCAGAATGTATGTGTTTCAAGAACCATTCCTCATAGTCTAGCTCACTCTTTGTATCATTATCTCATTTATAGTATACTGTTTCAAAGTACTGAAAAATATTACCCCCAGCAATCAGCTGTAATCAGTGGGGAAGCCAGACAGCAAGTATTTCATCTCCCAGCACCATCACTACAGGGGAAATGAAGCATGACACAATTCCCAATGACATCAATAGAATGTCCACAGAAGGCATTGCCATGCTAGGTTCTCCAGAAGGAGGGCAACTCTTTACAACTGCTCACCTGTCCAGTGAATAGATGAGGGTCTTAAATGAGTTTTAAAGTACATTCATGCTAATATTTTAATATAATACCTAAGTACAGTACACTTTGTACTCTTAGCAGTCACATAAATTGGCATTTATCACAACTAGGAGCCCAAGGTCAGGTCCATTCCAAGCAAAAGCATGTTTTCACAGGGAAAACCCTAGTGTTTGGTGAAAAATAGAATTATGAAAGTTTTCTTAATTCTACCTACAACAATTTCCTAGGCTTAAAGAAGTGAGCAAGGTATAACTTACAAAATATTCACGGAATTCCCAGGAGACCATTGCTCAAAACTTCACTTTCCTTAACCTGTAAAGCTATATTTCAGAGCAGACTCAATAAAAGACTTAGTGTTAAATTTTTCCATTTAGTAATGTTATACTAATGTGATTTCCCTTCATAAAAACAGCAGCAGGAAGTAGTTTAGAATTATCTGTCACAGGCCAGTGATGTGATATGACAGGTCAAAGGTAAAATATAACATTACAGGTTTAATGTACCAGTATGAGAAGATCAGCCGATACTATTGTTCACTACAGAGTGATTAAATTAGTTACGAAAGTTTAATCATTTATATTAATAGTGAATGTTAAGGATACGGATTATTTAACAGGCAACCATTTCTAAACCTTTGAAATTAAGATTTTCCTGTTATCACACATTTTTCAGTAACATAAAATGTAAAACATCTCGGCATGGACACTGATTTGTTTTGTCCCTCTGATGGCGTGCAACAAGCTTTGCATCTATACAAAATCTGCAACTATTCCTTCTACAAACACATATTATGATTTAACCCTTTCCGGTCCAGTTTGTATCCTGGTTTTCCTAGGGGAGCTTACTCTTTTTCTGCCGTTACACAACGGCGCTATCTGCTGGCTAAAGCCAGTACTGCATGAGGTGACAGGTTGGATAGGCTCCGACAGCAGAGAGGCTAACAATATACAGTAAGAGAACCCCGACATCTGATGTCTTCCAACATCAGAGCTGTATAGCCTTAAATCATAATGCCTTTAGATGTCAGACAGTGGATTGGAAAGGGTTAAAGAACTTTTAGACCTAATATAAATCATTGAAGGGGTTGTACTATATTTGGTTTTTAGGACTTATCCATAGGATAGGTGATAAAAATGTGATCGATGGGGTCTCACCAATCCTGGAACGGAGATTCGGTGCCCCCCTGTACTCATCACTGCAGGCTCATTGTACCACCCACAGTGAAGAGGAGATTGAATGGAGCAGGTGGTCATGCAGTTCTGTTTATTCTTCCTTATATCTGAGTTTTAAAGGAAATGTTTCATCTACAGTATATTTTTATTTTCTAATCTGTTTTTATGGACGCTTGTCAATGCTTGCTATGATAATGGCCATTTGGTTGTCAGCCAGCTTTTCCATATGTCTACTGGCTTCTAATTTTCTACAATGTTGGCTTCATTCTGCATATGCACATCTATAATTCAGGTGTAAGCTGTATGTAAGTCAATAAAAGTTTTCAACAACCGAATCTTATTGGATAGAAATGAATATCCACTCTTATAATCACATGATAAACACAATATTCTTTCATTCCAAGTAATCAATTAATAGCTTAAAACACTGTGTCAGAAAACGTTGGTAAATTTCAATACAGATGAGTTTGACAGGCATAAACTGAATAAAGATAAGATATGTGTCTTTATGATATTTTCCATGATGTAGAACGTGGTGGCTCTGTGGTTAGTACTATTGCATTGACCCACTGAGTATATGGATGCAAATCTGGACAAGGTAATGGGGTCTAACCCTGGTTGGTCTCATGCCCTTTGCTAATGAGCGATGAATACCTGGTCAGGACTCTCCTCTACAGGGTAACTATGAAGGAGGCACCAGCTGCCAATATAATGAGGGGAGAAATTTGCTATGTGCATCCTTTCATTTTGAGTATGCCACTGATTTTGATTATTCTTTTAAAACATCTATATTAGCAGTTTTATTTTCCAGTCTGTAATAACAATAAAAGATATGTGTATGTGCATAGCATTGTAGAATATGTAATAAATACTGTAGATGTGTAATCAAATCAATTAAAAGAATACCCTGCTTAGCACTAAAACTTCATAACTTTATTAAAGGACTGGCAGAGGACTGGCAGAGCAATTAGAGAACCCCACCTCCAACCTTCTCCTAGGCATGATTAATCCAGCATGCATCCATGCAGCAAAGAGAGACAGCACCAGCAGTCTATGCACATGGTGCATTAACCCTTGTCCTGCATAACAAGGTGACAGGTCTTGGCCTGCGTCGAGGCCACTATGCCACAACGCTGTTGTGACCAACCAGCCACGACACACAGGACTCCATTTTAGGAATCAGTGGATGTCTCAGTGGTGAAACCTCCACCAATCACACTTATCACCTTTCCTGTGAATAGGTGATAAAAGTCATTTTTGATACAACCACTTTAATTATGGATGTAGGAGTCCCCGACTTTATTTGTCCTTGCATTGGAGCCCTTATTACAGGACATAAGAAGGCGGCCTGACATTGAGGGGTTAACGCTGGACCGACATAGACTCACACTCGCGGCTTATGCTGATGACATCATGTTCATCATAACTAAGCCAAAAACAGGAATCCCCGCACTAATTTCTAGGATAGAATCTTTTGGCTGCTTGTCAAATTTTAAAATCAACTTTACAAAATCGGAGATCCTGAACATCTCGGTTCCCCGGAGGGATTGCGGCGCCCTGAGGTCTGCATCGCCGTTTGTATGGAGGGAGGACTCAATCACATACCTTGGCACAAAAATCACCAAGAGGATTGAAAACCTCTATACAATTAACATCTCACCTCTATTGCAACAAGTCAAAAGTCTGCTCAACACATATGACCTTCCATATCTAACATGGTTCGGGAGGAAGAACATCATTAAGTCATACGTGATTCCTATAATCACATACAAAATGCGCTTGCTCCCGATCCATATTCCAGGTTCGTTTTTCCGGGCTCTTAATACTTTAATCTCAAGGTTCGTGTGGAAGGGGAAAAAGCCGAGGATAGCACTTAGCCTTCTCTCTAAGAGAAGAGAGGAGGGAGGGATAGATCTACCAAACGTACGAAACATGTATAGAGCCATACAGCTCACTTACTGGTTGGACTTGGTTCATCCAACTAGGGACCCCATCTTACAAAAACTAGCGGCCAAATCGCATGGGGACGCCATGACAGAAGATTTATGGTCTCCCAACAGACATCGCTACATCGCTAAAAGCTTCAACCCCCTCCTGAGGGCCCCCTGTGAGACCTGGGATACATTGAGACCCGGACTTGCTCCCATCCCCTCTCCAATGGCGCCCCTGAGCACCATATGCAACATACTGGGCAAGGAAACGGATTCGAATATTAGGAATATCTGGTCGAGTCTCGCAGACGCTAAAATAGCAGATGCCCTGGCCCTAGCTGATCAGAGCCCGAGGGAAGTGGGGCAGTCTTTGACCGCAACCCTCTGCGGCTCGTTCTTACACAAAATGCACATTAGTAAAACCATTGAGGAATTCCTAGAAAAACACAAGTCCGCCAGACCCCCTACTGCCTTCGAGAAATTCTTTGTAGAAGGCGCCCCTAAAAGGAAACAAATAACGAAGGCACATAGAAATTTCGTCAACCCGCTGATAAGATATAAACCCGCATTTCTCACCTCGTGGGAATCGGAGCTAAATATCTCCCTCTCCTCAGAGGAAATAAAACTCATCCTGAAACTGGCGTTCGGTCTCTCTCCGTGCGTTACAATGCAAGAGTCTCATTACAAAACTTTAGCCCGTTGGTACAGAACTCCACAATGGCTGCATGACCATAAGCTCGTCTCCCACAGCAGATGTTGGCGCTGCGACGCTGCCGGCGGTTCATACCGCCATATCTGGTGGGACTGCCCAATTATTGTCCAGTTCTGGAGAGAGATCGAAGTCGCGATAAGAAGCATCAGGCCGGATTTTAAGCTCACACCAAAAATAATTTTCCTCTGGAGACCCTCGCCAAAATTCCATCCACTGAAGGATAGAATCATTGCCTTGATCATTGACGCAGCAAAGGCACTCATCCCGATATTATGGCTTCAAAAACTGCCCCCGACCGTGTCCCAGTGGAAAAACAAAGTCGATCTGATCTATAATCTGGAGGAGCTCACTAGCTGGAAGAGAAACAGCCATGACAAATTTGCAAAGGAATGGGAGTGGTGGAAGCGCATCAGTTGAACTCCAATACGAGATCCACCTCCAGGAGGGGGGGGGAGCTCTCACCTCTCCCCCCATTTTCCCTGGGAGGGGATGCACTCAGAATCCCTTCTTTAGTTCCCCCCCCCCTCCCCTCCTGAGATTATATATCCCAGCGGTGAGCCCACCACCGGACTACGTGGAGAGTACATACCCCGGACGTTGGAGGAGGTCAGCTGCGGGAGGATCCGGAGAGGAGCGGCTGATATAAACATTAGAACACCCCCCCCCCCCTGAACCTAGAGACTGCGAGTGACAGTGAGTAAAGCCTGTAAAGACACTCCTGCGAGGAGCAAACTTAGAGGTCTTCTACGCTTCCCCCCCCCCTCCCCCTACCCACCACCCCCACCCCTCTTTCCCCACTCCCCCACCCTACGTCTAGTGTTTTCTGTGTTGTATGTATTGATTGAAGTATACAACCGTGCGTTAGGCTACTTTATTCTGATCACTGGGGGATTCCCCTAGGTCAGAAGCATCGGACTAGCACAGCACCCACCTGGTGACTAAGACTCCTCCCACCTACCCTTATGGGGTGGAGACCAGGACCTGAAATCGCCCAGGGAAGGAACATAATAATCTAGAAGAGGTGCCCCGATTACCCCCTGATGGGAAAGAGCCACACGCACAATTAATTTAACTTAATTTAACTCATTTTGCATAGATAAGACCTGTTACAGACCACAGACATAAAGCTGCGCAGTTCCGGTTCTGCACCCACGTCTGGGCTTATCTACCTATAAAAATGTGCTGTACTGGATCTGAAGTTGAACGTTAAGGTCTGACGATGTTGTAATGTTTTGAAAATGCTTTGAATAAAATTTACATTTAAAAAAAAAAAAAAAAATTGTTAGGAGATCCTAAGTAAGGGATACCCCTGAAAACAAACCTAAAATGCACATTAACAAAACAGCAAATCCATGTAGGTATTAGCCATGTAGTTATTGTAATAATAGATCATTTAGCTCAACTGAAGTCAATCTGCTGTAATTACTGTCGGGGGTTAGCCTGTTCAAACAGACTGGTCAGTGATGTTGTCCGGTTCCAAATTGACCTAGGTATCAGATCGAGCGCTCTGAGAGACACAGAACATACCAGTACACTCAGTATGGTTTGAAACAAGTGACTCTGTTTATTGTCTGCATATCTGGGTTTTTATAGCCAGTCGCCCTCACAGGGATGCGACTTGTGGTTAAACAGGGAAAAACTCGTGATTTCACATTTGACAATAAACTTATGACTTAACATTTGACTTAGACTTGTGATATATGACTTAGACAAGCACATCTTTTAGAAATTGCTGATAACTCTCTGTGGTTAAGCCATCTCTTGCTAAACTGATGAACATCTGTTCTGGTGACCTTCCTGATTCCACTCCGGTCAGATGTAGACCTTAAGACAGGAAACCACAGGTCTGTTCCTCAGAACAGTCACCAGCTCTTTCACACATAAAATATCGCAGTATTCAGCCTTATTGATTCAAATAGATTACTAAGCAACATATATTAATTTCTTTTAGCCCCTATCATTCCCCCATTTTGGACATCAGGAAGACACACGCAGGGTCCAGTTCTATCGCCCGATGGTGCTGATGGCCTAGTCAGGTCCCTGGACAGTATGTCTGCCTACATCCAGCAGGGGTCAGCCTACACAGAGGCTGTAAAGGCTTTTGCCGTACATTTGCCCACACAAGAGATTATGACTTTGATTACTATATATATACACAACAGCATGACAATTATCTGTACTATACTTTGTAGGATTCCCATGAACCATCCTCCCAGACCAGAAAACCAATTTGCAGGGTTAAGAAAACTAAACCATCCCTGATCTTTATCCTGTTTTATGCTAGTAGCTATTTTTCCTAAGGTATTGATTCTTTGGTGAATGGATTCTGAGTGATCAGAGAGGTTGAAACAACACATCCCCTCAAATTCCTCACATCCGTGGTTTATTGTGAG
Source organism: Eleutherodactylus coqui (assembly GCF_035609145.1). NCBI lineage: Eukaryota > Metazoa > Chordata > Amphibia > Anura > Eleutherodactylidae > Eleutherodactylus > Eleutherodactylus coqui. The sequence continues at coordinate 124,847,652 of NC_089838.1, read as the reverse complement.
CAACAGGTAATCTATGGCGGCTCTATTTTGTAAAGCTGCTTTCCTGACTCCTTGTATGTCTAGTAGGAGAAGGTCCAAGGCCTGTGATGTAGCATTCAGGCCCTTTACCATATCGCATGCTAATCCATTGATTACTCTTGCGTTATATTGTGCCACCCCGGGAACACCCACAATACTGACTGCCAGTGCCGTATGTTCTGAGTAGCTAAGTAGAGTGGGTGGTCCTTCACAGTTGCTATTCAGTCCTTCTACCTCCCTCTTTTGTCTTTTGGTGAGTTGTGGGCTGTTAGGTTTTTGGTACATTAGTATACTTAATCTAGCTAGGGAGCAGGGACCTCCGGTCAGGTTAGCTGGAATATATGTGTAAGTCAGGTTACCGCAGGACAGGACCCAGCCTAAAGGTAATTTGACGTGCCTAAAATGGCTGGGGCTTCGGACTGTGTGGTTGCAAAGCATAGGAATATGTACCTTTCTACATTGCTCGACTGTGCGATTACAGAGTCTCTGGGAATCACTAGTCACCCTGGTTCTCTGCGCACAACCTCCCATATGTTCTTTATTACACGTGAAGTTATAGCATACCTCAGCCGGAGCGACATTCCTGACCCGGAAACGAGTCATATTTGACCAAAGTGTATGTTCGACCGCATCACAATAGGGACAATATTCATATACATTAAGAAAGGTATTTTCCTGGATAACATTGCCCTCCTCCACATCACTATCGTTATGCACTATTGAATATATATCGCGAAGTGTCTTTATTGGAGTGGGGATAGACAGTAAGCAAGTCCGTAAAATATCTTCCCCACTCCGAAGGTTGGGCATGCACATGTGGGAGATATTCAGTACGTCTTTTGCAAAGTATTCCCACATGTTGGGGTGTCCTTCCGCCCAAACAGTCCATCTTCTTCTTACATCGACAGTTGGTGAGGAGTTGTCCCGAAAAGAGAGTAGTCCAAGAAGACAAAGGGTAAATAATACACCTATCCGGACTATCAGTGCTGGTGTCCAGGTTGCCATCCCCCTCCCCCACCCTGGGTTGGGCTTACTCTCCACCCCCCTCGTGGTGCTGAGGCGTTGGAACTTTCTTGCAGTGTGAGGCATGGATCCAAGTGGGTTTGCCTTCTAGCTTGACCGAGGTGGGAGTGGTTAACAGTACTTGGTATGGTCCGTCAAAGCGAGGTTCCAAAGTCTTTCTGACGTGTCTTTTTACCACCACCCAATCTCCAGGTTGCAGAGAGTGGGATCCTTCCAAACTATCAGGGTCTGGAATAGAAGAGAAAACTAGGTCGTGTGTTATTTTTAGCTTTTGGCATAAGTCCTGCACAAAGGAAGTAACTTTATCATGACCCAGGGATAGAGCTTGTGGGTGATACAGTCCTAGCCTTGGCACGGAGCCAAAGAGAATCTCATAAGGAGACAGTCCTGTTTTCCTATTTGGCGTGGTCCGTACTGAGTAGAGGGCCAGAGGTAGGCACTCGGGCCAAGGTTTTCCTGTTTCAACCATGGCTTTCTGTATCTTAAGTTTGAGGGTGCCATTGAGTCTTTCCACTTTTCCGGAGCTCTGCGGATGATAAGGGGTGTGAAACGCCTGCTCTACTCCTAAGGCGGACATGACTTCCTTCATTACCTCACCAGTGAAGTGAGTACCACGGTCGCTCTCAATAGTCTCTGGTACCCCAAATCTGCACACTAACTCTGACACAAGTTTTTTTGCAGTGGCCTGGGCAGTGGCCTTCGGGACCGCGTAGGCCTCAGCCCACCCGGAAAAGAGGTCAACGCATACCAGAACGTACTCATACCTTCCTGACCTGGGCAGCTGGATGTAATCTATCTGTAGTCTCTGGAAGGGGTACAAAGGTCGCAGAGTGCACTTCCGAGGGGTCTTTACTACTTGACCGGGGTTGTGTAGTGCACAGATTTCACAAGCCTTGACATATGCCTTTGCCATCCTGTCAAATCCCGGAGCGTACCACATTTTCTCCACCAGGGCTACCATGGCATTACGAGAAGCGTGCACCTTTCCATGAGCCAAAAGGGCCATACTAGGATAGGCAGCCGCAGGTAAACACATACGGGAACCCATTATCCAACCTTCATTTCCTTTTACTGCCCCTGCACTTGCCCAGCGCTCCTGCTCTTGCCCTGAGGGGAGTAGGTCCACCTCCTTCTGTGGTGGGACAGAGGGAGTCTGGTCCTTGGCAGGGGGATCAGGATCCTCCTCCGCTGGGCAGGACCTGGTCTGAACTCTGCACACGGGTGTCCTCCAGTCCAGCAGGGCTGCAGCCTTAGCTGCTCCGTCTGCCTTCTCGTTGCCTCTGCTTTCCAAGGAGTCCCCTTGGGTGTGTGCTTTTACCTTTATTATGGCTACCTGCTTTGGGAGCATGATAGCTGACATTAAACTACTTACTGCCTCACCATTCTTTATCGGTCTGCCTTGAGCTGTTAGGAAGCTCCGCGCGCGCCAAATCGGCCCATAGTCATGCGCAACGCCAAACGCGTACCTGGAGTCCGTGTAGATATTAGCAGTGACTCCCCGGCCTAACTTGCAGGCCTCGGTCAGAGCGCACAGCTCCGCTTCCTGTGCTGACATATGTGGGGGCAAGGCGCGGCCTATCAGTACTTCATTCATTGATACTACAGCAAACCCAGTCACAAATCTGCCCATCTCATTCTGGTATCGTGATCCATCCACAAACATTTCAAGGTGGGGGTTTAGGAGAGGTTTATCAGTGACATGTGCGAACCCAGCTGTCTCCTGCTCCATGAGTGCTGCACAGTCGTGCTGGTGTTCTGCGTCAAAAGCCTCCTCCTCATCAGTCAGGGAATTCGCGAAAAGCTGGTCCCCTGTACTTACTCCCCCATTTGAATCAGTGTCACCTAATGGCAGTAAGGTGGCCGGATTCAAAGTTGTGCAACGTTGAAATGAGACATTGGATGAAGAGTGTACTGCAAGTTCCATTTTGATCTGTCTAGCAAGAGACAGATGTCTACGGCTCACCTGTGTCAGAATTCCATGTACGTCATGGGGCGTGAGGACCACAAGAGGGTAGTCTAGGACCACCTCAGAAGCTTTCTCAAGCAGTGCTTGTACAGCCAGAACTGCTCTTACACAGGAGGGTGAACCCCTGGCTACTGCGTCAAGATGTGCACTGTAGTATGCTACAGGGCGCTTTTTGTCACCATGCTCTTGTGTGAGGACGGCAGTAGCATGTCCCGCCATCTCAGTCACGAACATCTGGAAGGGTTTATCATAGTCTGGCAGACCCAGTGCTGGAGCACTGGTAATCTGTATTTTCAGCTGATGGAAAGCTGACTCGGCTTCCGGGGTCAAAGCAAATGGCTTAGAACTCAGGCAGTCGTACAGAGGCTGCATGGTCATGGAGGCAGAGCGAATCCACGGCCGACAATATGAAACTAACCCCAGAAATGTCCGCAACTGAGCATGGGAGGCGGGGAGTGGCATGTCCTCCACCACCTTGGTACGTTCTGGCGTGAGGTGTTTTGTACCAGGACCTAGGCAGTGACCAAGAAACACAACATGAGATTTGCAAAACTGTAATTTGTCTTTACTGGCTTTACACCCGCTGTCTGCAAGAAAACAAAGGAGGCTGAGTGAGGCCGCAACGCAGGCAGGTCTGTCCGGTGCACAGAGTAGGAGATCATCAACATACTGAAGCAGGGCCACACCCGGTGGGACCGTCCATGCATCAAGTACAAGCATCATACATCGGGTGAATTGATTTGGGCTGTTTTGTGCCCCTTGTGGTAGAACAGTCCAACAGTACTGTTTTCCTCGGAACGTGAAGGCAAACAGGTACTGGCAATCGGGGTGTAGCGGGACAGAAAAGTAGGCATTGGTAAGATCGACCAGAGTGTACCAACAGGTTCCGGAGGGTATGGTGGACAACAGAGTGTAGGGGTTGGGCACCAGAGGTGTCTCTAGGATGGTCACCTTATTAATTTCTCTTAGATCGTGAACCATCCGGTAGGTATCAGGTTCGCCTTTCTTGCCTTTCTTTTTAACCGGGAAGAGTGGCGTGTTAGCGGGTGAGACGCAAGGTTTTAAAGCATTCAAGGCACATAACTCTGTAATAGTGGAGGCTATTGCATCTTCCTGTGCCATGGCTAGGGGATACTGGCGAATCATGGGGGCTTTTTCCCCATCTTTGAGATATACCATGACTGGGGGTACGTGGAGATGGCCCAAGTCTGTCTTCCCTTTTGCCCATAGGGTCTCTGGCACTGCTGAGAGAACCTGTGTATCTTCTGGGGTCAACACATATACAGTACAAGAAGGAGGCGGAGTGACCAAGTCTGCTGCCATGAGACAGAATACCTGGTGGTCGGCCGCGGAGGTACTGACATGAGCCTCACCGGAAGGATGGAGCTGAATGCAGCACCCCAGGGGTCCCATTACATCGGTTCCCATGATGCAATCCCCAGTGGGTGACACCAGGAAGCGAGTGAGGACTCGTGACCCTTGAAAGGAGACTTCTATGGGTTCGGTCTCACGCATGGGTGTTGGTTCACCGGACACTCCAACGGCTATGGCTATGGAGTCTGAGAGGGGAATACTAAGGTCATTGACTTGTGAGGTACTGACACATGATTTAGTGGCCCCTGTGTCAATTAAAAAGGGCACCTCCTTCCCCTGGATTTTTAGAGGCTGAAAAATTTGTGGTCCACGTGTGTCAGTAACTATAAGGGACACGGGGGAAGGAGTGCCAGACCTTCATTGGTAATTGGTATACCCGTTGTTTCCCTGTGGGCGGGATGATGTGGTATTGGCCGTACTTCCCTGTTGCCCCCTTTCGTCTGACATGTTCTGTCTAGGGCGTTTAGGGGCCCTACAATTACGGGCCAAGTGTCCAGTCTTCCCGCAGTTATAACACTTACGGGTCTCCTGCCTGGGGTCTGTAAGTCGGACTGCGTCCCCCTCCATGGTGTAATGTTTAACCATAACACCCTTTGCGTGGTCTTCTGTGTCCATGACAAATCCTACAGCTTTCTTATATAGATCACGCAGTTTGGCCTGTCGCCAATCGGGGGTACATGCTTTAACGCGGTCGGACAGGCACTTATCTATTCCTTGCATAAAGGCTTCACAAAAAGCAGCATTACGTATGGCCTTTGGACAATCATACAAACCCAGATCTCTGCCTACTTCCTCTAAACGGCCAAAGTAACATTCAATAGACTCGCCCTTGTTCTGTCTACACTGGGTTAGGGCTGTACGTCTTTCTTGGGCTTTATCCTTAAACCAGGCCTTAACCTTGTCCACATATTGAGTACCACTAAGTAATGTCTGGGGGTCATCTGGGCGTTCTTCAAGACCACAAAATTGAGTAATACTATTGTAAAGGCCCAGAGGACATTTTACATTCATAAGACATTCCATGTCTGTCCAAGTGGCAGAGTAGTTTTTCTGTATGACTTCCAACTTTCTATGGAAAGCTGCTGGCTCTGTCTGGGGATCGGGCAGTTGCTGACACAGTGCCATCTGGTCTGTGGCACTCCAGGGTCGCCATGTAGTGACCGTAGACCCGGGAGTTGGTCTATTTGCGTCCATGGGTCTGTCATTAGAAGACGATGGTCCGCCGGTGTCCTCTTGTCTGACCGTGCCCAATGGTGGACTCGGTCTGTTTGGTTCTCTATAATGGGTAGTGGAGGTTGTAACGGGGAACAAGGGAACCGGTTGTCTACACTGGTCCCTGGGACGTGGAGTCCCACATACCGTACAGAGTTCTCTAAGACAGGCATTCTGTTGACCACAACGTGGACAGTCCCAAGCCGGACCTCTATTTACTTCAGGGCCCGGGGGTCCTGATTGCGGGCTGTAGGGAGGTGTATCCATCTGGGCAGTAGCCTGTGGATACGTAGGGGGCAGGGGCGGCAAATTGGGATACAGAGAATTAAAGGGATTATTTGGAGACATTGGTGGAGCGGCCGGGACGACAGGAGGGACCAATGGAACCGTAGGGGTTTCCATGGGAACGTCTATTGGTGGCCGGGCCATAGGACAATAAACTAAAATGCCCTCGCCTCGGGACTCGGAGTCCCAGTGTTCGTCTTCTGCTGTTTTAGAGCAGTCCAGGATGGCCTTCATGCCCTTTTCCAAACCCTTATTTCTTATTTCCTTTCTATGCTTATCCTCATATTGTGACCAAAATTCATAATTGAATGTTCCCGCCTTCTTGAGGCCTATACGTTTGTAAACTTTATAGGCTTGTCTGCAAATGTCCTCCCCTTCTCTATCTTTAATTATTTCAATAGGAGTCTGATATGTCTTAGACTGTTCAGACCCCATGTTTGACCACTTCCAACTATTCTTCACTAAGTATACAGGACATATATTTCACACAGTAAACTAAGATAATCACTGAGATTATCTGGGAACACACAGTTCCCTGTCCCGGAATAGATTTACAGAACTAAAACGTGGTCAACTTCAAACACTAGGATTCAGGGGAGACCAGACTTCGCCTCTTAGGGAACTTTTAGTAATATTATAACAGATCCAGAGTAACAATATGACTGCCAGAAATGAGACTATAACAATAACAATTATTTCAATCTCCAATACAGACAACATGACTCTTTAAGTCCCAATGAGTGAGTTCTTCCGTCTAGGACAGTTAAATGAACTTATTCACTCTAAAATATGGACGGGGCAGAAAATATATTGAAACAGGCAACAACTAACCTCTAGTCCGTTAGAGACACACAGATCAAAAGAATCCAGACTGTATAATAGTAAGACAAGCTCTTACCTTTACACCGGTGTTTTCAGTCTGGGGTCTCAGGATCCAGTATCCACGTCAACGGGCCAGGAGTTTGTTTCAGTCTACTGGTTGCGATGTCCCGTAAAGGTAAGCCCCGCCCCCTAGTTGGGCGCCAAAAACTGTCGGGGGTTAGCCTGTTCAAACAGACTGGTCAGTGATGTTGTCCGGTTCCAAATTGACCTAGGTATCAGATCGAGCGCTCTGAGAGACACAGAACATACCAGTACACTCAGTATGGTTTGAAACAAGTGACTCTGTTTATTGTCTGCATATCTGGGTTTTTATAGCCAGTCGCCCTCACAGGGATGCGACTTGTGGTTAAACAGGGAAAAACTCGTGATTTCACATTTGACAATTAACTTATGACTTAACATTTGACTTAGACTTGTGATATATGACTTAGACAAGCACATCTTTTAGAAATTGCTGATAACTCTCTGTGGTTAAGGCATCTCTTGCTAAACTGATGAACATCTGTTCTGGTGACCTTCCTGATTCCACTCCGGTCAGATGTAGACCTTAAGACAGGAAACCACAGGTCTGTTCCTCAGAACAGTCACCAGCTCTTTCACACATAAAATATCGCAGTATTCAGCCTTATTGATTCAAATAGATTACTAAGCAACATATATTAATTTCTTTTAGCCCCTATCATTACAAACACATTTTAGGGGCTGTTCTTTTAGAAGTTGGAAATTCTTGACTAAATTGTACACAGTTTCTTACCTTTATTATTGTAAAACATTTCTCTTCAATATAGTAATTAAGGTAACATTGAAAACATTGTTTCTTCCCATCTCTATGCTAACTACTGTCTACGGTATGTGCCCAAAATACACAATGTACATGGCAGAAAATATATCAAACTTTCGAAATCTCACTTTCATTGAAGAAGAACATTTGCTTAGCAGAGACCAAATCTAAAAGCCAAGTTTTATTTCCGAGACATTCCACATGTTTTTGCCAAGGAATTGTTTAAAATACATTTTCAAAGCTGCACTGAAAGATTTGAGCTGCTGCTTTGCATTATTGTGTTGGCAGTCAAAACATACTGTACAAACCAGACTTATGGTTAAAAGTGATGTAACTATCTTTCTTTACCTATGATATAATGTCATCACGTTAATAGACTGAGATATTTACAGTAGCTGATGCAATGGTAACTTCTGGACTTTTATTCATCTGTAGTCACCTGAATGGGGGTCATACGGTAATAGAATTCTGTGATTCTTATGAAAAACTGGATTTAATTTCGAATCAACATGGGATTATGTCTCTATATACACAATATCGCAATATGAACTCTCATCTGCTAAGCAAACTGTTGTGTACAGTGAGAGTGGCCCATGCATTTGCTCATAGTCAATTAGCTCTCTATAGTTTGAAAGCTATAGTAACAATGGCCAATTGTGGATGCATTTTGGAAGTATATTCAAAAGTAGCCTGAATATACATTACATGACCGAAAGTATGCAGGCATCAACCTAATTATTGAGCCAAGGTAGTAAAAAATATATAAAAAAGCTCCGCGCTCTAGAACTAGGAGTAATCTTAACCCTTTGCAATCCAATTTTGTATTCAGGGTTTCCTAGGGGGCTTTCTCTTTCTGCCATTATACAATGGCACCATCTGCTGGCTAGAGCCAGTACTGCGGTATGTGACATGCTGGAGAGGCCCCCGAGAACAGAGCGGCCAGTAATATACAGTAAGAATACCCTGCCAGATGTCTTCCAACATCAGAAGCTGTACAGCCTTTAATCAGAATGTCTTTAGACGTCAGACAGTGGATTGGAAAGAGTTAAGACCCACAGATCTAATGGTTAAGTAACTGTATTTATTTAGATTCACTTATGCAACGCGTTTTGGCGCACCTCTGCACCTTTCTCAAGCTTGGTGGATGGCTATATGGTACTCTACACCAGAATGCATAGTGCCTACAGTAATATTCTGTGGAAGAAAAATAAGTGCATAAGTCTGTTTTGCAGGTTTTTAGTTATGCCCCTTTTAGACAAGCCCATTCTTGTTTTAACGGGCAAGTGACATCACCGCTATCTCGTTCAGCCTATTTACACAGATCATCTTTGAAAATCGTTCAATTCTTGTTCTGTGTTTCATATGTGAAACACTGAGTCCGGAGTGTTAGAATGTAATGAGAAGTGAATGAGCCAACAATGATTTTTAGTTCTGCTGGAACTGAACGGCGAACAAAAAGTGCACAATTCTCATTCGTCGTTTGGGCGTTGGCTCGTGTTTAAACCGAATGATTATATCGTTCATTTTGGCTCATTTGAATGATTTTTTCAATGATGATCGTTACATCTAAACACAGCATTAATCCCAATATTTTGCAGTGAAGGGTCATGTTTAGAGATGAGCGAACGTACTCGTCCGAGCTTGATACTCGTTCGAGTATTAGCGTGTTCGAGATGCTCGTTACTCGTAACGAGTACCACGCGATGTTCGAGTTACTTTCAGTTTCCTCTCTGAGACGTTAGCGCGCTTTTCTGGCCAATTGAAAGACAGGGAAGGCATTACAACTTCCCCCTGCGACGTTCAAGCCCTATACCACCCCCCTGCAGTGAGTGGCTGGGGAGATCAGGTGTCACCCGAGTATAAAAATCAGCCCCTCCCGCGGCTCGCCTCAGATGCGTTGTGAGATAGCTGAGGGACAGTGCTATAGTGTTGGAGCTGCTGTAGGGAGAGCGTTAGGAGTTAGTGTAGGCTTCAAGAACCCCAACGGTCCTTCTTAGGGCCACATCTAACAGTGTGCAGTAGTGTGGAGGCTGCTTTTAGCAGTGTTGCACTTTTTTTTTTTTTTTGCTATATCGGCCGTGCAGAGCATTGCGCCCTGCAGTAATACTACAGGGACAGAAGTGGTGGTTAGGCAGGGAGAGTGTTAGGAGTTAGTGTAGGCTTTAAGAACCCCAACGGTCCTTCTTAGGGCCACATCTAACCGTGTGCAGTAGTGTGGAGGCTGCTTTTAGCAGTGTTGCACTTTTTTTTTTTTTGCTATATCGGCCGTGCAGAGCATTGTGCCCTGCAGTAATACTACAGGGACAGAATTGTGTAGGCAGGGCCAGAAGACATATATTATAGATTGAATATACGCAGTGGTCCTTTAGAAAAAAATCTTTGAAAAACAAATATTTGGCCTGCCTGTCACTCTGCTCAGTGTTCTGGGTCTGTGTGTGCTGGGGGTAGTATTTCTCCAAATAAATACGCAGCCAGCTAAGTGTTACAGCAGGCTTGCGCAAAATTATTTCCTGGCTCTGAAATCACCGCTCTGTTGCACTTAATAACAGTGCAACACTGCAGTTCCGTGACACACACATCAGGGACAGAATTGCGTAGGCAGGGCCAGAAGACATATATTATAGATTGAATATACGCAGTGGTCCTTTTGAAAAAAATATTTGAAGAAAAACAAATATTTGGCCTGCCTGTCACTCTGCTCAGTGTTCTGGGTCCGTGTCTGCTGCGGGTTGTAGTTCTCCAAATAAATACGCAGCCAGCTAAGTGTTACAGCAGGCTTGCGCAAAATTATTTCCTGGCTCTGAAATCACCGCTCTGTTGCACTTAATAACAGTGCAATACTGCAGTTCCGTGACACACACATCAGGGACAGAATTGCGTAGGCAGGGCCAGAAGACATATATAGATTGAATATACGCAGTGGTCCTTTTGAAAAAAATATTTGAAGAAAAACAAATATTTGGCCTGCCTGTCACTCTGCTCAGTGTTCTGGGTCCGTGTGTGCTGGGGGTAAAATTTCTCCAAATAAATATGCAGCCAGCTAAGTGTTACAGCCGGCTTGCGCCAAATTATTTCCTGGCTCTGAAATCACCGCTCTGTTGCACTTAATAACAGTGCAACACTGCAGTTCCGTCACACACATCAGGGACAGAATTGTGTAGGCAGGGCCAGAAGACATCTTATAGATTGAATATACGCAGTGGTCCTTTTGCAAAAAAAGATTTGAAAAAAATCTATTTGGCCTGCCTGTCACTCTGCTCAGTGTTGTGTGTCCGTGTGTGCTGGGGGTAAAATTTCTCCAAATAAATACGCAGCCAGCTAAGTGTTACAGCAGGCTTGCGCCAAATTATTTCCTGGCTCTGAAATCACCGGTCTGTTGCAGTTAATAACAGTGCAACACTGCAGTTCCGTGACACACTGCAGGGACAGAATTGTGTAGGCAGGGACAGAAGACATATACTATTGATTGAATATACGCAGTGGTCCTTTTGAAAAAAATCTTGAAAAAAAATCTATTTGGCCTGCCTGTCACTGTGCTCAGTGTTCTGGGTCTCTGCTGGGGGTAGTAGTACTCCAAATTCATACGCAGCCAGCTAAGTGTTACAGCAGGCTTGCGGCAAATTATTTCCTGGGGTTCCGTAAACGAAGTCAGCCTCCAACCACAGGCCAATAAGCAGCACATTTAATTACAGCGTTCTGTTTCTGCACTACTGCTAATACACCATGCTGAGGGGTAGGGGTAGGCCAATAGGACGTGGACGCGGGCGAAGACGCGGAGGCCCAAGTCAGGGTGTGGGCACAGGCCGAGCCAGTGCGGTGGCCAGGGGTAGAGGCAGGGCCAGACCGAATAATCCATCAACTGGTTCCCAAAGCGCCCCCTCGCGCCATGCCACCCTGCAGAGGTCAAGGTGCTCTACGGTGTGGCAGTTTTTCACAGAGACGCCTGACGACCGACGAACAGTGGTGTGCAACCTTTGTCGCGCCAAGATCAGCTGGGGAGGCACCACCACCAGCATGCGCAGGCATATGATGGCCAAGCACCCCACAAGGTGGGACGATGCCAGTTCACCGCCTCCAGTTTGCACCACTGCCTCTCCCCCTGTGCCCCAACCTGCCACTGAGATCCAACCCCCCTCTGAGGACACAGGCAGTACCGTCTCCTGGCCTGCACCCACACCCTCACCTCCGATGTCCTCGGTCCCATCCAGCAATGTCTCTCAGCGTAGCGGTAGCGTCCAGACGTCGCTAGCGCCACAGTTTGAGCGCAAGCGCAAGTACGACGCCACGCGCCCGCACGCTCAAGCGTTAAACGTGCACATTGCAAAATTGATCAGCCTAGAGATGCTGCCGTATAGGCTTGTGGAAACGGAGGCTTTCAAAAGCATAATAGCGGCGGCGGCCCCGCGCTACTCGGTTCCCAGTCGCCACTACTTTTCCCGATGTGCCGTCCCAGGCCTGCACGACCACGTCTCCCGCAACATTGTACGCGCCCTCACCAACGCGGTTACTGCCAAGGTCCACTTAACAACAGACACGTGGACAAGCACAGGCGGGCAGGGCCACTATATCTCCCTGACGGCACATTGGGTGAATTTAGTGGAGGCTGGGACAGAGTCAGAGCCTGGGACCGCTCACGTCCTACCCACCCCCCGAATTGCGTGCCCCAGCTCGGTGGTGGTATCTGCGGGGGTGTATGCTTCCTCCACTAAACCACCCTCCTCCTCCTACGCAACCTCTGTCTCGCAATCAAGATGTGTCAGCAGCAGCACGTCGCCAGCAGTCGGTGTCACGCGGCGTGGCAGCACAGCGGTGGGCAAGCGTCAGCAGGCCGTGCTGAAACTACTCAGCATAGGAGAGAAGAGCCACACGGCCCACGAACTGCTGCAGGGTCTGACAGAGCAGACCGACCGCTGGCTTGCGCCGCTGAGCCTCCTACTGGGCATGGTCGTGTGTGACAACGGCCGTAACCTGGTGGCGGCTCTGCAGCTCGGCAGCCTCACGCACGTGCCATGCCTGGCCAATGTCTTTAATTTGGTGGTTCAGCTCTTTCTGAAAAGCTACCCCCACTTGTCATACCTGCTCGTAAAGGTGCGCCGGCTCTGCGCACATTTCCGCAAGTCCCACACGGACGCTGCCAACCTGCGGACACTGCAACATCGGTTTAATCTGCCAGTGCACCGACTGCTGTGCGACGTGCCCACACGGTGGAACTCTACGCTCCACATGTTGGCCAGGCTCTATGAGCAGCGTAGAGCTATAGTGGAATACAAACTCCAACATGGGCGCCGCAGTGGGAGTCAGCCTCCTCAATTATTTACAGAAGAGTGGGCCTGGTTGGCAGCCATCTGCCAGGTCCTTGGAAAATTTGAGGAGTCTACCCAGATGGTGAGCGGGGATGCTGCAATCATTAGCGTCACCATTCCTCTGCTATGCCTCTTGAGAAGTTCCCTGCAAAGCATAAAGGCAGACGCTTTGGAATCAGAAACGGAGGCAGGGGAAGACAGTATGTCGCTGGATAGTCAGAGCAACCTCATGTCTATATCTCAGCGCGTTGAGGAGGAGGGGGAGGAGCATGAGGAGGAGGGGGAAGAGACAGCTTGGCCCACTGCTGAGGGGACAGATGCTGCTTGCCGTTCATCCTTTCAGCGTGTATGGCCAGAGGAGGAGGAGGAGGGGGAGGAGCATGAGGAGGAGGGGGAAGAGACAGCTTGGCCCACTGCTGAGGGTACAGATGCAGCTTGCCTGTCATCCTTTCAGCGTGTATGGCCAGAGGAGGAGGAGGAGGAGGAGGAGGAGGAGGATCCTGAAAGTGATCTTCCGAGTGAGGACAGCCATGTGTTGCGTACAGGTACCCTGGCACACATGGCTGACTTCATGTTAGGATGCCTTTCTCGTGACACTCGCGTTACACGCATTCTGGCCACTACGGATTACTGGGTGTACACACTGCTCGATCCACGGTATAAGGAGAGCCTTTGCACTCTCATTCCCGAAGAGGAAAGGGGTTCGAGAATGATGCTATACCACAGGGCGCTGGTGGACAAACTGATGGTAAACTTCCCATCCGACAGCGCTAGTGGCCGAAGGCGCATTTCCGCGGCCCAGGTAGCAGGGGAGGCGCAGAGATCAGGCAGCATGTACAGCGCAGGCAGGGGAACACTCTCTAAGGCCTTTGACAGCTTTATGGCTCCCCAGCAAGACTGTGTCACCGGTCCCCAGTCAAGGCTGAGTTGGCGGGAGCACTGTAAAAGGATGGTGAGGGAGTACGTAGCCGATTGCAGCACCGTCCTCGGTGACGCCTCTGCCCCCTACAACTACTGGGTGTTGAAGCTGGACACGTGGCCTGAACTCGTGCTGTATGCCCTGGAGGTGCTTGCTTGTCCTGCGGCTAGCGTCTTGTCAGAGAGGGTGTTTAGTGCGGCTGGGGGAATCATCACGGATAAGCGTACCCACCTGTCAACCGACAATGCCGACAGGCTTACACTCATCAAGATGAACAAAGCCTGGATTTCACCAGACTTCTCTTCTCCACCAGCGGACAGCAGCGATACCTAAGCAATACGTAGGCTGCACCCGCGGATGGAAGCATCGTTCTCTATCACCATCCAAAACGGGGACCTTTTTGCTTCATCAATCTGTGTATAATATTCATCCTCCTCCTCCTGCTCCTCCTCCTGAAACCTACAAAATAAATTCACTATCAGAGGTATACAAACCTATAATCTAACCACATTAAATAATGCAAGGTTCTTAGTATATAATTTGATCAAATTACATTGGCCCATCTACCAACGTCCAGGTGACCAAGCTCTCAGATGGGTCCTAACATTAATACCAGGTGGCTATCTTAACCTGGGAAAGCTGAGTTCCTACCTCTCAAAATGCTCCTCTCTTGGGACTAAGCCTACAAATAAAACCGGTGAGGGTAGGATACTATATAGATGTTTCAATGGGAGGGACAGGAGGTAAATGGGCGGCAGGTGTGCACGACCCAGTGAAGGCAGCCAAAGCTTCACAATATTTGTATAGAAAGAGAAAAAAGGGGGGGGTCAGCACTACCCAAAAAAATTGGAAATATATCCCAATAGAAATGTATAGGTGCACGCTAAACCATGGCTGCAACACACAGTAGAGGCAGAAACCAAAATTGGCAGCAGCACACAAAATAAATTCACTATCAGAGGTATACAAACCTATAATCTAACCACATTAAATAATGCAAGGTTCTTAGTATATAATTTGATCAAATTACATTGGCCCATCTACCAACGTCCAGGTGACCAAGCTCTCAGATGGGTCCTAACATTAATACCAGGTGGCTATCTTAACCTGGGAAAGCTGAGTTCCTACCTCTCAAAATGCTCCTCTCTTGGGACTAAGCCTACAAATAAAACCGGTGAGGGTAGGATACTATATAGATGTTTCAATGGGAGGGACAGGAGGTAAATGGGCGGCAGGTGTGCACGACCCAGTGAAGGCAGCCAAAGCTTCACAATATTTGTATAGAAAGAGAAAAAAGGGGGGGTCAGCACTACCCAAAAAAATTGGAAATATATCCCAATAGAAATGTATAGGTGCACGCTAAACCATGGCTGCAACACACAGTAGAGGCAGAAACCAAAATTGGCAGCAGCACACAAAATAAATTCACTATCAGAGGTATACAAACCTATAATCTAACCACATTAAATAATGCAAGGTTCTTAGTATATAATTTGATCAAATTACATTGGCCCATCTACCAACGTCCAGGTGACCAAGCTCTCAGATGGGTCCTAACATTAATACCAGGTGGCTATCTTAACCTGGGAAAGCTGAGTTCCTACCTCTCAAAATGCTCCTCTCTTGGGACTAAGCCTACAAATAAAACCGGTGAGGGTAGGATACTATATAGATGTTTCAATGGGAGGGACAGGAGGTAAATGGGCGGCAGGTGTGCACGACCCAGTGAAGGCAGCCAAAGCTTCACAATATTTGTATAGAAAGAGAAAAAAGGGGGGGTCAGCACTACCCAAAAAAATTGGAAATATATCCCAATAGAAATGTATAGGTGCACGCTAAACCATGGCTGCAACACACAGTAGAGGCAGAAACCAAAATTGGCAGCAGCACACAAAATAAATTCACTATCAGAGGTATACAAACCTATAATCTAACCACATTAAATAATGCAAGGTTCTTAGTATATAATTTGATCAAATTACATTGGCCCATCTACCAACGTCCAGGTGACCAAGCTCTCAGATGGGTCCTAACATTAATACCAGGTGGCTATCTTAACCTGGGAAAGCTGAGTTCCTACCTCTCAAAATGCTCCTCTCTTGGGACTAAGCCTACAAATAAAACCGGTGAGGGTAGGATACTATATAGATGTTTCAATGGGAGGGACAGGAGGTAAATGGGCGGCAGGTGTGCACGACCCAGTGAAGGCAGCCAAAGCTTCACAATATTTGTATAGAAAGAGAAAAAAGGGGGGGTCAGCACTACCCAAAAAAATTGGAAATATATCCCAATAGAAATGTATAGGTGCACGCTAAACCATGGCTGCAACACACAGTAGAGGCAGAAACCAAAATTGGCAGCAGCACACAAAATAAATTCACTATCAGAGGTATACAAACCTATAATCTAACCACATTAAATAATGCAAGGTTCTTAGTATATAATTTGATCAAATTACATTGGCCCATCTACCAACGTCCAGGTGACCAAGCTCTCAGATGGGTCCTAACATTAATACCAGGTGGCTATCTTAACCTGGGAAAGCTGAGTTCCTACCTCTCAAAATGCTCCTCTCTTGGGACTAAGCCTACAAATAAAACCGGTGAGGGTAGGATACTATATAGATGTTTCAATGGGAGGGACAGGAGGTAAATGGGCGGCAGGTGTGCACGACCCAGTGAAGGCAGCCAAAGCTTCACAATATTTGTATAGAAAGAGAAAAAAGGGGGGGTCAGCACTACCCAAAAAAATTGGAAATATATCCCAATAGAAATGTATAGGTGCACGCTAAACCATGGCTGCAACACACAGTAGAGGCAGAAACCAAAATTGGCAGCAGCACACAAAATAAATTCACTATCAGAGGTATACAAACCTATAATCTAACCACATTAAATAATGCAAGGTTCTTAGTATATAATTTGATCAAATTACATTGGCCCATCTACCAACGTCCAGGTGACCAAGCTCTCAGATGGGTCCTAACATTAATACCAGGTGGCTATCTTAACCTGGGAAAGCTGAGTTCCTACCTCTCAAAATGCTCCTCTCTTGGGACTAAGCCTACAAATAAAACCGGTGAGGGTAGGATACTATATAGATGTTTCAATGGGAGGGACAGGAGGTAAATGGGCGGCAGGTGTGCACGACCCAGTGAAGGCAGCCAAAGCTTCACAATATTTGTATAGAAAGAGAAAAAAGGGGGGGTCAGCACTACCCAAAAAAATTTGAAATATATCCCAATAGAAATGTATAGGTGCACGCTAAACCATGGCTGCAACACACAGTAGAGGCAGAAACCAAAATTGGCAGCAGCACACAAAATAAATTCACTATCAGAGGTATACAAACCTATAATCTAACCACATTAAATAATGCAAGGTTCTTAGTATATAATTTGATCAAATTACATTGGCCCATCTACCAACGTCCAGGTGACCAAGCTCTCAGATGGGTCCTAACATTAATACCAGGTGGCTATCTTAACCTGGGAAAGCTGAGTTCCTACCTCTCAAAATGCTCCTCTCTTGGGACTAAGCCTACAAATAAAACCGGTGAGGGTAGGATACTATATAGATGTTTCAATGGGAGGGACAGGAGGTAAATGGGCGGCAGGTGTGCACGACCCAGTGAAGGCAGCCAAAGCTTCACAATATTTGTATAGAAAGAGAAAAAAGGGGGGGTCAGCACTACCCAAAAAAATTGGAAATATATCCCAATAGAAATGTATAGGTGCACGCTAAACCATGGCTGCAACACACAGTAGAGGCAGAAACCAAAATTGGCAGCAGCACACAAAATAAATTCACTATCAGAGGTATACAAACCTATAATCTAACCACATTAAATAATGCAAGGTTCTTAGTATATAATTTGATCAAATTACATTGGCCCATCTACCAACGTCCAGGTGACCAAGCTCTCAGATGGGTCCTAACATTAATACCAGGTGGCTATCTTAACCTGGGAAAGCTGAGTTCCTACCTCTCAAAATGCTCCTCTCTTGGGACTAAGCCTACAAATAAAACCGGTGAGGGTAGGATACTATATAGATGTTTCAATGGGAGGGACAGGAGGTAAATGGGCGGCAGGTGTGCACGACCCAGTGAAGGCAGCCAAAGCTTCACAATATTTGTATAGAAAGAGAAAAAAGGGGGGGTCAGCACTACCCAAAAAAATTGGAAATATATCCCAATAGAAATGTATAGGTGCACGCTAAACCATGGCTGCAACACACAGTAGAGGCAGAAACCAAAATTGGCAGCAGCACACAAAATAAATTCACTATCAGAGGTATACAAACCTATAATCTAACCACATTAAATAATGCAAGGTTCTTAGTATATAATTTGATCAAATTACATTGGCCCATCTACCAACGTCCAGGTGACCAAGCTCTCAGATGGGTCCTAACATTAATACCAGGTGGCTATCTTAACCTGGGAAAGCTGAGTTCCTACCTCTCAAAATGCTCCTCTCTTGGGACTAAGCCTACAAATAAAACCGGTGAGGGTAGGATACTATATAGATGTTTCAATGGGAGGGACAGGAGGTAAATGGGCGGCAGGTGTGCACGACCCAGTGAAGGCAGCCAAAGCTTCACAATATTTGTATAGAAAGAGAAAAAAGGGGGGGGTCAGCACTACCCAAAAAAATTGGAAATATATCCCAATAGAAATGTATAGGTGCACGCTAAACCATGGCTGCAACACACAGTAGAGGCAGAAACCAAAATTGGCAGCAGCACACAAAATAAATTCACTATCAGAGGTATACAAACCTATAATCTAACCACATTAAATAATGCAAGGTTCTTAGTATATAATTTGATCAAATTACATTGGCCCATCTACCAACGTCCAGGTGACCAAGCTCTCAGATGGGTCCTAACATTAATACCAGGTGGCTATCTTAACCTGGGAAAGCTGAGTTCCTACCTCTCAAAATGCTCCTCTCTTGGGACTAAGCCTACAAATAAAACCGGTGAGGGTAGGATACTATATAGATGTTTCAATGGGAGGGACAGGAGGTAAATGGGCGGCAGGTGTGCACGACCCAGTGAAGGCAGCCAAAGCTTCACAATATTTGTATAGAAAGAGAAAAAAGGGGGGGTCAGCACTACCCAAAAAAATTGGAAATATATCCCAATAGAAATGTATAGGTGCATGCTAAACCTGGACGTTGGTAGATGGGCCAATGTAATTTGATCAAATTATATACTAAGAACCTTGCATTATTTAATGTGGTTAGATTATAGGTTTGTATACCTCTGATAGTGAATTTATTTTGTGTGCTGCTGCCAATTTTGGTTTCTGCCTCTACTGTGTGTTGCAGCCATGGTTTAGCGTGCACCTATACATTTCTATTGGGATATATTTCCAATTTTTTTGGGTAGTGCTGACCCCCCCTTTTTTCTCTTTCTATACAAATATTGTGAAGCTTTGGCTGCCTTCACTGGGTCGTGCACACCTGCCGCCCATTTACCTCCTGTCCCTCCCATTGAAACATCTATATAGTATCCTACCCTCACCGGTTTTATTTGTAGGCTTAGTCCCAAGAGAGGAGCATTTTGAGAGGTAGGAACTCAGCTTTCCCAGGTTAAGATAGCCACCTGGTATTAATGTTAGGACCCATCTGAGAGCTTGGTCACCTGGACGTTGGTAGATGGGCCAATGTAATTTGATCAAATTATATACTAAGAACCTTGCATTATTTAATGTGGTTAGATTATAGGTTTGTATACCTCTGATAGTGAATTTATTTTGTGTGCTGCTGCCAATTTTGGTTTCTGCCTCTACTGTGTGTTGCAGCCATGGTTTAGCGTGCGCCTATACATTTCTATTGGGATATATTTCCAATTTTTTTGGGTAGTGCTGACCCCCCCTTTTTTCTCTTTCTATACAAATATTGTGAAGCTTTGGCTGCCTTCACTGGGTCGTGCACACCTGCCGCCCATTTACCTCCTGTCCCTCCCATTGAAACATCTATATAGTATCCTACCCTCACCGGTTTTATTTGTAGGCTTAGTCCCAAGAGAGGAGCATTTTGAGAGGTAGGAACTCAGCTTTCCCAGGTTAAGATAGCCACCTGGTATTAATGTTAGGACCCATCTGAGAGCTTGGTCACCTGGACGTTGGTAGATGGGCCAATGTAATTTGATCAAATTATATACTAAGAACCTTGCATTATTTAATGTGGTTAGATTATAGGTTTGTATACCTCTGATAGTGAATTTATTTTGTGTGCTGCTGCCAATTTTGGTTTCTGCCTCTACTGTGTGTTGCAGCCATGGTTTAGCGTGCACCTATACATTTCTATTGGGATATATTTCCAATTTTTTTGGGTAGTGCTGACCCCCCCTTTTTTCTCTTTCTATACAAATATTGTGAAGCTTTGGCTGCCTTCACTGGGTCGTGCACACCTGCCGCCCATTTACCTCCTGTCCCTCCCATTGAAACATCTATATAGTATCCTACCCTCACCGGTTTTATTTGTAGGCTTAGTCCCAAGAGAGGAGCATTTTGAGAGGTAGGAACTCAGCTTTCCCAGGTTAAGATAGCCACCTGGTATTAATGTTAGGACCCATCTGAGAGCTTGGTCACCTGGACGTTGGTAGATGGGCCAATGTAATTTGATCAAATTATATACTAAGAACCTTGCATTATTTAATGTGGTTAGATTATAGGTTTGTATACCTCTGATAGTGAATTTATTTTGTGTGCTGCTGCCAATTTTGGTTTCTGCCTCTACTGTGTGTTGCAGCCATGGTTTAGCGTGCACCTATACATTTCTATTGGGATATATTTCCAATTTTTTTGGGTAGTGCTGACCCCCCCTTTTTTCTCTTTCTATACAAATATTGTGAAGCTTTGGCTGCCTTCACTGGGTCGTGCACACCTGCCGCCCATTTACCTCCTGTCCCTCCCATTGAAACATCTATATAGTATCCTACCCTCACCGGTTTTATTTGTAGGCTTAGTCCCAAGAGAGGAGCATTTTGAGAGGTAGGAACTCAGCTTTCCCAGGTTAAGATAGCCACCTGGTATTAATGTTAGGACCCATCTGAGAGCTTGGTCACCTGGACGTTGGTAGATGGGCCAATGTAATTTGATCAAATTATATACTAAGAACCTTGCATTATTTAATGTGGTTAGATTATAGGTTTGTATACCTCTGATAGTGAATTTATTTTGTGTGCTGCTGCCAATTTTGGTTTCTGCCTCTACTGTGTGTTGCAGCCATGGTTTAGCGTGCACCTATACATTTCTATTGGGATATATTTCCAATTTTTTTGGGTAGTGCTGACCCCCCCTTTTTTCTCTTTCTATACAAATATTGTGAAGCTTTGGCTGCCTTCACTGGGTCGTGCACACCTGCCGCCCATTTACCTTCTGTCCCTCCCATTGAAACATCTATATAGTATCCTACCCTCACCGGTTTTATTTGTAGGCTTAGTCCCAAGAGAGGAGCATTTTGAGAGGTAGGAACTCAGCTTTCCCAGGTTAAGATAGCCACCTGGTATTAATGTTAGGACCCATCTGAGAGCTTGGTCACCTGGACGTTGGTAGATGGGCCAATGTAATTTGATCAAATTATATACTAAGAACCTTGCATTATTTAATGTGGTTAGATTATAGGTTTGTATACCTCTGATAGTGAATTTATTTTGTGTGCTGCTGCCAATTTTGGTTTCTGCCTCTACTGTGTGTTGCAGCCATGGTTTAGCGTGCACCTATACATTTCTATTGGGATATATTTCCAATTTTTTTGGGTAGTGCTGACCCCCCCTTTTTTCTCTTTCTATACAAATATTGTGAAGCTTTGGCTGCCTTCACTGGGTCGTGCACACCTGCCGCCCATTTACCTCCTGTCCCTCCCATTGAAACATCTATATAGTATCCTACCCTCACCGGTTTTATTTGTAGGCTTAGTCCCAAGAGAGGAGCATTTTGAGAGGTAGGAACTCAGCTTTCCCAGGTTAAGATAGCCACCTGGTATTAATGTTAGGACCCATCTGAGAGCTTGGTCACCTGGACGTTGGTAGATGGGCCAATGTAATTTGATCAAATTATATACTAAGAACCTTGCATTATTTAATGTGGTTAGATTATAGGTTTGTATACCTCTGATAGTGAATTTATTTTGTGTGCTGCTGCCAATTTTGGTTTCTGCCTCTACTGTGTGTTGCAGCCATGGTTTAGCGTGCACCTATACATTTCTATTGGGATATATTTCCAATTTTTTTGGGTAGTGCTGACCCCCCCTTTTTTCTCTTTCTATACAAATATTGTGAAGCTTTGGCTGCCTTCACTGGGTCGTGCACACCTGCCGCCCATTTACCTCCTGTCCCTCCCATTGAAACATCTATATAGTATCCTACCCTCACCGGTTTTATTTGTAGGCTTAGTCCCAAGAGAGGAGCATTTTGAGAGGTAGGAACTCAGCTTTCCCAGGTTAAGATAGCCACCTGGTATTAATGTTAGGACCCATCTGAGAGCTTGGTCACCTGGACGTTGGTAGATGGGCCAATGTAATTTGATCAAATTATATACTAAGAACCTTGCATTATTTAATGTGGTTAGATTATAGGTTTGTATACCTCTGATAGTGAATTTATTTTGTGTGCTGCTGCCAATTTTGGTTTCTGCCTCTACTGTGTGTTGCAGCCATGGTTTAGCGTGCACCTATACATTTCTATTGGGATATATTTCCAATTTTTTTGGGTAGTGCTGACCCCCCCTTTTTTCTCTTTCTATACAAATATTGTGAAGCTTTGGCTGCCTTCACTGGGTCGTGCACACCTGCCGCCCATTTACCTCCTGTCCCTCCCATTGAAACATCTATATAGTATCCTACCCTCACCGGTTTTATTTGTAGGCTTAGTCCCAAGAGAGGAGCATTTTGAGAGGTAGGAACTCAGCTTTCCCAGGTTAAGATAGCCACCTGGTATTAATGTTAGGACCCATCTGAGAGCTTGGTCACCTGGACGTTGGTAGATGGGCCAATGTAATTTGATCAAATTATATACTAAGAACCTTGCATTATTTAATGTGGTTAGATTATAGGTTTGTATACCTCTGATAGTGAATTTATTTTGTGTGCTGCTGCCAATTTTGGTTTCTGCCTCTACTGTGTGTTGCAGCCATGGTTTAGCGTGCACCTATACATTTCTATTGGGATATATTTCCAATTTTTTTGGGTAGTGCTGACCCCCCCCCTTTTTTCTCTTTCTATACAAATATTGTGAAGCTTTGGCTGCCTTCACTGGGTCGTGCACACCTGCCGCCCATTTACCTCCTGTCCCTCCCATTGAAACATCTATATAGTATCCTACCCTCACCGGTTTTATTTGTAGGCTTAGTCCCAAGAGAGGAGCATTTTGAGAGGTAGGAACTCAGCTTTCCCAGGTTAAGATAGCCACCTGGTATTAATGTTAGGACCCATCTGAGAGCTTGGTCACCTGGACGTTGGTAGATGGGCCAATGTAATTTGATCAAATTATATACTAAGAACCTTGCATTATTTAATGTGGTTAGATTATAGGTTTGTATACCTCTGATAGTGAATTTATTTTGTGTGCTGCTGCCAATTTTGGTTTCTGCCTCTACTGTGTGTTGCAGCCATGGTTTAGCGTGCACCTATACATTTCTATTGGGATATATTTCCAATTTTTTTGGGTAGTGCTGACCCCCCCTTTTTTCTCTTTCTATACAAATATTGTGAAGCTTTGGCTGCCTTCACTGGGTCGTGCACACCTGCCGCCCATTTACCTCCTGTCCCTCCCATTGAAACATCTATATAGTATCCTACCCTCACCGGTTTTATTTGTAGGCTTAGTCCCAAGAGAGGAGCATTTTGAGAGGTAGGAACTCAGCTTTCCCAGGTTAAGATAGCCACCTGGTATTAATGTTAGGACCCATCTGAGAGCTTGGTCACCTGGACGTTGGTAGATGGGCCAATGTAATTTGATCAAATTATATACTAAGAACCTTGCATTATTTAATGTGGTTAGATTATAGGTTTGTATACCTCTGATAGTGAATTTATTTTGTGTGCTGCTGCCAATTTTGGTTTCTGCCTCTACTGTGTGTTGCAGCCATGGTTTAGCGTGCACCTATACATTTCTATTGGGATATATTTCCAATTTTTTTGGGTAGTGCTGACCCCCCCTTTTTTCTCTTTCTATACAAATATTGTGAAGCTTTGGCTGCCTTCACTGGGTCGTGCACACCTGCCGCCCATTTACCTCCTGTCCCTCCCATTGAAACATCTATATAGTATCCTACCCTCACCGGTTTTATTTGTAGGCTTAGTCCCAAGAGAGGAGCATTTTGAGAGGTAGGAACTCAGCTTTCCCAGGTTAAGATAGCCACCTGGTATTAATGTTAGGACCCATCTGAGAGCTTGGTCACCTGGACGTTGGTAGATGGGCCAATGTAATTTGATCAAATTATATACTAAGAACCTTGCATTATTTAATGTGGTTAGATTATAGGTTTGTATACCTCTGATAGTGAATTTATTTTGTGTGCTGCTGCCAATTTTGGTTTCTGCCTCTACTGTGTGTTGCAGCCATGGTTTAGCGTGCACCTATACATTTCTATTGGGATATATTTCCAATTTTTTTGGGTAGTGCTGACCCCCCCTTTTTTCTCTTTCTATACAAATATTGTGAAGCTTTGGCTGCCTTCACTGGGTCGTGCACACCTGCCGCCCATTTACCTCCTGTCCCTCCCATTGAAACATCTATATAGTATCCTACCCTCACCGGTTTTATTTGTAGGCTTAGTCCCAAGAGAGGAGCATTTTGAGAGGTAGGAACTCAGCTTTCCCAGGTTAAGATAGCCACCTGGTATTAATGTTAGGACCCATCTGAGAGCTTGGTCACCTGGACGTTGGTAGATGGGCCAATGTAATTTGATCAAATTATATACTAAGAACCTTGCATTATTTAATGTGGTTAGATTATAGGTTTGTATACCTCTGATAGTGAATTTATTTTGTGTGCTGCTGCCAATTTTGGTTTCTGCCTCTACTGTGTGTTGCAGCCATGGTTTAGCGTGCACCTATACATTTCTATTGGGATATATTTCCAATTTTTTTGGGTAGTGCTGACCCCCCCTTTTTTCTCTTTCTATACAAATATTGTGAAGCTTTGGCTGCCTTCACTGGGTCGTGCACACCTGCCGCCCATTTACCTCCTGTCCCTCCCATTGAAACATCTATATAGTATCCTACCCTCACCGGTTTTATTTGTAGGCTTAGTCCCAAGAGAGGAGCATTTTGAGAGGTAGGAACTCAGCTTTCCCAGGTTAAGATAGCCACCTGGTATTAATGTTAGGACCCACCTGAGAGCTTGGTCACCTGGACGTTGGTAGATGGGCCAATGTAATTTGATCAAATTATATACTAAGAACCTTGCATTATTTAATGTGGTTAGATTATAGGTTTGTATACCTCTGATAGTGAATTTATTTTGTGTGCTGCTGCCAATTTTGGTTTCTGCCTCTACTGTGTGTTGCAGCCATGGTTTAGCGTGCACCTATACATTTCTATTGGGATATATTTCCAATTTTTTTGGGTAGTGCTGACCCCCCCTTTTTTCTCTTTCTATACAAATATTGTGAAGCTTTGGCTGCCTTCACTGGGTCGTGCACACCTGCCGCCCATTTACCTCCTGTCCCTCCCATTGAAACATCTATATAGTATCCTACCCTCACCGGTTTTATTTGTAGGCTTAGTCCCAAGAGAGGAGCATTTTGAGAGGTAGGAACTCAGCTTTCCCAGGTTAAGATAGCCACCTGGTATTAATGTTAGGACCCATCTGAGAGCTTGGTCACCTGGACGTTGGTAGATGGGCCAATGTAATTTGATCAAATTATATACTAAGAACCTTGCATTATTTAATGTGGTTAGATTATAGGTTTGTATACCTCTGATAGTGAATTTATTTTGTGTGCTGCTGCCAATTTTGGTTTCTGCCTCTACTGTGTGTTGCAGCCATGGTTTAGCGTGCACCTATACATTTCTATTGGGATATATTTCCAATTTTTTTGGGTAGTGCTGACCCCCCCTTTTTTCTCTTTCTATACAAATATTGTGAAGCTTTGGCTGCCTTCACTGGGTCGTGCACACCTGCCGCCCATTTACCTCCTGTCCCTCCCATTGAAACATCTATATAGTATCCTACCCTCACCGGTTTTATTTGTAGGCTTAGTCCCAAGAGAGGAGCATTTTGAGAGGTAGGAACTCAGCTTTCCCAGGTTAAGATAGCCACCTGGTATTAATGTTAGGACCCATCTGAGAGCTTGGTCACCTGGACGTTGGTAGATGGGCCAATGTAATTTGATCAAATTATATACTAAGAACCTTGCATTATTTAATGTGGTTAGATTATAGGTTTGTATACCTCTGATAGTGAATTTATTTTGTGTGCTGCTGCCAATTTTGGTTTCTGCCTCTACTGTGTGTTGCAGCCATGGTTTAGCGTGCACCTATACATTTCTATTGGGATATATTTCCAATTTTTTTGGGTAGTGCTGACCCCCCCTTTTTTCTCCTCCTGAAACCTCACGTAATCACGCCGAACGTGCAATTTTTCTTAGGCCCACAAGGCTCAGTCATATAATTTTTCTAAACAATTTTTATACGTTTCAATGCTCATTAAAGCGTTGAAACTTTCACCTCAACCAATTTTTATTTTAACTGGGCTGCCTCCAGGCCTAGTTACCAATTAAGCCACATTAACCAAAGCCATTAATGGGTTTGACCTGCCCTCTCGGTTGGGCATGGGCAATTTTTCTCAGGTACATTAGTACTGTTGGTACACCAATTTTTGTGGGCCCTCGCCTACAGTGTAATCCAATTAATTTTTGGCCCACCTGCATTACAGCTGACATAACATCAGCTGTGATGGGCACTGCAATGGGATATATTTATGTACCGCCGGTGGGTTCCAGGGAGCCACCCATGCTGTGGGTCCACAGGGAGTTGTAACTACATGTGTCCACTTCTAAAGAACCCCAGTCTGACTGGGGCATGCAGTGTGGGCCGAAGCCCACCTGCATTAAACATGACATTACTACCTCAGCTGTGATGGGCAATGCAATGGGATATTGTTATGTACCGCCGGTGGCTTCCTGGCACCCACCCATGCTGTGGGTCCACAGGGAGTTGTAAATGCATCTGTTTCCACTTCTAAAGAACCCCAGTCTGACTGGGGCATGCAGTGTGGGCCGAAGCCCACCTGCATTAAATATGACATTACTACCTCAGCTGTCATGGGCAGTGCAATGGGATATTGTTATGTACCGCCAGTGTCTTCCTGGCACCCACCCATGCTGTGGGTCCACAGGGAGTTGTAAATGCATCTGTTTCCACTTCTAATGAGCCCCAGTCTGACTGGGGCATGCAGTGTGGGCCGAAGCCCACCTGCATTAAACATGACATTACTACCTCAGCTGTGATGGGCAATGCAATGGGATATTGTTATGTACCGCCGTTGGCTTCCTGGCACCCACCCATGCTGTGGGTCCACAGGGAGTTGTAAATGCAACTGTTTCCACTTCAAAAGAACCCCAGTCTGACTGGGGCATGCAGTGTGGGCCGAAGCCCACCTGCATTAAGCACGACATTACTACCTCAGCTGTGTTGGGCAATGCAATGGGATATTTTTATGTACCACCAGTGGGTTCCAGGGAGCCACCCATGCTGTGGGTGCACAGGGAGTTGTAACTACATGTGTTCACTTCTAAAGAACCCCAGTCTGACTGGGGCATGCAGTGTGGGCCGAAGCCCACCTGCATTAAACATGACATTACTACCTCAGCTGTGTTGGGCACTGCAATGGGATATTTTTATGTACCGCCGGTGGGTTCCAGGGAGCCACCCATGCTGTGGGTGCACACGGAATTCCCATTGCGGAGTTGTACCTGCCTGTGACTATATATAAAAAAACGCGGTCTGACTGGGGCATGCAGACACCTTGACAGAATGAATAGTGTGTGGCACATAGGTTCCCCATTGCTATGCCCACGTGTGCAGCTCCAGATGGAGGTGGCACAGGATTGGATTTCTCATTGCTTCTGTACAGCATTGTGGACTATCGCCCCGCCCCTTTTAAAGAGGGTCGCTGCTTAGCCGTGCCAACCCTCTGCAGTGTGTGCCTGCTTTTCCTGTGGCAGACGCACTTATAAATAGACATGAGGGTGGCGTGGCATGAGGGCAGCTGAAGGCTGGGCAGGGACAGTTTGGTGTGCGCTGTGGACACTGGGTCGTGCAGGGGGGGTTGGGCAGCATGTAACCCAGAAGAAGTGGCAGCGGAGTGTCATGCAGGCAGTGATTGTGCTTTGTTGGAGGTAGTGTGGTGCTTAGCTAAGGTATGCATTGCTAATGAGGGCTTTTCAGATGTTAAAGTTGTTGGGGGGGGGGGCCTCTCTTGCCGCTATTGTGGCTTAATAGTGGGACCTGGGAACTTGAGATGCAGCCCAACATGTAGCCCCTCGCCTGCCCTATCCGTTTCTGTGTCGTTCCCATCACTTTCTTGAATTGCCCAGATTTTCACAAATGAAAACCTTAGCGAGCATCGGCGATATACAAAAATGCTCGAGTCGCCCATTGACTTCAATGGGGTTCGTTACTCGAAACGAACCCTCGAGCATCGCGAAAAATTCGTCTCGAGTAACGAGCACCCGAGCATTTTGGTGCTAGCTCATCTCTAGTCATGTTAAAAAAAAACAGTACACAAAAAGACATTATAGACAATGATAGGATTCCAATGTAGATTAGTTGCAACTTTGGGAGTGCCCTTCCAGCATGATTGTGCCCCTGTGCAGAAAGCGAGGTCCATAAAGACTTGTTGAGATGAGTTTAGTGTGGAGGATCATGCGCCTGCACAGAGCTGTGATTACCGCGCAATAAAATACCTTCTTGCCCAACATAGCTGCCTGACCTCACAAATGCTCTTTTAGCTCAACGAACGCAAAGTCTCACAGATCCACTCCAAAACGTGAAGAAAAATTTCCAAGTAGAGATGAGCGAGCATACTCGCTAAGGGCAATTGCTTGATCGATGCTGCAGCTTCTATAAGGGTCATTATTATTACTGTGGCCACTATGGGGGGCACTGTTACAACTGTAGACACTATGTTGGGCCACTGTTACTACTGGGTCCTCTATGGGGTTTAATATTAGAGCTCGTTCACATGGGCGTAAGTGCATTTTGCTCGTGCAAATATGCTGTATATTTGTGTGACCAAAGAAAAAAAAACCTGCTTATGCCAATAAGCTCTGCAAATACGCTCATGTGAAAAAGCCCTTACTATACAATTATAATCGGCCCTTTGAAGGCAACCATAAGGCTGATGTGGCCAGCGGTGAAAATGAGTTTGACACCGCTGACTTTACATAAAGGGATTAGTTCGGCTGTCCAAGAGAACATCATAAATATTTTTTATTATAGAAGAGATGAGTTGAAAAAGGCACTAATATAACTGATGTCCAGTAAGTATTCAGCACTGTACACTGTTGTGTTTGTCCTGATTACATTGTGGCAGCTCAATATGGATGGAACTACTGTATGATTGACAACTCCACTCCCAGTTCCTGTTATGCAATAGTCCTGTGCTAGGAGATAACGGCACGCAGCCAACAGCACAGTAAATCATCCCTTCCACTGGCAGACAGCCACATACATTACATACTGAATATAGGGCCACATGTTTAGTGATCACTGGAGTTCAGATTTTAAAGAATACGATGTCCAGACGGTGCAGACCGGGCTCTGTCCACACTTGCATCAGGTTTCCATTGCTATCTGACAGTCAGAGTGCTGCATCATAGCAATACTGTATCCAATAAAAGTAGAAAACAGATACCTCTCTGTCCTCTAATAAGTCAATGGGGGTAAAAAGCACAACATTATAGCAGATCATCATAGGATATAACATGTCTGGTCACGGAGCCTATAAAAATTGAAGCCATGAACTTAGTGTGAATAAAGTGACTCCATATGGTTTTTCTATATTTTAAAACAAATACTGAAACCACTAAACAAGGGGAAGGTTCAGATCTCTCTTTATGCCTTGTCTATATAGAAGCAAGAAATTATGCCACACAGTATGAGTCCTTGGTACTTTGAACAATTATTCCTGGATTGCATCATTGCACATCTCATCATTTTTGGACAACATGGTAGCTGCCAACCAAGGTTTGCATCTGCCACTACAATATCTTTAGGAAGTACCCCGTTTCCCCAAAAATAAGACAGGGTATTATATTAATTTTTGCTTCACAAGATTTAACCTTTGTGCATATATAGCTACCTAGACACTATTTAAATTGACTTTTGTTATTACCTGTAACTAGGGGCTTATTTTTGGAGTAAGGCTTATAGTTCAAGCATCCTTGAAATTCTGGAAAAAACATGCTATGGCTTATTTTCAGGATATGTCTTATTTTCGAGGAAATAGGGTATGAAGTTGGTACTCATAGATAATACTGATTTCCTCAAACCTAGAGGTCAATTGTTATTCTAGGAAGCTACAATGCAAGATATGTTGACTATATGAATATCTGAAAATAGCCAAAGGGCAAAACTGCATATACAGAGTGGGCCATGGAATAGTAGCCAGTCTCTGAAACCAGCAGCACTCTCTTTGGAAGAGGTGTAGCTCCTTGCACCCTGTGTGCAGTGTTCCAGCTTTATTTTATACTGTTATTTAGTCCTTTTGTGCACGTCACATCAGAAAGATGGTGTTCTTCCTGCACCACTGAATAGTCATTGTGGAAGGCTACGTGTAAAGTGGATCAAAGGGGTTATCCAGCGACATAATTCTGTTCAAAAACCTCTGTGGTAGTAAAATAAAAGAGCTCTTACTCCTGCACACACCCTCGACGCTACCATCTCGCCGTCTCTCTGGTCCCCAGTCACTTCCTGGTGTATTGAGCCAGCAATGACATTTCCAACAAAAGCACCAGCCATTCACCGGCTTCCTTTGGTCATTGAAAAGCTGAGGCGCTCACGTGACCCAGTGTCAAGTCGTCACCACTGCCCTCCAGAAAGCGAAGTTCAGCAGAGACTGGAGAACCGGCGACAGGGCAGCAGCAGGGAAGGGTGGAAGTGTAAGAGCTCTGGTATTTTACTACCGCAGACTGAAGAGCATTTTAAACAGCACTATATCCCTAGATAAGCCCTTTAAGGAAATGTAAGAGGCCTTCACTGACAAATACCCAGATACAAAACCCCCTGCTAAATGTTGTTTTCAGAGCCTGGTTCAAAAATGGTGCCAAATCAGGTCTGTTGCAAACAAATCAAGGCCTCCATTACTCTTGGAATCCAAAGTCATCCATGACATGTAGCAGCGGATTGCAAACAGCCCTCAAAAATCAACTTTGACACTGTCCTAGCATGTGTGTCATGAGTGACATGTCAGCGTGTGCTGAAATCTCTGAACCTGAAACCATACCGAATAACGTGTGCAGATACTGAAAGAACTTGACAAAGCGAAACAGGTAAATTACTGTTCGTCTTTGATGACTACGATAGCTGGAGGACACATTACTATACTTTATGATGGACAAAGTATGGTTTCATTTAACAGGTCACGTGAATTCACAACATAAGAGGTACTGGTCTACTAAAAATCCACACTTGACTCACGAAACATCACTTCACGACCAGAAAATAGTTGTTTGGTGTGCAGTGTCAGGAGCACAAATAGTGGACCAAATGTTCTTCAAATCTACAGAATAAACTGAAGACTGCAGTTTTTCTGGACATGTTTAAACAGTTTTATGACCGAGTAACACCAGAAGAAAGAATGTACTCCTTTTTCCAACAAAATGGGACAACAAGTTTCATGACTCACTGTGAGCAAGTGGACTTATCCACGTGTGATTTTTGTCTGTGGGCAAATTTAAAGCAGAAAGTGTATAACAATAATCCGTATACCCTGGATGAACTCAAGGAAAACATCATCAAGAACACTATCCGCAACAACACAGTTGAAGAGCTGCAGGCAGTATCAGCCAACATTTTACAACATGCCCAGAGGTGTATAGAAGTGAACAGGGACCACTTACAGCAGCTGTTGTAACATATGGGTAACTGAAAGCTTTGCAAAAAAAAACAATCCAATTTCTTGCTCCTGTCACAGTATTGTCAGAGGCAGACTACTATTTTATGTATGGCCTACCTTGTATTAACTAAAGCAATTAGCATCACTTATATCATATATTTTTGTCTGAACTTATTTAACATTTTTATCAGACTTCCTTTTCACCTGTGAACATTAAGAATGGAATGTATTGTTAAGTAGCTAATGTAATATGCAGATTAGGTTATTTAAAAAATTATTGGAACCCAGCCTAAGCAGAACAGGCAGTAATGGTCTTTATGTCCCATTCACAGTCATTTTAAATGTTAATAGACTTGATAATGGTATTTAATTGTAAATGACTAAAGCTCAGCATATTATGCTTAATGAGAGTTTACCCAGCAGTTAGCGATACATTATGCATGCTAATAATAAAACTATCACTTGAATGTCTTAAACATATGCAGGATTTTGGCAGAATGGCAACAGCAAACTTGACATTGTCAGGAGAGATTTTCAACAAACTCTTTAAAGAGTCAAGAAACTGTGACACTAGCATAAAAATAATTTAAAATGCAGCCCTCTAAAAATGTGTGAGGAAAGCACCTCTGCTCATGTACTTCATTATAGGAATCTGCTATTTCTAACACCTAAGCATCTGTTGAATGTAAACTTTTCTTTCTATCCTTTCTAGGTGACAGTGAAAAATTTAAAGGAGCCACACAATTACAACAACAACTCATAACAAACATATGACAAGGCTGCTTTAATTGATATACATATAGTAAAGATGTACTGCACACACACACACTATGGAATTTTGCAATAGTGTTGCTTAACTCCTTCGTGACCAAGACCTTTGATGTCTAATGGCTCATTCAGATGGGTGCATGCAGTTTTAGACCTCTTTCACATGAGTGTCAATATCGCACCTAAGTTAGCCACGCAATAAAACCTCTGCCAAAAATCGTGTGAATGAATGTTTTTCCGCGAACAAGTCCCAAGCATAACCCTTTCCAATCCAATTTGTATCCTGGTTTTCCTAGGGTGCTTACTCTTTTTCTGCCATTATACAACGGACCATCTGCTGGCTAAAGCCAGTACTGCATGCGGTGACATCAGAGAGGCTGTCAATATACAGTAAGAGAACCCCCAATGGACATCTTCCAATATCGCAGCCATACAGCCTTAAAGGAGATGTCTCGAGGAAGCAGTGAATTTTTTTTTTTGCCCTGCCCCCCTAATTAAGCATACATTACTAAGACTTTTCTAGCTGGTTTGTACTTACCGTTCCAGCGTTTCAGCAACTTATAAAAGTTTCCCCAAGATGGCCGCCAGCTCTTTCCCCGTCGCTCGCTGCAGCCCAACGTGCGCGCTCCCGAGACGCTACCAGCTGTGTCTCCATGGCAACCAGACGCCACGCAGCTGCCGACCGGACCCCTTGATTCAACGCCGCCGACCAGTCACCCACCGCCAGGCAGCAGGTAACCGGCGCTACCCCCCGGCTCCCCAGCGCTACCCCCCAGCTCCCCAGCGCTACCCCCCGGCTCCCCAGCGCTACCCCCCGGCTCCCCAGCGCTACGCCCCGGCTCCCCAGCGCTAGACCCTAACAGACGAAGGCCCCGGAGCCCAGCGGTAGGCCCCGGAGCCCAGCCGTAGGTTCCGGAGCCCAGCGGTAGGCCTCGGAGTCCAGCGGTAGGCCCCGGAGCCCAGCGGTAGGTTCCGGAGCCCAGCGGTAGGTTCCGGAGCCCAGCGCTAGGTTCCGGAGCCCAGGTGAAGGTCCCGGGCCACAGTGGTAGGCCCCGGAGCCCAGCGCTAGGTTCCGGAGCCCAGCGCTGGGCTCCGGAACCTAGCGCTGGGCTCCGGGGCCTACCGCTGTGGCCCGGGACCTTCACCTGTTAGTGAAGATCACCCCCCGACCCATCACTTACCTGGGCGGCTTCTCGGGACAGCTGGACGGCTGGGCGGCTTCTCCGCTGGGCAGCTCCAGTTTCTGCACCTTCCTCTAACAGAGGATGGTACAGAATGGCCACTCCAGCGCGCTCCCGAGCAGTGACAGCTCGTCTGCGCATGCGCAGAAGAGCTGTAGAGGGGAGCACACTGAAGCGGCTCGTGCTGAAAGGAGAAGACCGGACTGCGCAAGCGCGTCTAAAAAAGCAAGCTGCCAGCGAATTTAGACGGAACCATGGAGACGAGGACGCTAGCAACGGAGCAGGTAAGTGGAATAACTTTTGTATGACTCATATTTAATGCACGATGTATATTACAAAGTGCATTAATATGGCCATACAGAAGTGCTTAACCCCACTTGCTTTCGCGAGACAACCCCTTTAAATTATAATGTCTTAAGACGTCAGACAGTGGGTTAATTAGTGTTTTCTCGTCCATTCACACAGCCGGATGTAACGTTTGCTGAAAAAATGTGCTTCTCATTGGAATTCCCTCAGTCGGCAGAAATCCTCCTAATGATTTTCTAATCACTTAAATAGAGGCACCTGTCATCTTTTCACAGCGTTGCACGCAGCTAAGCTCCTTCCCCCTCCCTTTTCCCCCCATTCCAATAGGAGTCTATGGAGGCTCCAGCGTTTTTTGGTCCAAATATTTTTCAGCAGCAGGAAATTTCGGTCACTGATTTCGTTCTCCAATGTGCTATATTTTGTGGCCCAATATTTTTGTGCAGGTAAAAAAAGTTTGTCTGAATGAATCCACTGGAAACCATTGGTTTTAATGGTCGCGATTTTATTGCGTGACTAGCTTAGTCCGTGAGATATGCAGTGTTTTCAGTGTCCAGAACTGCGCTTGTTCACTGCGTATTTGTTACTTCTTGCATTTTTTTGCGCCGTATTCACTGCGTTTTACACACTCACAAACTAAAAAGGCCTCATAGATTTTATGTGCCTTCATGCATAAGTACGCAGTAAATATGCCATATCATGTGTATTAGCTGCGTATTTACATGTTCCCATTGATTTTAATGGGCAATTTCAGTCTGTAAAGGCTTATTTACACAAATGCATTTGTGCTGCTCATTATGTGTGCAAAATAAGCAGTGAATAGAACCCATTGATTTCACATGAGCATATTTTGCACAAAAAGATACGCAGCATCTTATATTTTCGTGCCTATTACGCACAAGAATAGCACATATTAAACTAATCAAACTTAATTGTCATTGTAATCAATTAGAGCATGTTCGCTTGTTTTTTATTGCATGCAAATACACAGGTTATTTTAGGCCCATGTGAAGCGGGCCTAATGCAGAATAAATAAGACATGCTGCTATTTTTTTTCATGAGCATAAGGGCTTATTTACAGCGGCGTATATTGGCCGCCGTTTTCATGGCCAGCCGATATACGCTACCATCTAAGCTGTCTTGCCCTTCTCTCCCCATCGCCGGCTCTCTGCCTCTCTCCTCCCCTTCGGCTCTTTGCAATGGGAGGGGGTGGGATGGGGAACGGAGCTAAGCTCCTGCCCCCTGTGCGCAGCCAGCAATGGGAGGGGTGGGATGGGGTGGCGCTTAGCTCCGCCCTGCCTCCTCACATTGCAAAGAGCCAGAGGAGAGAGGCAGAGACCTGGCGAGGAGGAGGGAAGGGGGAAGAGACCTCAGATGGTAGTGTATATTGGCCGGCCATGAAAATGGCCGGCCGATATATGCTCTTGTGAATAAGCCCTAAGGCTTCTTTCACGGGGGGCATCAAAATTGTGCGATTTTCTCGCATGCGACAGTGCTACAGATCGCATGTATGTGAAGCCCATGCTTTCCAATGGGTTCCTTTACATTAACAATGTTTTGTAGCATGCTGCATTGCGAGAAAAAAAAATCACAGCATGCTGAATATTGCGATGTCTGTCAATGAGAAGTGAGGAGAAGCCACTGTGGGAGATGCAGAAACTCCGCTGAGATGAACACTGCTCAGCCAATTCAAAAATCCCGCCTCCACAACGCGACGGCTGTTAATTGGTTCTTAAGGCCCATTTACATGGCGCAATGATCGCTCAAAGGACAGTTTGAGTGACCGCTTTGAGCGATCATTTTGCATAAACTTTTAAGTAGTTACTCAGCTACTTAAGAGCAATTAAGTGTCCAAATGAAGCCTTCACTGAATACAGTTAATAGCCCGAGGGCTCTTATCTGCACTCAGATCCTTTGTTCTCCAGCGGGAAACAATGCTATCAGCACTAACCATGGAGAAGTGCTGATAAGAGTGAAGGATGATTTTTCAGTTGGACTGAATTTAACGATCAGCTAGTAGTGCACGAAAAGTGCACGATGGGCACACATTTACATGCAATGATTATCGCTAAAACGATTGCCTTTTAGCGATTTTTAACAATCATCGCTTCGTGTAAATGGGCCTTTAGAGCGCTGCTCAGCCAATCAATGCAGCGCTCAATGAACCAATTATAGCCATCGCATTGTTTCATTAAGCACTGCATTGATTGTCTAGCAGAGCTCGAGAACCATTCAAAGCCTTTGCTTCTTTGACGCGGGATTTATGAATCCCAGAACCAGGAAGCGATCTTCTGTCAGCAGATGAGGACTAGAAGCAGGGCGCCAGAGCTCCGGAGACACCCCCTGAAAATAAGACCTTGTGCCTCCTTTGAGCCAAAAATTAAAATAAGACAGGGTCTTATTTTTGGAGAAAAATGGTACTTAGTCCCCAGGGTTATCAATTTCCGAACAAAATCATTCAGTTCAGTGTGTGATTTCACGCAAATCGGGTGCTCCTATGGTGTCCTGGGTGTGCAAACGGGAACAAAAATAGAGCATCTCATGTATCTATTCACACGTGTGAAATTTATGCATAAAAACACACAATGTGAGGTAACCCATAGAAATCAATGGATTCTTTTCTCTGCGTTTTTCATTAGCAACTTTGCACATTTGCAGCGGAATTCTGGCACAAAATTTTGGAAATTGAAATATCAGATTAGATTTATACAATAAAAATGTTCTTACACTCCTGTGTGCCAGGATACGGAGTTATACAGCTATTTTCCTTGAGGTCCTCCAGGATAGCATCTCTTAGAAACCCTTCAAACATTTTACCCACAATAGAAGTAAGATTTACCTGCCTGTAGTTTCCAGGTTCACTTTTTGACCCCTTTTTGAATAATGGCACTGCATTGATGATCAACCAATTCAGTGGAACAAACCCAACACTTTAGAGTCCTTAAATATCAGAACCAACAGTCTGTTTATCACATTACCTTTGATCCCGGGGGTGTATGCCATCGGGACCCGGTGATATGTCTATTTAAATCTTTTTATGGAGAGTTTGCATTTCTTCCCAAGTTAAACTTGTGACATTTAGTCGAGAGTTTGCTTTATCACTCTCCATCTCATCTGACATTTCATTTTCCTCTGTAAATGCACTGAAGAAAAGACTATTTAATAGATTTGCTTTTTCATCATCCTCTATAATTTTTACTATATTATTTATTAAAGGGCCAACATGTTCAGTATTAATATATTTACTATTTATATAATTAAAGAGCAGTTTAGGGTTAGTTTTACTCTCTTTGGCAATAAGTCTCTCTGTCTCCATCTTTGCTGCTTTTATCTGCCTTTTACATATTTTTTGTTTCTTCACTGCCTTCTTGTTTTAGTAGTTTAAAGGCTTTCTTTTTGTTGTTTACCGACCCCTTTACTTCCTTATTGAGGCACATTGATTTTCTCCTATCGCTAACCATTTTATTCCTGTAAAGTATGATCTGCTCACAGTAAGCATTTAAGATGTTTTAAAACATTCCTTATTTGTGGCTTCCTGTCCAGCGCTGGTATCCCAGCTTCTGATGCCGCAAACCCATAAGAATCTGAATGTGATCCCTGTGCATGTGGTGGAATAATTGCTGAAGCCTATAGGTGTTAAGATGATAACTTGCTATTACTGAATTACCCCTTTAATGGTTACAGTACTCAGATGAGATGCAAAATCTTAATGTTTACAATACTCACAAGGCAGCTCTATTGCTTAATGTTGCTGTACACAAACTAATGAACATATAACACTGAATGAGTTCATTACTTTCCAATTTGGGTCCATGCTCACTCTGCAGATGGTCTAATTCAGGGCCAACACTTAAAAGCATGTGTTGCTTTCTACAGGCCTCAACTTAGAATTCACATTTAAATATGGATCAGGAGAGTAGTCTCTACTTTCTCATGCCTAGCTCTCTTAAAAGCCCCTACCAATACCACCCCTAGCAAACTAGCCAAACTCATTTAACTACACTTCAAAATTGACTTGAGTAGGCCACACTCCTAAGGGCAACCAGACCTCCACTTCGACTACTAACTACTCCTGCCTGGAGTAAAGACTTCAAAAGCCCCCAACAGAACCTAGTTACATCCTCCCTGAGTATGAGCTCAGCACCACTCACCCCTCTGTGGTTCCCTCTAGGCTGGCAATCCTCACTACATTTCCAGTAGACTCCCCCAGGGCTGACACTTTTACTATCTCAGGCTCTCTAACTGAGACTGATAACATACTCAGGCAATACTGTTTCAGCTGAGGGCTGTACAAAGTACTGAAAGCCACCCACTTTCACAGTTAGACTTTCCTAACCCCAGACTAACAAAAAGTCACTTGAGGTAGCTCACCTGTGACAGGGCTTACTCAGCAAATCAGCCAAATTGTACCCCTCTGGAGATATCAAAAAACACCAACTAACCCTCTACACAGCTTCTCCTTGTCCCCGTAATTACATCTTCTGGACTCCTGTCCACCATAAACTTTATAATGGACAACTCACTCCAACCTTCAGTCCACTATTGCTTCTACTGATAGCCAAGCCTACCCAGGCTTCCAGCTCCAACTCCCAAGGTGAACAGGCCTTGGTCCTAACCATCTTACATGCCAAACTGCATCTCCTTCTAAGTATTGCACACAGACCATCTGTAGTGGCCCAGAGAGTCCTCCAGAATAGCCACATAATAATTTGTCCTGTCACACTTTGCTATGTGCTGAATATTCATACTCCTTACACGATAATAGGGCATTTGGACAAGGGTTGTCATAATGAGACAAATCCCTAATTTAGAATGTGAATCTGGGGTTGTGCCCAATTGCCAGTAAGAGCAAAAATGATTTTAACTCTTTGAAGAGTAGTTTTAGCTTTCTTCTGAATTGACTGGAATATAAGTTTAAAAGGATGAATCTGATGGTTTTATCTCTTTTTTCATCCCACTATGCTTTTCAAAGATTTTAATGTCGAATGTATACTACTCGAACCAATTTTAGGAAAATATGATCTTTATTAAAATGTTGTTTACCATAGTAAATTTCATATGTATTTCAGGTGCCATAGCGTATAGTTAACACAACTTTTCACATTTAAATCTGTCTTAGTGCTAAATGAAATATTACATTATTGTTAGACACAAAAGGAAGCTTGGGTGCTAAACAGCATTGTCCCACCTCATCAAATTGTAAAGCATGTTTTTCATTATCTGATAAAACTAACAGTTCATTAAACCGCAACAGCAAATGAAGCAAACATCCACCCCAGCAGACTTCAACTGAACAAGTATTTTCAGCAATTCACTGAAGTCATAAATAAGAACCTCAAGTAAATCACTGAAGCAGACTTTACTTTCTGCTCTTTAAGCAGCAGGATTCTGCTAGACTACAGGTCAAAATCAGCTTCTTATGAATCATACTGTTTGGCTTTATTAGGAACACAACCTTTGCCCTTACATTTTCCAGATGGTAATATACTAGGTAATGGTCAAAACAGATTTGTATCTCATATTAAAGGTTGCATGTAGTTCCACATTCAACTTAATATTAAATGTATTATCTACTTATGTTATCTTTACAAGTGGTATACAAGTGGAGATGTAGTATTTTGCATTTTGTAGTGTGGTATTTCTACGAAACATCAAAAACGTCTTTACTAGAGATGAGCGAGCATACTCGTCCGAGCTTGATGCTCGTTCGAGTATTAGGGTGCTTGAGATGCTCGTTACTCGAGACGAGCACCACGCGATACTCGTCTCGATTAAACGAGCACTGACCATTGAATTCAATGGAGCCGGCAATACAGCCGACTCCATTGAAAGCAATGGGCTGCCTGCGTACGCGGGATGAATTGTCGGGAAGGACTTAAATATATAAGCCCTTCCCTGCAATTCATCTAGAAATGTGTAAAAATAAAAAATATATATATACTTACCTTGTCCCGGCAGAACGATGTTAGCCCATTGAATTCAATGGAGCCGCAATACAGCCGACTCCATTGAAAGCAATGGGCTGCCGGCGATCGCGGGATGAATTGTCGGGAAAGGGTTAAATATATAAGCCCTTCCCTGCAATTCATCCAGAAATGTGTAAAAATAAAAAATATATATATACTCACCTGGTGCCGGCAGACGGAGTTCAGCGCGGCAGGCTGCAGTTCTCCTGAACTGCTCTGAACAGCTGTTAGTAGTATTCAGCAGCCGGGGATTTAAAATCCCCGCCTGCTGAATAAGATGCCTCTGATTGGTCACAGCCTGACCAATCAGAGGCCAGCCCTCACTCACACCCATTCATGAATTCATGAATGGGTGAGTGAGGGCTGCCTCTGATTGGCTCAGGGGCAGCTCTCCTGGGCAGTTCTAAGGTTAATAGGACCTAGAGTCCCATATGGGGACATGGGAGGCACCTTTTAGGGGGAAACCCCTATTCTCCCCAATAATAGGGTTAAATTAAATCTGCCTAGCAACAGTGCTCCTGGTGATTGACTGCCTCCAGCTAATTTTTGGGTTGATCGGCCTCTCCTTATGGTAGAATTTATGTGTCTGGGGGAAACTGGTCATGTGACTCAGAGTAAAAACTGTAAGAGCTCCTGTGACTGAAAGAGAGAAAGTAGGTGGAGGGAGCCGAGCACATGCAGTATGCACAGGAAGGGAAGTGAGGAGTTGGTGGAGAGAAGTGATCAGAGAAGGAAGTGCTGCGGAGAGTAGAAGCCAAAGCCCGACTCAGGAAAGAGTCCGGAGTGGAAGAGGAGTCTATTTCCACCCTGGTAGGAGACACCTGAGTCAGAAAAGACCCTTGTGTAATCCAGAAAGATAACAGACACCCTAACTGTGAGTCTATGCGGCAAAACGCTGAAGTCCCTGCACAGTCAGAAGTTAGTTTCCCTTCAAGAGAGCCTGCACCATACTTAACATCTTGCTAAGGAGTTTAACACCCAAATTTAACCCATTCCTAGCAGTGCTGGTTTTAGATGGGGGAATACCACCAGAGTCCACCAAGTGTCCCACTCAGTCTTTTAACATAATCTTATTATACAGTGATTGCTGAGAAGTTAATGGTCATCTTCCATTGTCATGTGTGAATATATTGTGAATTTTATCGGTTGCTTTACCAAATATTATGTCAATTATACTCCTCTTGCAAATCTAAATAAACTGTGTGACTTCAGGTTTATTTTACCACAATCAGACTTATCTTCTTATTCCACTAAGGGAATATATTACATTAAGGCACCGGCGTCTCGACAAACCAACACCAATTCATTTAGCCGAAAAACTCTTTACAATCCGACCCTCAGCTCGACCAGGTGAGAATTGCCACCACCCACTCGAGCTACTCCCCGTTAACTCCTGTTCACTGCAAAGATACTAGCTTGAGAAGAGTTGACTTGGTGATGAGCTGATCATCATCATTGTTCTGGTTTCTGAAAGGACTTAAGAGGGTAGACTTATGACTGCAGCAAGCCATGCATTTTACCTACATAGGTAAAGTAATCGCCAACCATGTGGCTGGATCTTTCAGTGTGGGAGATGTGCAGTGTGAATCTCTGTTCTGGCTCATAGTGGTCATTTCATACACAGTGTTTTTAGGCCAAACATTTTTGCCATTTTTCCTGGTAATTTATGTTGCATATTTTTTGGCAAAACATACTTTGAAAGTATTAAGACGACCTGTGTTATACTTCTTATTCATGGGGTTAATACATCTTTATGTGAAGCTCGCA
Organism: Eleutherodactylus coqui; assembly: GCF_035609145.1. Lineage (NCBI taxonomy): Eukaryota > Metazoa > Chordata > Amphibia > Anura > Eleutherodactylidae > Eleutherodactylus > Eleutherodactylus coqui. The sequence goes on along the minus strand of NC_089838.1, from coordinate 124,805,828 downwards.
GACACATTATATCTTTGGGAAGCAGGAGGGGTATGAGCATCTCCTGGAGTATGTATATAGTCAGTATATCTGAATGTTTATACTTCTTATTAAATAATAATAATCTATGCAAGCATCATATTATGTATTATCAAACTTTTTTTATGATTCATTCTTTTACTAGTGCAGAGGTGTAACGTAGGGCATTGTCCACTTATGATATATGAGATTAACAGAATGGTATTTAACAAAAAGAAATCCAAAGTCCTACATCTGGGCAAGAAAAATGAAAAAAGCGCATACAGAATGGAAGGAATTGGGCTAAGCAGAACATGTGAAAAAGACTTGGGTATAGTAATAGATCATAGACTGAACATGATTCAACAATGTGATGCAGCAGCCAAAAAGGCAAACACAATTCTGGAATGTTTTAAGAGAAGCATTGAGTCTAGATCACGTGAGGTAATTATCCCCCTCTACTCTTCCTTAGCCAGACCTCATCTGAAATACTATGTCCAGTTCTTTGTAACCTCACATTAAAAAAGACATAGACAAACTGGAGCAAGTTCAGAGAAGAGTTACCAAGATGGTGCGCGGTCTGCAAATCATGTCCTATGAGGAACAGTTAGAGGATCTGGGAATGTTGAGCTCTCAAAAAAGGCTGAGAGGAAACTTAATAGCTGTCTACAAATAGGGCTGTCACAGTGCAGAGGGATCAACCCTATTCTCACTTGCACAAGAAAAGACTAGAAGCAATTGGATGAAACTGAAAGGGAGGAGACACAGATTAGATATTAGACAACACTTTCTGACAGTGAGGGTGATCAATGAGTGGAACAGGTTACCACGGGAGGTGGTGAGTTCTCTTTCAATGGAAGCGTTCAAACAAAGACTGGACAAATATCTGTCTGGAATGATTTAGTAAATCCTGTACTGAGCAGGGGGTTGGACCCGATGACCCTGGAGGTCCTTCCAACTCTATGATTCTATGATAAGTTTATTTTAGACTCCTTTGTTCTAATTTTTGTAAAAAAAAAAAACTTTAGTGAATGAGCTTTTTCTTTGAGAAGAGTTCTGGAACAATATTTAATTGCTCCATGTTGTGTTCTTCTCCTATACACCGTACAGACAATTCAGCATACCTGGTTGATGAGGCTTCAATACCCCTTGAGGAGCACCTAAATTAAGGTATTACTCTAACACATACTGTTTCTAAATGTTGTCTGGAAGTCTACAGGGAAATATTAAACTTTCTATAAACAGTATTTTTATGCATTTTTTAAATTCAGTTTTCATGCTTTGTTGTGTCTGTGGTATTTTTTTACAGTAGGCTGACAGTTTAATGCATTTTGGGGGATTTTGCATAGATACCTCTGTAGTACCTGAAACACAACGAAAAATCTTCTTAAAAAGCTAACTTTTTTACACACGTTTTTTTACTAAAAAAAAGCCACAAAAAAGTGTGTGAAGGAAGCCTTAGGGTATGTCCCCACTGAACTGATTTGCTGGGGACTTTCCATATGAACTGTCTGCACAGAAGATCTGCAGCATTTAGAGTATGTTCACACCATGGAATTCACCATGGAAAAATTGTATGTGAATTCCGCCTCTAAGATCCGTATCTTTTTGATGTGTGTGTTTGACACAGTCCGCATGTGGAATTTGCCCTGTCAATGGACAAAATCCGCATGTTGAAAATCTTGTTTCTTTGCGTTTCTGCATCAAGTGACCAATCACGAATGGAAGAATTGTTTCCTGACCCCTACTAGAAATTGGACAGATCCCTGGATTAACATTCTACATTAATACCAGTTACTCTGTATTTGTGATTGCATACTGTACTAGCACTTTTAAGTGGTATTGGTGAAATTAACGACCTATTGATTCACAAGCTGAATTGATGGCTGTCACTTTTTAAGAAGTGTGCATGACTATTAAGAAAACATTTAGGAAGTATTTTCTTAATTTTTTCTAAGCTTCTTAACATTGTGCTTTTACAAAACGATTATGCTTTACAATTTTGTTAAATCCGGTAATACCATTGAACAAAACACATCATTTTGCAGGGTTCATTCAGACGCCATGAATTCATATAAAGCCTTCTTCTAAAAAGAATACGGTCTCTGAATAGTCAAAAAAACAAAGATGTAAAATTAGGTCATCTAAAATGAAAGCAGATTACATACTTTAGTTAAAATACAAATTGACCCGTTTTCCATGCTGTGTCATTTAATTATCTTTGAAAAGGAGAGTTCAGGAAGTTAGGAATGTAATTAACTTAAGGTTCTAAAATAATGAAGCATATACTGTACAAGCTTTGTAACGGTCTCAAAAAAAGTGAATGCTGGAGGCATTAATATAGTTTTTAATCATTGTCCTAAAGCTTTTGTGAAGCATTATTTTACAGTATTATTTTTTACAGTAACATTAAAAACAACAATAATTTCACGATTTTGTAACGACTGGACTGACAATCCAAAAAGAGAATCTGCAGCTTTTTCAGACTCAATTTTCAGATTAAATTCAGTATATTTTTAATGTGGTACATATTTTTTTCATGCACCAAATTAGAAAATTCCAGCTGTCACTAGCTTTGGACCCCCCCTCTCTTTAAACCAGAAGAGAGAGCAGTTCTATAACAGCAGGTCTTGCTCTAGTGGACCCTGCCTATTCATGAATTACATGGACGTCTATTAATTTTATTTGTATTTTTTCAATAAAGTGACCAATTTGTAAAAAAAAAAAAATAGCAATCAAATATAATTATGTAAATAAAAAAATACAAAATACAACTATCAGTGATGTAAGAACAGTTGCATTCACAATTCTGTTGCACTGACTTCAGTTTAATGGCACCAATAAAAAAAAAAAAATGCTTACATTATCTTTCATTAAACTCACCACAAAATTGCAAGACCAGTTAACTTTAAGCTGACTGCATATGGGTGGGTTGGACCCCACATGTGGCAATCCCACAGCGGAATTCGACCAGGTGCCCAGCTGGTGACCTCAGCATACCTCTCCGCTGTCATCTTCTCTGCTGCTGTGCCGGCCGATGCACTTCCATTGACTTCAATGGAAGCCAGCTGTGCATAGCCCACACAAAATCGCAGCATGCTGTGATTTCTCCCCCACAAATGGAAAATTGCAATCAATTTACGCTAGTGGGGAAGCAAATCGTGGTTTGCCATAGCTTAAGGTATAGGCTTTATTTGTTGTTGTTCCTCAAACAGCCAACAAGGTGGAGACTACTGCATCTCACATGTCTGTGTTCCTTATTAGGGCCCATCAATTTCTATGCTGTTAAACTGAATATGCTCCTGTTCTTGGACAGTTTGGCTGTTCTGAAACACCAGGACCAACCTAAGAAGAGCCTCCATAGGTTCCTTGACTCATCCACAGGAGCAGGGAAAACCATACTCTCCTTAGTCAGATTGATAAGACAGCTAATAGAGGGGCTTGGTCTTGTCTGACCTTTGCCTGGGCTCTTGCGACCTGCATGGGAGGGAAGACATAAGCCAACTGTAAATTCCAAGAAATGGAGAAGGCATATTGGGCATACAGTCTGTCAGGGTGATAGATTGAGCCTACCTTTGGCAATGAGAGTCAATGATGAGATATATCTTCTGTAGGCCCCAACTCTTTAAGTTGAGCAAATATCTTATGATAAAGGGATTATTCACCCAGAATTGTCTGGAAGTTAAACTTCCCACATGTTCCACTAATCACATATGTTGCTTAAATATCTTCTTTGTATGTCTCTACCTAGGCCAAAACCCTCACCACTTATCTTTAGAAAGGCCTGGGACCATGGTTCTTTCTGCTGATTTATATAAGCCACTGTGGGGACATTGTCTAACTGTACTTTCACAGCTCTAATAAAAAATGGAGACAAGCCATACAATTCACTCTAAGTCCCTAGAATTAGAGGAAAACTCCCTCTCTTTGAGACTCCAGAGACAGATATGGCACCCCATCCTCTGATGGATGCATCAGTAGTGAGGACTACCCCCTGCAGGGGAGTCTTGCTCTTGCCTTGTTTCAAGTCTGTTCATCAGAGAAGTAAGCTTTTGGTTTACTGACTCAGCTTTAATGTCTGAACAATGGAGTTTCTCTCCTGGTTGCAGTTCTCTGGTCATTCTAATTGAAGAGGTCTGAGATGCGATTTGTCCCATGGAACTGTATCTATGGCTGTAGACATGAGGTTAAGTATTCACATGACCTGGTACATAAAAACAGATTTATGATCTAGAGACTCTGAAGATTATATGAGAGAATAATAAAGCCATCAGATAAGAATAGGAACTGTGACATCTGGTTCGTGTGTCTATTCAGAAAAGCCTCGGACTGTCTTAAAGAGCCAATTGCTCACCAGAAAATGATTGTGTTGTGTCAGTGAACCCCATGTGATAGCTAACCTCTAGAATCTTCAGTTGACCTAGCTTTTGAGAACTTCATATAGTCATCCTTGAGGCTGCCCATATAATTATCCATTTCTATCTATGACAACACCAAACTTATTGTCTCCATCTCGAACTATTCTCCTCAGAAGAAAGGTGTTGACATATTTCAGATTGATTATGGTCCTCCTGAATCTCCCATTTGGCACTGGCGTACCATTAGTGGTCGCCAGGGTTGCAATTACACCCTGGCCCCTTCACCACAGACTACACACAATCTCAGCATGGGCTGTAGGCAGGGACCATGAGTGAAATCCAAGGAGGAAGACCTTACTAATCAATGAGCGCTTTTTTCATTAGACTGAAGTAAAAGCTCATTAGTTGTTTCACTGATCAATTAGAGCTTCTATCGCTGATTGGTCAGTGAAACCTCGCTGAGAGGCTGCGGTTACAGCTCTGTTGCATCTGGTCATGCCTCCCAACCTCCCCTCCTCCTGCACTGACACAGCAGCTCCGCTGCCAGAACAGAGAGGGGGAGGAGGCTGCAGAGACAGAAGATACACAGACAGCAGAGCTGGAAGATTGCCCCATCCTGTTCTCTGTTCGTCCCTCCAAATGCCCGGATAACACATGGCTCTTGCCCTGCTTAGAAGACATGGAGGTGCAAGATGCCGCCATCTGCAGGACTGGTAAGTATGTAATGCTGTGTCTGTTAACTGGATGTATGGAAGGCCACGCAACACTTTTTACAGCGTTTAGCGCAGTGTTTCAAATGCCTCCATTGATTTCAATGGGGCTTCTCAGACTAGCATTCGAATGCAGTGTTTCTAATGCCACGGTTTTTAAGTGCTATCTGTTTCATCTTCAGAATTTAAGCTTTTTTAAACGCAATGAATTGCCCATAAAAAACAATGGGGAGCATTTTCACTCTGTCAAAAACACTGTAGAACACTGCGTACTGCGTTTTTGAACAGTGTTCTATGTTACTGGTCGGGAAAGTGAAAGTGATGATGTCATCGGCTTGATTTACCTGTGTTGTTACTGCACTGAAAACAGGCAAACGCTCACACTGAACGCTGTACAAAGCAGCTCTGCCCTAGTAACAATGCAGCATTTTTACTATCACCTGCGTGAGAATGGCATGAGGCTGCCTTCACACTGGTGAGAAAATTGTGCAAAATTTGTGTGCCTGTAGTTGTTGGCTAAATACTAGCTTATTTTATAAACGCTGACAAGGTACTAGCCAGCTAATATGGCGGTCTTATATGCTGTATTTTGAAAACTGAGCACTGTGCATGCGAAACCGCTAGAAGTGGTATAGAAAGATGGTAAAGCTGCCATAAGCTTCCAAATTACATGTATTATCAGCTGTGTTACATATCAATACAGAGATATACCAATGAGCTATACCAAGGTTAGAATATAAATAATATGCAATATTTGGAAAACTGCACATAACAGACTGCTATGACTGGTATAGAAAGATGTCACAGATGTCACCAGCCTTCAATGTGTATGGGTTTTGCATCTGACGGATAGGTTTGCAATGAACACCCTAGCATAATATCAAGGTCACCATATATAATACAAAGATATAGCACTGGACTATAACAGCCTTAGTACATAAATAGATATAACCTATTTACTGTTCAGTAGGTACTTCTCAATTGCCGCAAGCTACAGGAAGTATGCCAATAATTGCACACACACATACACATGACAATCGCATTCAGCCATTCAACACTGCAGTTTGTCAGGCGGTAAACTCCCAAGAAGTTAGGCCTCATGCCACTGGCCCACATGGTTTTCCTGTGCAGAATCCTGCAGCGGATTCCACCCAGCCTGAAGACATGAGGCCAGAAAATACATTATACTCACCTGTCTTGACGCTGCGGGGCTCTCCCCTGTGCAGGCCAGATCTTCTTTCTTTTGCATGGCGGATGCACTCGAGACGCCAGCGGCATGTCGCGCGCATGCGCCGTGCCAACTTCTGCTTTCCCACAGTCCGCGGCATGGATGCAGTGACAGCTGCAGTTGTGCTGCAGATACGGACAGCTTTCATTGGCTTCAACTGAAGCCGCGGGAGCCGTCTGTGCGGGAGAACCGCACAAAAATAGAACATTGCGGTTGTTTTCCCGCGAGTGCAATTTGCACGCCGGGGGAAAATAACGTCCACAGGTATTTAATTACCTGGGCGTGGCCAATGATTCCCTATGGGCATGGATGACACGCACAGATTTAATAAATCTATTTTCCCCGTAAACATTGGACCTTACAGCTGTGCACCACACAGCTGAGTACTTGTGTCTGTGTGTCTGTGCAGTGTGTACAAGTGCTGCACAAGAGTTTAACAGAAAATCACCCACATAAATACAAGGGCAAGAATAAAATTTTCTCCAAAACCAGCACTAGAAGGAAATAAACCAACCCCTTGGGAGAGGAGCCACCTATCCGTCTGCACTAGCTAGGACAATAGCAATTCATAAGGTGGGAGGAGCTAAGTCCCTTCTTATAGGGTTTGTTCAAAATTTGAATGAACTTTTTATGTCACCTATCCAAAGCATGTTGCAGGGGAATAAATCCCCATGTGGATATGTGCTGCTATGATGGGACTCCCAGTAACCAGCATTTCCATATAAGTTCAGAACCAGATTTTTGCATATTATTTATTACCCTCCCCTTTGTTTATACAGCACCTGCCAGTGCTGGCCTTAGGTTAGTTTTCACCCTGTGTGGATTTTTTTTCCACCCCGATTATAAGGAAAAAATGACATACAACATATTGCACAGTATACCTGCATTCTGTTGGTGCAGAAAGCAGCTAGACAGAAGCATACCCACACCAAGGCAGCTCAGTGAATAAATGTTGTACTAGAACCAAGATCATAACATAAATACAGCCCCAGAACTAAGCTCAAAACATAAGTACAGTAGCAGAACTAAGCACCAGTCTTGCACCACCTTGGAACATCAGAGAGAAGGAGACAGAGCCAGGAGTAGGATGATTCAATTAGCTCCCCAAACACTGATGCACAGAGGAAGAAGAGCATCTGGCTGGTTTGACCCAAAGGAGGCAATTGCCCCCAGCCTACATCCTCTTGTTAGCGCCTTCCCCTATATGTTGAGGGAGCTGGCACCAGTAGGATGCATATATATGTATGTGCACACACACAAACACTATACCAATGGTTGGTCTTGTTCGAATTTGAACTGAAGAGCTGAGTGCGGCAAGACGACAGTGATACCCACTGATGACCTGCAATGCTCATTCAGTTATTCCGTCAATTTTATGACCATAAACATGTTGTAAAGGGGGCTTTATTAGGCTGCTTGTTAATGGGTGAATTTTCATCGTGTTCCCCGCAGCGATAATACGTTGCTATGGAAAACACAGCCTCCCTGTCCACAAGCTGAGAATTATAGCGATTCTCCGCTTGTGGGTGGCAAATCGCAGCATTCTGCGATTTGCCGCGATTCTCCGCGGTGAGCCTATCTGTCAGAGAGGCTCAGTGCGGAGAACAACCGGCTGGCTCCTGCTCCCCGGTGGCGGTTCATGGACATGCAGCCTTAAAAAAAAGAGTTTTCATATGGCTGCACTACATCTTAACATTATTATTGCTCAGCATTACCTTTAATAATTGCCCCTACACTGTAATGCTGTTAGGCAATCATATACTTTATTTTCTTTATGAAAATATAACCTTTTTACAGGTTTAAAAATGATAAAGTTATTTGTCAGACGTGTGTAACAAAAAAACAATGTCAGATGTGGCAACTATGCAGAACATCAGAGAGAAGTATAATTCTTGGTATGACATTTTTTCATGAAGAATGTAACAAAAGAAGCAAATATCTCAATAATACATTTATTATATAGTGGTTTAATATGCTGTCCTTGAAAAGATCAAGTATCAGAATATGCAGAGATATAGTAGAATTAAAATTGTCATTGAACTTTTGTGTATCATGATAGCTCAGTAATTGAATTTCGATTGATATTCAGTATTTCCTTTCATTGCCCATTTTCCATCGTTCTAGTACTTCTGTCTAAAAACACTGAAGTAAATGCAGAAAAATATTAGAAATTGTTTAGTAAACTTTCAGTATGTATGTGTGTGCACATACTTTATATCATATGGATACATGCGGTACGGATCTGCAATATGGTGCCCGTAGCCTGCTATGTACCCATATTATACCCTTATGCAACAATCGTATACAGAGGCATGTGGAGGTTTCTTTCGCATACATAGTATACAAATCTCTGAGACAATTACACATTCCATTGCATTCAGCATTGCAGAGATATCATGATGTCACACCATACAGCAGCACTCTGAGTGCCTATAATCCTGTAATATGGAGTCAGGGAACCTAAATTCTGCCATACAGGCTCCACGCACACCACTACAGTAGGTTAGTGGCGTTTTCTAGGGAGTGCCCACTGTCGGGAAATACTGGGGTCTGAGCAGAAGCGACTGCTCTGACACCTGTTTAGTGGTCAGTGTTCCTAATTGCATGAGTAGCTCTAATTGTCACCATAGCAGTTAATCCTTTAATTAAACAATTGAACCTATCACTGAAAGATGTTCAGTTTACTAAGACAGCCCAGGTGGCTGGTTGTGTGTGTGTGTTGTGCTCCATCCTGATGAAACAATCATACTATCAGATTGTAGAAACGCGTTGATGGAGAGGGGGGACGGGTACCATGGACCTTATCCCTCTCATGAATTTGATTATATAGCCGACAAAGCTCAAGTAGTATCAACTCGGGCTATTAGTGACAGAGATGATCTAAATGGGCATCAGTATAAAATAGAGCCTAGTGGATGACATGTGGTTATAAGGCGAGGGATAGAACGACGCAACTCTTATCTCCTATTTATGATCTGCATAGGAGATAATGAGCGTGCAGAAACAATTCTGATAGCTGTGGGCTTTAAGTCGTGTGTGAACTGATAGTGCATCAGCATGAGATTAATGATGCAATAAGACTGAATTAGGCAGTATACCGTGACACTTTAAATAAAGATGATCATTTCACGTTGATACTACCTACAGGAGAGTTCATATACAGGACTATCAGATCAATATATGGGTTAATCCCCACTGATGCATGTAGATAACTACAGAAAGGACAGTGTGTCACCAAAAACATAATATACACTGGAGAGACCCTACCCTTTAATGTGTGGACTGATCCCCATCAGTGTGGCTAGACACTTATGATAATCAGAGGAGAGTGTGGTACCTAGATAAGGGTGCACAATAGAAATAGAGGAAGTTGTTTCCCTGAAAGTGACATATACCCTCATAAGGCATTCCATCTGACATTTAAGTGTGCAAGACGTTGATGCTTGAAAAATAGGGACACACGATATATATTTTGTCCTCAGAGTGACATGCATGACCTTATTATATACTATCAAATAGCCGAAGCATCAAAGTTTGCCTGCACAGAACAGTGGAGGCAAAGAATTGAACATCAGATTAGTAGTATTCGAGACTCAAAGCCACCAATATAACCATTGTTCATCCGGGGGTCTAGCGAATTATCGCTGTTCTAAATTATCAGTGGTGTCAGCAGTGGATACTGTCATATCAAATACTGTGACGGACCACTACAGACCACGTTGTCAATAGATGAACCCCTATGTTTTTTAGTTTAGTGTGACCGAGGTCACAATAGAAAGTGTTTGGTTCGCCTTTTAATATATTGAAATTTAATAAAAGTTAAGTTTTAAAATTTGTGGTCCTTTCGGTGATAGGTTTAGTAGCTCTAATTGAAATCAAAGGGAGCTGCGCCTGTAATTACTGATTAATTTCAATGAGAGCTTCCCTGCAATTATGAGCGCTGGCTACTACACAAGGGTCGGAGCAGTGGCTTCTGCTCCCACCCAAGTGTATCCTGGCGCTGCCTGGAAAATCTCTTTAAAGCAATTGGTCCGGGACCTCAATTGTTTGCAGCAGAGCTCCTCGGTCTCTTTCTCTCTCTGTGTCTCTTTTTCTGGGGCTCTCTCTTTCTAGAAAGAGAGCGATAGAGAGAGATAGCGATAGAGAAGCAGAGAGAAACAGACAGGGAGAGCGATAGCGAGACAGAGAGAGAGAGCAATAGTGAAACAAACAAACAAAAGAGCGATACTGAGAGAGAGAGATCAATATAGAGAGACAGAGTGATAGAGAGTTAGAGAAAGCGATAGAGAGAGAAAGAGTAATAGAGAGACAGAAAGATAGCAATAGAGAGATAGTGAAACACAGATAGACATCGCTGGAGAGACAGAGAGACAGACAGAAAGAGAGCGATAGATAGTTAGACAGACAGAGAGAGCAATAGAGAGATAGAGAGAAACAGAGATAGAGTAGAGAGACAGAGAGAGAGCGATAGAGAGAAAGACAGAGAGCGATAGAGAGACAAGCAAAGAGAGAGAGAAAGCAATGGAGAGACAGACAAAGAGAGAGCAATAGAAAGACAGAGAGTGCGCGATAGAGATACAGACAGAGAGGGACAGACAGGCAGAAAGCGAGAGAGACAGACAGAGTGATACATAGACAGACATGTAGAAAGAGACAGAGAGACAGACAGACAAACACAGAGAAAGAGACAGAGAGACAGAAAGACAGAGAGAGAAACAGACAAAGAGACAGAGAAAGAGACAGACAGAGAGAAAGGCAGGCAGTTAGAGACCTGTAGGCTTTTTATGTTAGATATCTGCTCCAAATACAAAGTAACACTCTAAATAATCAAAATCTAGCAGATTTAAAACTTCACAACAACCATTTTCTTGAAACATTTTATGTACGCGTAGCAAACATCCGGTCCATTTAGAATTTTAAAAAAGTTAGATAGAATTGTGCTTGCTGGGATTTAAACTCTGGACTTTTCAGTCATGTTTTGTAACTTGTACCATCATGCCATCTGAACTCTTATTTTTCCTAACCCTTTTTCAGCTATGTCCTTCCTGCATCAAGAGATTATTTAATTACCTCACCTATCCTATGACCAATCACAGTGAGCAGCAGACTATTTTAAGCCCCAGTTTCCTGTATGCCTGGTTATATTATTTATCTGTCTTACTGCGGGCACTCATGTACTTGGGACTTTATGCACAGAACATGGGTTGATTGTTCGTCAAACTTGGAAGTCATGAGTCCTGGAGTTTGGGATGCATATGTACCCTGAGTTATGAACCTGACTGTGTTTTCACTCTTCTAAATTGAGGGATTCGATCTTCTATCCCTGTATCCTGTATTTTGAGTCTTGTTCCTGAGGCGAGGAGTTGGGCCTGCATCTTCAGCCTTGTCCCTAATCCTGGAAGCCTGGACCTGGCGCCCTGCACGTGCACCATACTGCAACTTTGGCTTTGCTATACCACACTGTAACTTTGGTTCTGCTTTTCCATGCTGCAAGTTTAGCTCTGTTATTCCATGATACACCACATGTCGTATCCCATCATGTCTTGTGCTACAAACCTTTGCAAATGTTTTATATTGCAATCTAGTATTTTGTGTGTGTGTGTGATGTATTTTTGTACTTTATCAGATTTTTGTTGAAACTTTGTTGTCTGCCTCCCCTGCTGGCCTCCTATCCTGCAACCAACATTTAGATAGATAGATATTGATTTTTGAATCATTTTGAGTTAATATTTTGACTCACTCTGAAATAAAGCATAAAGTACAAAGTGTTTAACTAGATTATTGTTGAAGAATTAGAACCCTATTAGCTAAAACCATTGGGGAATTCTTTCTGTTCTTTCTCTACAATTAAGCAAAAGAAGTTGTCATGTTACATTCCAGTATAGTACAAGTAATGACTTAATGCTGAGATATAGCAAGCACTTGCACCTATTTTATGTTCTTTATGACTGAATTGTAAACTTTGGCTTAGTTTAAACCCCAAATAAATTTTTTCAATGTATTCAAAGTAATATATCATAGGTCTATAGCAGAAGTAAAGAGTTTAATGGTTTAGGGTGTTTTAAAAGAAAGCTGAGCATGTAAGTTGATCAGGTCCCATAAACATAAAGTATTCGAAAGTAGCACGTTTGACCTTATGAGCTTGGCTCTTATGCAGTGAGCAACACGTCCCAAAGGCATACTTTATTTTTGTTCCTATGTTTTTGGCATATCCTAAAGTCAACAGACTTAAAAAAAATTATAGCACCACATATCCACAGCTGTTGCCATGCCATGTATTTCTGCAGCTGAGGCAAAGATCCCTTTTGATAATTTGCAGCATTGGAAAATGATATGTTTGCATTTTCTATAAGGGCAGTGTGATACACCATGCTTTACTGGTTATGTTCCTGTGGTGTAAACCATATTTCTAAGCAAATCTTTATTAGCACTGGCAGCCTTATAGCAGGCATTCATAGTATATAGAGGACTAGCTGATATACCCGGCCTCGCCCGAGTTAATTTAGTACAGGTGTTTATGTGTTGTTCGCAGGGAAAATTTTATGAAGTCATGGTTACTTTAGAGAAACTGAGAAATAAAATATGTATACACATAGAGGAGCATTAGATTCTACTAAGGCTGCATGTTCTGATGTCCCTCTGCAGAATGTGCCACCTCTCCCACTCTCCTCATTTAGGACCTAAAGAATGCTCATGTCAAATTTCACGCTTGTACGACACCGAGAAGTTACATTACACGGGGGTGCCAATACTTTTGCAATTAGCATTGAATTTTCAAGTTGTGACCCCTTTACTTTTTCTATTTAGGACCTAAAGAATGGTTGTGCCAATTTCATGTTTGAATGACACCAGGAAGTTAGAGAATTAGATTAGGTACATTACACAGGGGTGCCAATACTTTTAGACTTAGAATTGAATAATCAAGTTGTGACCTCTTTACTTTTCCTATTTAGGACCCAATGAATGCCCCTACCAAATTTCATGTTTGTATGACACCGGGAAGTTAGAGAATTAGGTTTGGTACATTACACAGGGGCGACAATACTTTTGCACTTAGCATTGAATGTTTAAGTTGTTACCCCTTTACTTTTCCTATTTTGGACCAAAAGAATGCTCCTGCCAAATTTCATGTTTGTACGACATTGGGAAGTTAGAGAATTAGTGGCGAGTCAGTCAGTCAGTGAGTGAGGGCTTTCATCTTTATATATATAGATAAGTGGGGATGTGGAGGTTTCTTTAGAGGTGGCTTACGTGACACATTATAGGTACTGTAAGGGTAAATCTCTTTTTGATGCCGGCATGATCATTCATCATTTTCATGCTTTACTATAGCTCTTTCATACCTGCAGTCTGACCATTTATTCTGAATTGTATCATGTTTAAACATGTGTATAGCTGCGTGTAGCAGAGCTGAGTGTATATGCTTCTCTCTCTTTCTTTCTCCTTGTTGCTTGCTCTCCCTCTCCTTGCCACTTGCCGTTCGCGCTCTCTCCTTGCCTCTTGTCACTCTCTCCCTTCACCTCTCGCGTCTTGCGCTCGATTAGCAATGCTTCACTCCTCCAGATGGAGCAGCACCGCTAGACTTCACATAGGAACTTTGACCTGGCCTGACAGGTCACTCGATGTATTGAACTCAAATTTTATGATTCTACGGCGGTGGTGGCGATGTCACAAATCTAATGACACCAAAATCATCCACCAAAGTCACAGAAAGGGGTCAAAGTGTGGTGCAAGAAAAAGTATGTAGGCTTTTTTATATTAGATTCAGGTGGAGTTTATTCCTGTTGAGGTTCCCTGAAAAGACCCATGGAGGAATTCAAATGGCCTGCATAGAGCCCAGACCTTAACTCTATCAAACACCTTTAGGATGATCTGGAATGCTAACTGTATGCTAGACCTTCTCGTTCAACGTCAGAGACAGGCCTCACAAATGCTCTTTTGGCTAAATAGGCACAAATTCCTACAGACACTCTGAAATCTAATGAAAAACCTTTCTATAAAAGTGAAGGCAAAAGGAGCCTTAACTCTATATTAATGCCCATGGCTTTAGAATGGGTGTCCAACAAGCTCATACAGGTGTGATGGTCAAGTGTCCGTATACTTTTGGCCATATAGTGTACATATTTAAAAAGGAAAATATAAACAGCAGCATGTATATAACAGTGTAGTTGAAAATCAAAACGTTTTTGCATTTTCCTAAAATCTTATACTACCTACACACTTTGTTTTACTGTCCCATTGAAAACAATGCGAGATGCGTTCCAAGGAATGTGAAAAGATAGGACATGCCATGATTTTTTTCTGCACCACGATGCGTGAAAACATCACTTATGTATATGACTCCATTCAAAAAATGGGGTTCATATTCGCACAAGATTTGTGATCTCGCAACGCACAAATCCCACTCGAGATTCTCGGCCATGGGAAATCGGCCTTAGTTAGATCATGCAAATAATTACATTTGGGATGTGGGTAATACAGATAGTGGATACAGCAATTATGTATTAAAGGAAATCTGGGATAGGAATGCACATGGTAGGGGTGTATGTGTTATTCTGAAATGCGGTGGCAATTCAGAATAAACATGATTTGAAGATCAACATGGAACAGGAGCTCAGAGTCATGAGGGAGGATTGACATGGAACAGGACAGAGTCATGGGGGAGGATCGTCATGGAACAGGAGCTCAGAGTCAAGGGGGAGGATCGGAAGGAACAGGAGCTTAAAGTCATGGGGGAGGATTGGCATGGAACAGAAGCTTAGAGTCATGGGGGAGGATTGGCATGGAACAGGAGCTCAGAGTCATAGGGAGGATCGGCATGGAACAGAACAGAGTCATGGATGAGGATCGGCATGGAACAGAAGCTCAGAGTCATGGAGGAGGATCGGCATGGAATAGGAGCTTGGAGTCATGGGTGAGGATTGGCATGGAACAGGACAGAGTCATGGGGGAGGATCGGCATGGAACAGCAGCTCAGAGTAATGGGGGAGGATCGTAAGGAACAGGAGCTCAGAGTCATGGGGGAGGATTGGCATGGAACAGAAGCTCGGAGTCATGGGGGAGGATTGGCATGAAACAGGAGCTCAGAGTCATAGGGAGGATCGGCATAGAACAGGACAGAGTCATGGGCTAGGATCGGCATGGAGCAGAAGCTCAGATTCATGGAGGAGGATCGGCATGGAACAGGAGCTCAGAGTCATGGGGGGGAGCCCCGCTCTCAATACATAGACTGACAGGTCTCACCCTTTACGCAAGCCGGGATAAACCTGTAAGTCTAAGGGTGCCTTTCCACTAGCCTTTTTTTATCGCTGTGTTTTTTTTTCACGCGATTGTCAATGGGACTTTCTAATGTTAAAAACGCAACGCAATGCAATTGCGTTTTTGGTGCATTGCGTTGCAGTTTTAACATTAGAAAGTCCCATTGACAACCGCGTTAAAAAAAGCGCAGCGCTAAAAAAAGGCTAGTGGAAAGGAGCCCTAAGTGGTGCGGGCAGGAAGATGCTCACGGGGCTCAGCTCTCATAACTCCAGACTCCATTCCATGCCGATCTCAAACTATGCAACAGCATCTCAGAATGACACATATATCCCTGTAATGTCCATTCCTGAACAAGGTTCATGCTGTCTGTGGTTTGGACAGTCGAACCTGGTGATAGGTTTGCTTTAAGCATGTATACAGTGGAATACAGCATCTTTTATGCATAGCACAGATAAACATACTACCATACTCCATTGGATGCTATAAATCGGGCTATTTTCCCAATTAGAAGCACTGTCTAAGTGCTTTTGGCAGCCAGTAAAAAATCTAAGGAGAAATATGGCACACACTAAAGTACCTTCCAAATACAGCATGCCCTATAATGCATGTAAAATCTAGTGTTAAACTTCCATATATTTGTCTGTAATATTTCAGTGCCTTGCATTGACCTGTATGAATGACATTTCTGTATATTTATTCTGTAATAAAAATATCAAAATAAACTCAGTGTTCTGTAGATGTGATTGACAAGAAGTGACAAGTGGCGAAAACTGTTTATAAAAACGCACAACAAAGTTAACAGGCACAGTAATGTTTGTCATTCAGTCACTGACAACATACACTTAATCTTGCTGTTTCTGCCTACATTAACTCTGATTTTCCTAGAAGTTTCACTCAAGTAAAACCCATGAAGCATTAAATCAAATGTTTCCGTATTTTTCATATGTATGGCAGTACAGCAATTTTTATTTTTTATAACTTTATTCTCTAGTATATAGAGGCTTTATGGGAAAATTCCTGATGAGGCAGCTACTGCTAATGTCTGGGAAAAAATGCAAAGGCGACTTTTTTACATTATACTCTTACCTACGTTGCATCTGTGTGACCGCTTGCACATACACAATAAATAAGCATAGGTGTGTCTCCTTATACAGTATGTTCTGTGTTTGACATGGACATAGTGAGTATGTACATACACGTATGTAATGAGTATGTTACAAGCAAGTATAAAATCATAAATTGGCAAATTGAGTTGATTGCCAGGTTGTGGCACACTGTCAGTTGGGGGTTGTCATCATGTTATTAGTCATCATGAGCGATTAGTAGAATAATTGGTTTGTGTCAGGATCGCGACATTTTCACCATAATCATCATCAATCAGAAGGTCTGATTCCGATACCCGTTAAAATCAATGGCAGTAAAAATTAGGTTCATTAATTTGCCCTCCAGAAGGTCCCCAAAGTAGCCAAAGCCCCCCAAATTGCATCGGAATACAGGCATACCTTCGGAACACTGTGCTCCTCTTAAAAACTTGGTAAAATTAGTGTACAGTAGTGTGGGGGTAACTCATAGCACACAGGTGCCACTGAAAACAGAAGAAGGTCCACCTAGTGTTTCCTATGTCAAAAATGATGCCAAGTGAGATACAAAGTGGGCTGCTTATTTTAAAAGCAATGTCATAAGTTTTCAAAGGACAAATTGTACCAGCCAAACAGAACAGCTAAGCACTGGCTACTACTCCAAGAAAAAGTAGTAGAGATACCAACCAAAAGGAGTCAGCAGGTGTGGCACTTGTTTTGAAAGCAAATTCAAAATGTTTGCA
Organism: Eleutherodactylus coqui; assembly: GCF_035609145.1. Classification (NCBI taxonomy): domain Eukaryota; kingdom Metazoa; phylum Chordata; class Amphibia; order Anura; family Eleutherodactylidae; genus Eleutherodactylus; species Eleutherodactylus coqui. Next base: position 124,788,455 of record NC_089838.1, on the reverse strand, counting down.
AAGGACAAATTCTACCAAGTGAATAGAACACTCAAGCACGGGCCTTCTCAAAAGAAAAGCTGTAGAGCTATAGCTGTTTCTTGGGCTTAAAAAAACTTAGTTTAGGGGAATTAACGAAGAGGAGGAGAAGGAGGAAACATGGCAGAAGAAGGAGAAGAGCAGCAGCACCGCCACATCACTACCAGCCACAACAGCATCTTAAGGGCACAGAGTGCTCCTTGTGGAAACATGAGAGCGATAGCCCTGTATTACCATATTGATATATTTTTAATTTGGAGGGAAATAGGACCAGGAAACAAGGAGGAAGCAGGAGGAGAGCATTACAACCATCACCAGCAGCAACAGCACCTTGAGGACACAGTGTGGTCTTCGATATCAATCTATGCTCAGTCATATATAATTAAAAATTACATGGAATCTGCTGTGGGGGTGCAAAAGTCACTGGCATTGGGGCAGGCAAGCACCTCTAAAGCATGTTGTACAAGCTCTGGCCACTAGGTCAGCTTGGACACCCACCAATTAAATGGGCCAATTCCATGTCTGAGTACATCCACATGGGACCTGACATACTCTTGGACAATTATAGATAAGTGCTACCTATGACTGAGAGTCCTACCCTGTACTGTTGCTGCAGAGTGAAATAGGCTGAAAAAACTATGATACACCTCTGTTACACTTCTACTGGCACTATTACTGTGTTTCCCCGAAAATAGGTCCTACACCGATAGTAAGAGCTATCGGGTTTTCGGGGGAGGCTTGAAATATAAGGCCCTATCTTGGGTGCCCCAATAAAAAAAAAACTCACATGGTCTGCGGTGTCCCAGCAGTGGTGGTGTCCAGGCGGTGTCGGCAGCAGTGGTGTCTTGGTGGTTTCTCGGCGGTGTCGGCAGCGGTGGTGTCCCGGCGGTGTTCACAGTGGTGCTGTCCCGGCGGTGTCGGCAGCAGTGGTGTCCCACTGGTGTCCTCCTTTGTCTCACAGCTGTCTTCTGCTGGTGACGGGGCTTTGAATACCCCGCTTCCAGCAAAGCAAGCGCTGTGATTGGCTAATCGAGCGCCGGCAGACAATCACAGACAGCGACCGATGAGCCAATCGCAGCCATTCAGTGAATGACATCACTGAATGGCTGTGATTGGCTCATCGAGCGCTGGCTGTGATTGGCTGCCAGCGCTCGATTAGCCAATCACAGCGCTCATTTTGCTAGAGGCAAGGTATTCAAAGCCCTGTCGCCAGCAGAAGGCATCTGTAAGACGAGGAGGACGCAGCGCCGCTGCCAGACACCATCGGGAGGCATTGGGACACCGCGGACCAGGTAAGTAAAAGCACCCCCCCCCCCCCAAAAAAAAAGTAAGACACTGTGCCCTTTTTGGGGAAAAAAAAGTAAGACATGGTAGTGGTGCTGCTGTGGTGGCTTCCTGCTGATCCGCCATCAGCTGCAGAGCTGCAATCCATTGCGGGTGCACCCCTTAAGCCATGGATAAATGCTTTGCTCAAGCTGCTTAACAGTCCTGATATCGCTGCATTTGAGGTCCCTCCACTGCCAGGCTGGGATTTGTCATTTGGCCTTATAGCGGGGATCAAGAAGGTAGTCACACAGTAATGATCTGATGTTTTAATGTGGACTATGTGATGGTCCTTCTGCAGGCACTGCAATATAAAAGCCTTCATTTTCTTCAAAGTGCCTAGGGGTGATGCTTTACATTCCCTAGGGGTTAGGCCTAAGAGTATCTTTCAGCTGGTCCCACCATCCACATAGTTAGTTATAAAGGAAATGAATGTTACATCCCACCCCATTCTTCTGGACCTATATTATCTCCCTCCTCTTCTTCCTCCTCTATGCTTCTCCCATGGGTGAAGAAATGTGTTGGAGAAGACAACTCCCTTTTTTACCCAAAGCCACCCTCCCAATGGTGTCGAGTAGTAGCAGACTGGCTAGACAGTTGGGAGATTGGTATGCCTTTCTCCTCCTCCTGTGACAACAGTATGTCACTGTCCCATACACCCTGTAGAGTCTGTTCCAGCAGACAGACAACAGGGTTGGTCATACTGAGTAGTGCATCATCACAAATGACCATTTTGGATTCTTCCTCAAGCAGGCTAAAATGGCACAAACATCTTTGATCTCCTGCCACTCCACAGGTGTCAAGTGGCCAACCCCCATACAGTGTCTGCTAATGGCATACAGTGCCTGCTAATGGCATACACCATCTGGTACTCCATGATCGCTGCTGCTAGCTTAGCCTCTGCAAAATATGTGGAATGCCAATGGCTTGTTGCAGATGAGGCAGTTTACTGGTAGCCCGAATTGTTGCTGCAACTTCTCCAGAAGAGAGATGGCTGGCTGTGAACGTCAAAAGTTGGAGCACAGTTTTCTTGCCTTTTCCAGCAGTGGATGCAAACTTGGGTAATTATTTAGGAAGAGCTGGACTACCAGGCTCATTACATGGGCCAGGCAAGGTACGTGTGTGAGATTACTGAGGCTGCCAGTAGGTTAGCCCCATTGTCACACATGAACTTGCCTGGCTTCAGATTATACAGGGTCAGTCATGTGTCAGCCTGAACCTGAAGAGCCATTAACATGCATATGAATTTTAGAATAGCATGTTAACATTTTCCACACGCACTGCTGTATCTGTGTTGATATGGAGGGTGTTGAAAAATGGTATGAAGAACTAGAGGAAGAGAAAAAGGAAGAGGAAGCTGAGGAGGGGGACAGACACAGACGAATGTTCCATAAGTCTTAGGGTACTATGAAATGTGGACCACCACTTTTGGCTTCATGCCCCACCCGCAGAACATTGACCCAGTGGGCTGCTAAGGATGTGTAACACCCCTGGTCATACTTGCTGCTCTACATGTCTGTGGTCAGGTGCATCCTGCCACTGCCAGGCATTCTGCAATGCCAGAGACATATTATCACTCATGTGGTGGGGCAAGGCAGGGACAGCTCTTTGGGCAAGGAAATGGCGGCTGGGCATCTGGTAATGTGGGTCACCGCAGAGCATCTCGTTGTGGAAGGCATCTGTATCCACAAGACTGAAGGGCAGCATTTTCATTGCAAGCAGCTGTGCAATGCTTGCATTCAGGCTCTGTGCTCATGGATAGTGGAGTGGTGGAATTTTCCTTTAACATTCCCATAGCTGGTGGATGTAGGGCTGATGACTGACCTAAGACATGCTGGAATAGGAGGTAAATAATAATGTCAGTGAAAGTGGAGGTCATGGTGGCAGATCAACTTTTGTTTTCCATTTCCCAATGCTGGCTTTGAAGCCTGCAGCCCAGTCATCAATTTCAGATAACCTTGCACAAAGCTGCCTCTCTGTGCTCATAGGCTAATGCATGAACAGGGATTGAGATGGAGGAAGAGGCAGATACAGCAATGGAAGAGGCTGACTCTTTTCTGTCTGGCCCAGGTGGGCTCTCCAAAGCAGCAGGTAGTACAGCATTTTCATACACACCCATAGGGCTCTACTGTGCGTAATACGCGGTAAATGTGGATTCAGATGAACGTGGTTTTCTCCCCTTATGCGGCCATGATAATCAGGATTCTTGCCCGTTAATTGTACAGGTGATAAAAGATAGAACATGTCCTAGATTTACCACATGTAGTGAATACTACGTGTGGAAAACATCGGCGGCACCTATCTTCCCGCGTCTTTTTTAAAACTCCTGCGTTCTGGTGCGGAGTTTGAAAAGCAAGAGAAGGGAAAGGGATTCCCCTCATTCAGGCACAACTACTCTCCGTGCCGCCGAGCATAGTTGCGCCTACACTCTCCGGAATAGAACATGCCCTAAAATCAGAGGCGTAACTTGAAGCTCCTGGGCCCCAATGCAAAACCTGTAACAGGGCCCCCAACTATAACGCTTTATTCATAGTACTGGGCTCCCTATATGGAGAAGAGGGGCCTTATGGGCCCTCTAAGGCTCCTGGGCCCGGGTGCAACCGCACCCCCTGCACCCTCTATAGTTACGCCCCTGCCTAAAATAGAACATGCTGCTTACCAGTGTATTGTACTAAATGAATATATGCAATGGATCAATTAAAATCAATGTACTTTCATTGACTCCATTCACCGTGTATCATGTGTGCGTAATACGCAATTAAATCACACTCCTGTGAGCCCGGCCTTACCTTATCCATTTTGGTGAAAATCAGGGCAATTTTATCACCTGGCTGATCACGATGACCAACACTATTTATTATCCATTATAAGGATAATTATTAATTCCCACATGGTGCTTAATTTGCAGAATAATCAACAAAGGTCTACTTGGCGAGGTGACATGAAACCTTGGTTTTCAACTAACCACATACTTGCAAAATGTACCAAACAATCAGGAAATAATTGCTGAAAATCCATCCTTATTCTAAATGTAATTATGGACCATAACATGTCACAATGTCTTGTAAATGTTCATATTCTCTGCCCAGTATACCAAAACAAGCAGATTATTCTTTTGTTCTTTTTTCGCTTTTAATTATTCTTTTCTGTGTCTGTTGCCTAATCCTGCTGCATAGTAAAAATGAAAACTGCATTTCCAATAAATTCTAGTAAGCCAAGTAAAATTCACCACAGATGTTTTTTTCCTTATGCATCAATGTTTTATCTGCCAAAGGGCCACAAGAAAAAGCAAAAACTGCTAAAGTGCAAAAAAGAGAAAAAATAACCCTTGACATCTTTATTCCATATTCATATCCGCAGTAAAACTTACTGTACTTAATGTTCTAGGATTTAAGAAACTTTCAATGTACAGTATGGTACCTGAGTTTTCAGATAACTTTTCTGAATAAGCTGCAGTGTGTGTGCATGAGGAATAATCCTCTTTCTGGCCATTACATAACTTATATCCTGCACTTTCCCCATTTTTGCCTGTACTTGGTATATATCTGTTTTTCCATCCTCTGAGGACTGGTGGGAGGAGCTGTTGCTGAGCTGTGTTCTATACACTGTACACAGAACTGCAGAGGTTCTTACTTTCTGAAGATTTCTTGCTAATTATATACACGTATGTCATCATAAAGCACAAGTGTGCAGAAAGACCTATGTCCCATTTAGACGGGACAACAGTCATCTAAACAACTGCATGAGCGCAGATGTCACTGCCAAGGTAGTTAGCGCTTATGCAGAGTGTTTAGACAGGCAGAGTTCATCGCTGGATCGCGGGCTTCTTTCTCAGCACTTCACCTACTATGTGAAGCACTGAGTGGGGAGCGTTTACATGCAGCGAGGATCCTGAGATCTTTTTTATGCTGACTGAAAGTCAGTGATAATAAAAAATAAACGCATAGTAAACAAATTTTTTGCCTTTACACGGGATGATTATCGCTCAATTTAGTTCGTTTGATTGAATTTTGAGCAATAATCATCCCGTGTGCATGGCCCTTTAGTAGTATACCTATGTACAAACATCAGAAAATGTCACCATTGACTCTACTTGCAGCTCTCCATGTGATGTCTTTCCCTCCTCACTGCTCTCTGCATTCAGCTCAATGAGCACCAATGACTCATTCTCTGCTCCTTTAAGGGGCTCCACTAGCAGACAGTAGACAGCAAGCTAGAGAGTAGGGAGTTAACATTTAATAGGGATTTTATTCAGCACAAAAATGTAATTTTAGGTAAATCAAGTACTAGCAGTTTTGCTAATTTTTACCCTTGCTATCATATAAGTGCAAGCAAATGTTAGTGCCCATTTAAAGGGGTATTCTGGGCACAGGCTAACATTTTAAAATCTAATGTAGATCATCACAATAAGTCATTTTGTAATATGCTCCCTGTACCTGGTCTAGCTAGTTTTTTCATTTTCTATCTATGTCACGTGACCCTCGACCTAAAAAATATCTCCACTTCCCCTGACATCTTGTCTGCATTTGCTACTTCCTCCCCTGTCCATAGTATTAGAGATGAGCGAACGTACTCGTCCGAGCTTGATGCTCGGGCGAATATTAGGGTGTTCGGGATGCTCGTTACTCGTAACGAGTACCACGCGATGTTCGGGTTACTTTCACTTTCCTCTCTGAGACGTTAGCGCGCTTTTCTGGCCAATTGAAAGACAGGGAAGGCATTACAACTTCCCCCTGCGTCGTTCAAGCCCTATACCACCCCCCTGCTGTGAGTGGCTGGGGAGATCAGATGTCACCCGAGTATAAAAATCGGCCCCTCCCGCGGCTCGCCTCAGATGCGTTGTGACAGAGATCAGGGACAGTGCTGAAAAGGGAAAAAATTCTATTTGGCCTGCAGGCTTGCGCCAATTTATTTCCTGGCTGGGAAATCACCGCTCTGCTGCAGTTCATAACAGTGCAAGACTGCAGTTCTGTGACACACTGCAGGGCCACAACACATTTATTATTGATTGAATATACGCAGTGGGCCTTTCCTTGAAAAAAAAAGGGAAAAAACTCTATTTGGCCTGCAGGCTTGCGCCAATTTATTTCCTGACTGGGAAATCACCGCTCTGCTGCAGTTCATAACAGTGCAAGACTGCAGTTCTGTGACACAATGCAGGGCCACAACACATTTATTATTGATTGAATATAGTCAGTGGGCCTTTCCTTTAAAAGAAAAGGGAAAAAATTCTATTTGGCCTGCAGGCTTGCGCCAATTTATTTCCTGGCTGGGAAATCACCGCTCTGCTACAGTTCATAACAGTGCAAGACTGCAGTTCTGTGACACACTGCAGGGCCACAACACATTTATTATTGATTGAATATAGGCAGTGGGCCTTTCCTTGAAAAAAAAAGGGAAAAAACTCTATTTGGCCTGCAGGCTTGCGCCAATTTATTTCCTGGCTGGGAAATCACCGCTCTGCTGCAGTTAATAACAGTGCAAGACTGCAGTTCTGTGACACACTGCAGGGCCACAACACATTTATTATTGATTGAATATAGTCAGTGGGCCTTTCCTTTAAAAGAAAAGGGAAAAAATTCTATTTGGCCTGCAGGCTTGCGCCAATTTATTTCCTGGCTGGGAAATCACCGCTCTGCTACAGTTCATAACAGTGCAAGACTGCAGTTCTGTGACACACTGCAGGGCCACAACACATTTATTATTGATTGAATATAGGCAGTGGGCCTTTCCTTGAAAAAAAAAGGGAAAAAACTCTATTTGGCCTGCAGGCTTGCGCCAATTTATTTCCTGGCTGGGAAATCACCGCTCTGCTGCAGTTAATAACAGTGCAAGACTGCAGTTCTGTGACACACTGCAGGGCCACAACACATTTATTATTGATTGAATATAGTCAGTGGGCCTTTCCTTTAAAAAAAAAGGGAAAAAATTCTATTTGGCCTGCAGGCTTGCGCCAATTTATTTCCTGGCTGGGAAATCACCGCTCTGCTGCAGTTCATAACAGTGCAAGACTGCAGTTCTGTGACATACTGCAGGGCCACAACACATTCATTATTGATTGAATATAGGCAGTGGGCCTTTCCTTTAAAAAAAAAGGGAAAAAATTCTATTTGGCCTGCAGGCTTGCGCCAATTTATTTCCTGGCTGGGAAATCAAATCACTGGTAATACACCATGCTGAGGGGTAGGGGTAGGCCTATGGGACGTGGACGCGGGCGAGGACGCGGAGGCCCAAGTCAGGGTGTGGGCACAGGCCGAGCCAGTGCGGTGGCCAGGGGTAGAGGCAGGGCCAGACCGAATAATCCACCAACTGGTTCCCAAGGCGCCCCCTCGCGCCATGCCACCCTGCAGAGGTCAAGGTGCTCTACAGTGTGTCAGTTTTTCACAGAGACGCCTGACGACCGACGAACAGTGGTGTGCAACCTTTGTCGCGCCAAGATCAGCTGGGGAGGCACCACCACCAGCATGCGCAGGCATATGATGGCCAAGCACCCCACAAGGTAGGACGATGCCCGTTCACCGCCTCCGGTTTGCACCATTGCCTCTCCCCCTGTGCCCCAACCTGCCACTGAGATCCAACCCCCCTCTGAGGACACAGGCAGTACCGTCTCCTGGCCTGCACCCACACCCTCACCTCCGCTGTCCTCGGCCCCATCCAGCAATGTCTCTCAGCGTAGCGTCCAGACGTCGCTAGCGCCACAGTTTGAGCGCAAGCGCAAGTACGACGCCACGCACCCGCACGCTCAAGCGTTAAACGTGCACATTGCAAAATTGATCAGCCTAGAGATGCTGCCGTATAGGCTTGTGGAATCGGAGGCTTTCAAAAGCATGATGGCGGCGGCAGCCCCGCGCTACTCGGTACCCAGTCGCCACTACTTTTCCCGATGTGCCGTCCCAGGCCTGCACGACCACGTCTCCCGCAACATTGTACGCCCCTCACCAACGCGGTTACTGCCAAGGTCCACTTAACAACAGACACGTGGACAAGCACAGGCGGGCAGGGCCACTATATCTCCCTGACGGCACATTGGGTGAATTTAGTGGAGGCTGGGACAGAGTCAGAGCCTGGGACCGCTCACGTCCTACCCACCCCCCGAATTGCCTGCCCCAGCTCGGTGGTGGTATCTGCGGGGGTGTATGCTTCCTCCATTAAACCACCCTCCTCCTACGCAACCTCTGTCTCGCAATCAAGATGTGTCAGCAGCAGCAGCACGTCGCCAGCAGTCGGTGTCACGCGGCGTGGCAGCACAGCGATGGGCAAGCGTCAGCAGGCCGTGCTGAAACTACTCAGCTTAGGAGAGAAGAGCCACACGGTCCACGAACTGCTGCAGGGTCTGACAGAGCAGACCGACCGCTGGCTTGCGCCGCTGAGCCTCCAACCGGGCATGGTCGTGTGTGACAACGGCCGTAACCTGGTGGCGGCTCTGCAGCTCGGCAGCCTCACGCACGTGCCATGCCTGGCCCATGTCTTTATTTGGTGGTTCAGCGCTTTCTGAAAAGCTACCCCCACTTGTCATACCTGCTCGGAAAGGTGCGCCAGCTCTGCGCACATTTCCGCAAATCCCACACGCACGCTGCCACCCTGCGGACCCTGCAACATTGGTTTAATCTGCCAGTGCACCGACTGCTATGCGACGTGCCCACACAGTGGAACTCTACGCTCCATATGTTGGCCAGACTCTATGAGCAGCGTAGAGCTATAGTGGAAAACCAACTCCAACTTGCGCGGCGCAGTGGGAGTCAGCCTCCTCAATTATTTACAGAAGAGTGGGCCTGGTTGGCAGCCATCTGCCAGGTCCTTGGAAAATTTGAGGAGTCTACCCAGATGGTGAGCGGGGATGCTGCAATCATTAGCATCAGCATTCCTCTGCTATGCCTCTTGAGAAGTTCCCTGCAAAGCATAAAGGCAGATGCTTTGGAATCAGAAACGGAGGCGGGGGAAGACAGTAAGTCGCTGGATAGTCAGCAACCTCATGTCTATATCTCAGCGCGTTGAGGAGGAGGGGGAGGAGCATGAGGAGGAGGGGGAAGAGACAGCTTGGCCCACTGCTGAGGGGACAGATGCTGCTTGCCTGTCATCCTTTCAGCGTGTATGGCCAGAGGAGGAGGAGGAGGAGGAGGGGGAGGAGCATGAGGAGGAGGGGGAAGAGACAGCTTGGCCCACTGCTGAGGGTACAGATGCAGCTTGCCTGTCATCCTTTCAGCGTGTATGGCCAGAGGAGGAGGAGGAGGAGGATCCTGAAAGTGATCTTCCTAGTGAGGACAGCCATGTGTTGCGTACAGGTACCCTGGTACACATGGCTGACTTCATGTTAGGATGCCTTTCTCGTGACCCTCGTGTTACACGCATTCTGGCCACTACGGATTACTGGGTGTACACACTGCTCGATCCACGGTATAAGGAGAGCCTTTGCACTCCCATTCCCGAAGAGGAAAGGGGTTCGAGAATGATGCTATACCACCGGGCGCTGGTGGACAAACTGATGGTAAACTTCCCATCCGACAGCGCTAGTGGCCGAAGGCGCATTTCCGCGGCCCAGGTAGCAGGGGAGGCGCAGCATGTACAGCGCAGGCAGGGGAACACTCTCTAAGGCCTTTGACAGCTTTATGGCTCCCCAGCAAGACTGTGTCACCGGTCCCCAGTCAAGGCTGAGTTAACGGGAGCACTGTAAAAGGATGGTGAGGGAGTACGTAGCCGATTGCAGCACCGTCCTCGGTGACGCCTCTGCCCCCTACAACTACTGGGTGTTGAAGCTGGACACGTGGCCTGAACTCGCGCTGTATGCCCTGGAGGTGCTTGCTTGTCCTGCGGCTAGCGTCTTGTCAGAGAGTGTGTTTAGTGCGGCTGGGGGAATCATCACGGATAAGCGTACCCACCTGTCAACCGACAGTGCCGACAGGCTTACACTCATCAAGATGAACAAAGCCTGGATTTCACCAGACTTCTCTTCTCCACCAGCGGACAGCAGCGATACCTAAGCAATACGTAGGCTGCACCCGCGGATGGAAGCATCGTTCTCTCTCACCATCCAAAACAGGGACATTTCTGCTTCATCAATCTGTGTATAATATTCCTCCGCCTCCTCCTGCTCCTCCTCCTGAAACCTCACGTAATCACGCCGAACGGGCAATTTTTCTTAGGGCCACAAGGCTCACTCATAATTTTTCTAAACAATTTTTATACGTTTCACTGCTCTTAAAAGCGTTGAAACTTTAACTTGAACCAATTTTTCGTTCAACTGGGCTGCCTCCAGGCCTAGTTACCACTTAAGCCACATTAACCAAAGCGATTAATGGGTTTCACCTGCCCTCTTGGTTGGGCATGGCCAATTTTTTCTGAGGTACATTAGTACTGTTGGTACACCAATTTTTTTGGGCCCTCACCTACAGTGTAATCATAGTAAGTTCTATGTTCTTCGCCTGCACTCATGGTACAGAAAGGTGTGTGGGGTTGGCCTACACTTTAGCTACATAAATGTAACTGGGGCCTTGTCTATACTGCAGCTACTGAAATGTGAAAGAGACTGTTATCTCCCTAAACTGCTGCAATGGGAATGTTACTGGGGCCTGTCTTGAGTGCTACTATTACTGAAATGGAACTAAGACTGCGCTCCCCCTATACTGCTGCTAGAAATATGTTAGTGGTGCCTGTCCCTAATGCTACCGCTGAAATGTTAATAATTCTGGGCTCTGCCTATACAGCTGCTAATGGTATGTCACTGGGGTGTGGAAACAGAGGCTTCACAAAGACATGATGGCGGCGAGGCCATTTCCCACAAACGCTGTTACTGTTAAGGTGCATATAACCACGGACACGTGTAGAGGACACATAGTGCCTCCAAAACATCCCCCTCCTCCTCCAACAATGAAAACATTCTTGGCAAATACCTTTGCATTGGTCCGTCTGGTGGCAGTCCAAGAATTTCACCTTTAACGACACAACAAGAGAGCACCACCACCATCTCCCCGCCACGGCCCACTTAATCCTGGCCACATTCCGATAACCAACTACATAAAACCGCGCTACCAGGTCCGCAGTCACCACCACATTACCACCAACGAGGTTACTGTTAAGGTACATATTACCACATATTACCAGTCTGACTGGGGCATGCAGTGTGGGCCGAAGCCCACCTGTATTGTATCTGACGTTAGCTCTGCTGAGTAGGGCACTGCAATGGGATATATTTATGTACCGCCGGTGGGTTCCAGGGAGCCACCCATGCTGTGGGTCCACACGGAGTTGTAACTGCATCTGTCCACTTCTAAAGAACCCCAGTCAGACTGGGGCATGCAGTGTGGGCCGAAGCCCACCTGCATTTACGATGACATTACCTCAGCTGTGATGGGCAATGCAATGGGATATTTTTATGTACCGCCGGTGGCTTCCTGGCACCCACCCATGCTGTGGGTCCACAGGGAGTTGTTACTACATCTGTCCACTTGTAAAGAACCCCAGTCTGACTGGGGCATGCAGTGTGGGCCGAAGCCCACCTGCATTAACCACGACATTACCTCAGCTGTGATGGGCAATGCAATGGGATATTTTTATGTACCGCCGGTGGCTTCCTGGCACCCACCCATGCTGTGGGTCCACAGGGAGTTGTTACTACATCTGTCCACTTGTAAAGAACCCCAGTCTGACTGGGGCATGCAGTGTGGGCCGAAGCCCACCTGCATTAACCACGACATTACCTCAGCTGTGATGGGCAATGCAATGGAATATTTTTATGTACCACCGGTGGGTTCCAGGGAGCCACCCATGCTGTAGGTGCACACAGAGTTGAACCTACATCTGTCCACTTGTAAAGAACCCCAGTCAGACTGGGGCATGCAGTGTGGGCCGAAGCCCACCTGTATTAAGCACGACATTACCTCAGCTGTGATGGGCACTGCAATGGGATACATTTATGTACAGCGGGTGGGTTCCACGGAGCCACCCATGCTGTGGGTGCACACGGAATTCCCATTGCGGAGTTGTACCTGGCTGTGACTATTTATAAAAAACCGCGGTCTGACTGGGGCATGCAGACACCTTGACAGAATGAATAGTGTGTGGCACATAGGTTCCCCATTGCTATGCCCACGTGTGCAGCTCCAGATGGTGGTGGCACAGGATTGGATTTCTCATTGCTTCTGTACAGCATTGTGGACTATCGCCCCGCCCCTTTTATTGGGGGGTCGCTGCCTAGCCATGCCAACCCTCTGCAGTGTGTGCCTGCTTTTCCTGTGGCAGACGCACTTATAAATAGACATGAGGGTGGCGTGGCATGAGGGCAGCTGAAGGCTGGGCAGGGACAATTTGGTGTACGCTGTGGACACTGTCGTGCGGGGGGGGGGGGGTTGGGCAGCATGTAACCCAGGAGAAGTGGCAGCGGAGTGTCATGCAGGCAGTGATTGTGCTTTGTTGGAGGTAGTGTGGTGCTTAGCTAAGGTATGCCATGCTAATGAGGGCTTTTCAGAAGTAAAAGTTGTTGGGAGGGGGGGGGGGCCCACTCTTGCCGCTATTGTGGCTTAATAGTGGGACCTGTGAACTTGAGATGCAGCCCAACATGTAGCCACTCGCCTGCCCTATCCGTTGCTGTGTCGTTCCCATCACTTTCTTGAATTGCCCAGATTTTCACACATGAAAACCTTAGCGAGCATCGGCGAAATACAAAAATGCTCGGGTCGCCCATTGACTTCAATGGGGTTCGTTACTCGAAACGAACCCTCGAGCATCGCGATAATTTCGTCCCGAGTAACGAGCACCCGAGCATTTTGGTGCTCGCTCATCTCTACATAGTATCCAGCATCCTATGAGCAGCGCATGATGAAAGGACAGGGGTGGAAGTACTGCGCTATATTGCTCATGTGCAGCTCAGAGTGCTGGAAGCTCCTGTATGTCTTGTTCAGCAGCTTTCTCCTGCCCTCTGAGTGAGAGAGAGCTGGTGCTGGTAAGTTGTAGGACCTGTGAGTGTGGGCGGAGCTACTGCTCTGGCCGCTAGACAAGCTCTATGCATGCTGGAAGTTGTAGGTATGTCTGTTGTGTTTACTGCAATTAAACAGAGTAGCAGATCGGCAGTTGCACAGGGCGAAGAAGAGGGTCTAGAGCACCTGATAGAAGGTATGGGTTGTTGCTACTTAGTTGTACCTTCTAGATTTCAGCATTTTCAGAATTTCCTCATTAAATCTAGCACTATGTAAAGTTTTTCACCATGGCAAAGTACCTTGAAACAGTCCTCAGTACAAAATCTGGATTTCCAGTTCTCCATCCTTTAATCAGGTCCCTATTCCACAATTTTTTTTTCTCTAATCTGCTGAATTTAGAGATTTCTATAATTTTTAAATAGAAATACTATCATTTCTATTTTTCAACTATCGAGATTTCCACAATAATAGACACAGACACAGGTTTCTGAATCATGTTTAATTCCTTCTGCAAGGTCACCCAAGAATTGTAGAAGCAGCTCACAAACACCATCAGTCTATTCCACACTACCTTTGTAATACACAGAGAATAATGAAATAGCAGGTGCTTAAGGTGTTCCTGGAGGTAGTTCTCAGAAGCCGGATTGCTTCAATGAGTACATTCATCGATACTACACACTACAGTGCTGGACTGGCAGTTTCATCAGGTATAAACAAACATTGACAATAAAGGGTTTAAAAAGTAAAAAAAAAAATGAAAAGTGCATAACAAGGTCAAAGGTCAAAAGCGAAAAGTCCTGTGCAAAAGAAATCAATAAAACAAATAAGTAGGTAATTTAATTCATAAATTCAATAAATAGATAAAACAAAGACCAGATATAAGCAACATTAGAAAGATGGTGCCTTGTGCAAACAATAGCACACATGTCACAGGCAGAGGTGTAACTTGAAGCTGCTGGGCCCCAGTGTAAAATCTGGAATGGGGCCCCCAACTATAAAGCTTCATTGAAAGTATTGGTTTGCAACATGGGGAAGAGAGACTTTATGGGCCCCCTAGGGCTCCTGGGTCTGGATGCGACTGCACCGTCTGCACTCCCTATAGTTATGCTAGTGGTCACAGGTCCTTCCTGGCCCCCCAACTACAACACACAGGGTTATTGGAACAGATCTGTTAACTCTTTCCCAACATTCACTGTCTGTGTAATGCAGTGAGCCAGTAGTTCCCGAATCACACCATACATGTACAGTGCTGGTTACCAGGGAGCTCAAAAGCTGAGACCAGTGCAGGTTTTGCAGCTATATCTGACATCCACGGTGCCACTGCAGCCACCTGGATCGAGTCTAGCTCCCATCCCAGCAGTTCCAGCCTCTGATCATATACGCATGTGCTTACCTATGGGTAACAAATTGTGGGATGATTTTCTCTTATTGCCCCTTGAGAAGGGGAGAAATGTAGGGCCAAATCAGTTTCTTTTTTAAATTATTTTTGAATCCCAATTCTAAAACACCTTTTGAGGGTTTTTTCTTATCTTTTGCCACCTTAAGGCCTCTGCAAACCTGAAATGGGGCCCGAAAAAAGGCCCAATAAATTCCCAATTTTCAAATTTATCTTCCACTTTGCTATAGTTCCTGTGTAAAAACTAAAGACTTAACGGAATTTGTAAATCCTAATTTGAAAACTTTGAGAGGTGCATTTTTTTTAATGGGGCAATTTATGTGGGTTTCTAATATGTAGATAGGCATCTGAAAGTCAATTCAGAACTAAATTTGTCCCTTAAAAAATAGGCTTTACACCCGCTGCAAATAGAGCATGCTGCGGGTGAGGAAGGGAGATTTCACGGTGCGGAATTCTGCGATGGAATTCCGCACCTTGAGCATTGAGCTATTAGGTTCAATAGAACCTAATAGCTGCGGGCAACGTGGCGGAAATCTGTCCGTGGGAAGGAGGCCTTACAAGCAGGCAAAAATAAAAAAAATTGAAAACAGCACTTTTTAAAAAATTGTCTGTAAATGTAGGATTTTCTTTTAAATAAATAAACACAAAACGCATCCAGCAAAATTGACCACTAACATGAAACCCAATGTGTCACAAAAAACATTACCAGAATCACTTGCATAAGTGAAAGCATCCCCAGTACTACTTAAAGTGGCAAGTCAGATTTGAAAAATGTGGCCTGGTCAGACAGGCCAAACTGGCTGCAGGGGGAAGGGATTATCCTATGTACTATAATTGATTATGTAACTCAAAGACTACCTGTAAATCACATCTCAGTCTCTCAAACTGCAATGCTGTGATGAACACAAAAATCTGGGCATGGACAATAGGTAGCCCAATGGATTTTCAAGTGTGTGCTAATATAGACTAGCTACTGGGTAAACAAAGCTGTTGTTGCCAAGGATTTTGTTCTATAAAGAAAAAAAAAATATATTCATATTTGTGTAACTTCGAGGTTATTCGCTCTTGGACCACCATCTTTCCTTAATGGAATGGGAGGCAACACCTCAAGAATTCGCTTCTTGGTTGTTTGGCCACTAACTAACACAGGATCTTCAATCCTAACTATCAAGCCGAATGACTCAACGTATCGCAGCAACACATTAACGTCCTCACCATTACATGGAGGGAGTGCTTTTAGGGGGCGTCTTTCCTATCGAGACCTGATATATATGTATATGTATATGTATGTATATATATATATATATATATATATATTTACTTCTTTCAAAGACCTGCAAGACCTGAACAAGATTTATTTCCCTTTTTTTCCTGTGTACTGAAATTACTTAATTCGATTAGATTGAAAATCAATTTAAATGTTGTTTATACTTGATTATATAATAATAGATTACAACATCTTCCAGGCTGTGTTTTCATTATTTGAGTACGTTGATAGATTGCATAGTTAATGATGCTGCATGTTATTTGTCAAGGCAATAAATTAAGTAATTAAATTGATATTGATCTGCTGATGCTGCATTTTTGTATCTGTTGTGGATTTGTTATTCTGTAATCCGGTCCAAAGAACATTACATCTTAAAATGAAATTCTAAAAAAAAAATCACCATTATGTGTGCTTCCCTCTCGTGTAAAGTTGTTGAGTAGAGATGAGCGAACGTACTCGTCCGAGCTTGATACTCGTTCGAGTATTAGCGTGTTCGAGATGCTCGTTACTCGTAACGAGTACCACGCGATGTTCGAGTTACTTTCACTTTCCTCTCTGAGACATTAGCGCGCTTTTCTGGCCAATTGAAAGACAGGGAAGGCATTACAACTTCCCCCTGCGACGTTCAAGCCCTATACCACCCCCCTGCAGTGAGTGGCTGGCGAGATTAGGTGTCACCCGAGTATAAAAATCGGCCCCTCCCGCGGCTCGCCTCAGATGCCTTGTGAGATAGCTGAGGGACAGTGGTATCGTGTTGGAGCTGCTGTAGGGAGAGTGTTAGGAGTTAGTGTAGGCTTCAAGAACCCCAACGGTCCTTCTTAGGGCCACATCTAACCGTGTGCAGTAGTGTGGAGGCTGCTTTTAGAAGTGTTGCACTTTTTTTTTTTTTTGGTATATCGGCTGTGCAGAGCATTGCACCCTGCAGTAATAGTCCAGGGACAGAAGTGTGGAGGCAGGGAGAGTGTTAGGAGTTATTGTAGGCTTCAAGAACCCCAACGGTCCTTCTTAGGGCCACATCTAACCGTGTGCAGTAGTGTGGAGGCTGCTTTTAGCAGTGTTGCACTTTTTTTTTTTTTTGGTATATCGGCCGTGCAGAGCATTGCGCCCTGCAGTAATACTCCAGGGATAGAATTGTGTAGGCAGGGCCAGAAGACATATTATAGATTGAATATACGCAGTGGTCCTTTAGAAAAAAATATTTGGAAAAAATCTATTTGGCCTGCCTGTCACTGTGCTCAGTGTTCTGGGTCCGTGTCTGCTGGGGGTAGTATTTCTCCAAATAAATACGCAGCCAGCTAAGTGTTACAGCACGCTTGCGCTAAATTATTTCCTGGCTCTGAAATCACCAGTCTGTTGCAGTTAATAACAGTGCAACACTGCAGTTCCGTCACACAGTCCAGGGACAGAATTGTGTAGGCAGGGCCAGAAGACATATTATAGATTGAATATACGCAGTGGTCCTTTAGAAAAAAATATTTGGAAAAAATCTATTTGGCCTGCCTGTCACTCTGCTCAGTGTTCTGGGTCCGTGTCTGCTGGGGGTAGTATTTCTCCAAATAAATACGCAGCCAGCTAAGTGTTACAGCACGCTTGCGCTAAATTATTTCCTGGCTCTGAAATCACCAGTCTGTTGCAGTTAATAACAGTGCAACACTGCAGTTCCGTCACACAGTCCAGGGACAGAATTGTGTAGGCAGGGCCAGAAGACATATTATAGATTGAATATACGCAGTGGTCCTTTAGAAAAAAATATTTGGAAAAAATCTATTTGGCCTGCCTGTCACTCTGCTCAGTGTTCTGGGTCCGTGTCTGCTGGGGGTAGTATTTCTCCAAATAAATACGCAGCCAGCTAAGTGTTACAGCAGGCTTGCGCCAAATTATTTCCTGGGGTTCCGTAAAGGAAGTCAGCCTCCAACCACAGGCCAATAAGCGGCACATTTAATTACAGCGTTCTGTTTCTGCACTACTGCTAATACACCATGCTGAGGGGTAGGGGTAGGCCTATAGGACGTGGACGCGGGCGAGGACGCGGAGGCCCAAGTCAGGTTGTGGGCACAGGCCGAGCCACTGCGGTGGCCAGGGGTAGAGGCAGGGCCAGACCGAATAATCCACCAACTGGTTCCCAAATCGCCCCCTCGCGCCATGCCACCCTGCAGAGGTCAAGGTGCTCTACGGTGTGGCAGTTTTTCACAGAGACGCCTGACGACCAACGAACAGTGGTGTGCCACCTTTGTCGCGCCAAGATCAGCTGGGGAGGCACCACCACCAGCATGCGCAGGCATATGATGGCCAAGCACCCCACAAGGTGGGACGATGCCCGTTCACCGCCTCCGGTTTGCACCACTGCCTCTCCCCCTGTGCCCCAACCTGCCACTGAGATCCAACCCCCCTCTGAGGACACAGGCAGTACCGTCTCCTGGCCTGCACCCACACCCTCACCTCCGCTGTCCTCGGCCCCATCCAGCAATGTCTCTCAGCGTAGCGTCCAGACGTTGCTAGCGCCACAGTTTGAGCGCAAGCGCAAGTACGACGCCACACACCCGCACGCTCAAGCGTTAAACGTGCACATTGCAAAATTGATCAGCCTAGAGATGCTGCCGTATAGGCTTGTGGAAACGGAGGCTTTCAAAAACATGATGGCGGCGGCGGCCCCGCGCTACTCGGTTCCCAGTCGCCACTACTTTTCCCGATGTGCCGTCCCAGGCCTGCACGACCACGTCTCCCGCAACATTGTACGTGCCCTCACCAACGCGGTTACTGCCAAAGTCCACTTAACAATAGACACGTGGACAAGCACAGGCGGGCAGGGCCACTATATCTCCCTGACGGCACATTGGGTGAATTTAGTGGAGGCTGGGACAGAGTCAGAGCCTGGGACCGCTCACGTCCTACCCACCCCCCGAATTGCATGCCCCAGCTCGGTGGTGGTATCTGCGGGGGTGTATGCTTCCTCCACTAAAGCACCCTCCTCCTCCTCCTACGCAACCTCTGTCTCACAATCAAGATGTGTCAGCAGCAGCACGTCGCCAGCAGTCGGTGTCACGCGGCGTGGCAGCAAAGCGGTGGGCAAGCGTCAGCAGGCCGTGCTGAAACTACTCAGCTTAGGAGAGAAGAGGCACGCGGCCCACGAACTGCTGCAGGGTCTGACAGAGCAGACCGACCGCTGGCTTGCGCCGCTGAGCCTCCAACCGGCATTGGTCGTGTGTGACAACGGCCGTAACCTGGTGGCGGCTCTGCAGCTCGGCAGCCTCACGCACGTGCCATGCCTGGCCCATGTCTTTAATTTGGTGGTTCAGCGCTTTCTGAAAAGCTACCCCCACTTGTCATACCTGCTCGGAAAGGTGCGCCAGCTCTGCGCACATTTCCGCAAATCCCACACGCACGCTGCCACCCTGCGGACCCTGCAACATCGGTTTAATCTGCCAGTGCACCGACTGCTGTGCGACGTGCCTTCACAGTGGAACTCTACGCTCCACATGTTGGCCGGACTCTATGAGCAGCGTAGAGCTATAGTGGAATACCAACTCCAACTTGTGCGGCGCAGTGGGAGTCAGCCTCCTCAATTATTTACAGAAGAGTGGGCCTGGTTGGCAGCCATCTGCCAGGTCCTTGGAAAATTTGAGGAGTCTACCCAGATGGTGAGTGGGGATGCTGCAATCATTAGCGTCACCATTCCTCTGCTATGCCTCTTGAGAAGTTCCCTGCAAAGCATAAAAGCAGACGCTTTGCGCTCGGAAACGGAGGCGGGGGAAGACAGTATGTCGCTGGATAGTCAGAGCAACCTCATGTCTATATCTCAGCGTGTTGAGGAGGAGGGGGAGGAGCATGAGGAGGAGGGGGAAGAGACAGCTTGGCCCACTGCTGAGGGGACAGATGCTGCTTGCCTGTCATCCTTTCAGCGTGTATGGCCAGAGGAAGAGGAGGAGGGGGAGGAGCATGAGGAGGAGGGGGAAGAGACAGCTTGGCCCACTGCTGAGGGTACAGATGCAGCTTGCCTGTCATCCTTTCAGCGTGTATGGCCAGAGGAGGAGGAGGAGGAGGAGGAGGAGGAGGAGGAGGATCCTGAAAGTGATCTTCCGAGTGAGGACAGCCATGTGTTGCGTACAGGTACCCTGGCACACATGGCTGACTTCATGTTAGGATGCCTTTCTCGTGACCCTCACGTTACACGCATTCTGGCCACTACGGATTACTGGGTGTACACACTGCTCGATCCACGGTATAAGGAGAGCCTTTGCACTCTCATTCCCGAAGAGGAAAGGGGTTCGAGAATGATGCTATACCACAGGGCGCTGGTGGACAAACTGATGGTAAACTTCCCATCCGACAGCACTAGTGGCTGAAGGTGCATTTCCGCGGCCCAGGTAGCAGGGGAGGTGCAGAGATCAGGCAGCATGTACAGCGCAGGCAGGGGAACACTCTCTAAGGCCTTTGCCAGCTTTCTGGCTCCCCAGCAAGACTGTGTCACCGGTCCCCAGTCAAGGCTGAGTTGGCGGGAGCACTGTAAAAGGATGGTGAGGGAGTACGTAGCCGATTGCAGCACCGTCCTCGGTGACGCCTCTGCCCCCTACAACTACTGGGTGTTGAAGCTGGACACGTGGCCTGAACTCGCGCTGTATGCCCTGGAGGTGCTTGCTTGTCCTGCAGTTAGCGTCTTGTCAGAGAGTGTGTTTAGTGTGGCTGGGGGAATCATCACGGATAAGCGTACCCACCTGTCAACCGACAGTGCCGACAGGCTTACACTCATCAAGATGAGCAAAGCCTGGATTTCCCCAGACTTATCTTCTCCACCAGCGGACAGCAGCGATACCTAAGCAATACGTAGGCTGCACCCGCGGATGGAAGCATCGTTCTCTATCACCATCCAAAACGGGGACCTTTTTGCTTCATCAATCTGTGTATAATATTCATCCTCCTCCTCCTGCTCCTCCTCCTGAAACCTCACATAATCACGCCGAACGTGCAATTTTTCTTAGGCCCACAAGGCTCAGTCATATAATTTTTCTAAACAATTTTTATACATTTCAATGCTCATTAAAGCGTTGAAACTTTCACCTCAACCAATTTTTATTTTAACTGGGCTGCCTCCAGGCCTAGTTACCAATTAAGCCACATTAACCAAAGCCATTAATGGGTTTCACCTGCCCTCTCGGTTGGGCATGGGCAATTTTTCTCAGGTATATTAGTACTGTTGGTACACTAATTTTTGTGGGCCCTCGCCTACAGTGTAATCCAATAAATTTTTGGCCCACCTGCATTACAGCTGACATAACATCAGCTGTGATGGGCAATGCAATGGGATATATTTATGTACCGCCGGTGGGTTCCAGGGAGCCACCCATGCTGTGGGTCCACAGGGCGTTGTAACTACATGTGTCCACTTCTAAAGAACCCCAGTCTGACTGGGGCATGCAGTGTGGGCCGAAGCCCACCTGCATTAAACATGACATTACTACCTCAGCTGTGTTGGGCAATGCAATGGGATATATTTATGTACCGCCGGTAGCTTCCTGGCACCCACCCATGCTGTGGGTCCACAGGGAGTTGTAAATGCATCTGTTTCCACTTCTAAAGAACCCCAGTCTGACTGGGGCATGCAGTGTGTGCCGAAGCCCACCTGCATTAAACATGACATTACTACCTCAGCTGTGATGGGCAATGCAATGGAATATTTTTATGTACCGCTGGTGGGTTCCAGGGAGCCACCCATGCTGTGGGTGCACACGGAATTCCCATTGCGGAGTTGTACCTGCCTGTGACTATTTATAAAAAACCGCGGTCTGACTGGGGCGTGCAGACACCTTGACAGAATGAATAGTGTGTGGCACATAGGTTCCCCATTGCTATGCCCACGTGTGCAGCTCCAGATGGAGGTGGCACAGGATTGGATTTCTCATTGCTTCTGTACAGCATTGTGGGCTATCGCCCCGCCCCTTTTAAAGAGGGTCGCTGCCTAGCCGTGCCAACCCTCTGCAGTGTGTGTCTGCTTTTCCTGTGGCAGACGCACTTATAAATAGACATAAGGGTGGCGTGGCATGAGGGCAGCTGAAGGCTGGGCAGGGACAGTTTGGTGTGCGCTGTGGACACTGCGTCGGGGGGGGGGGAATTGGCTGCATGTAACAGAGGAGAAGTGGCAGCGGAGTGTCATGCAGGCAGTGATTGTGCTTTGTTGGAGGTAGTGTGGTGCTTAGCTAAGGTATGCATTGCTAATGAGGGCTTTTCAGATGTAAAAGTTGTTGGGGGGGGGGGCCCACTCTTGCTGCTATTGTGGCTTAATAGTGGGACCTGGGAACTTGAGATGCAGCCCTACATGTAGCCCCTCGCCTGCCCTATCCGTTTCTGTGTCGTTCCCATCACTTTCTTGAATTGCCCAGATTTTCACAAATGGAAACCTTAGCGAGCATCGGCGATATACAAAAATGCTCGGGTCGCCCATTGACTTCAATGGGGTTCGTTACTCGAAACGAACCCTCAAGCATCACGAAAATTTCGTCTCGAGTAACGAGCACCCGAGCATTTTGGTGCTCGCTCATCTCTATTGTTGAGTATTCATTAAAGAGGACATGTCATTCATTACCTCTGATCAGTCAGGCTAGCTGTATAGCTTTGCAGCCATGGCATCACTGACTATTATACCTCTTTTTTTCTTTGTACACCCCCCCATTCTCTGCAATGACCTCCTTTAGATTTAGCTCTTGGCACTTTGAATCTGTCAAATGGGCAGTTTCCTCTACTCATTGTCAATGGGTATCATTAGGATTTCTCTGCCCCATTAACATTGAGTCAAAGAGGCCAGCCATTTGACAGATTCAAAGCACTGGGAATCAAATCTAACAGAGACTGATGTGAAGGAATGGGGGAGGAGTATAAAGAAAAGAAGAGATGTGATAGTCAGCAGGGCCGCAGCTATAACACTATGTAACTGGTCCTGATGATTAGAAGAAATGGCGGGTCCTCTTTAAGATGTTAAGGCTTTTTTACTATTAAAAATGTGAGTTTTCTGTTACAAATTGCTGAAACTACTGTCACTTTAGGACAATGATACTGAAACAGAGTGTTAGCATGTAACATTAAAGTTTACTGAACCCTCCTATACAGTGATATAATGTAAATAATATTTATAGTTTAGTAAATTTTATTTTTGCTACAAAAAACATGCCTCCATCTCTGTCTGTCACCATCACAGCAACACTAGAGGCACTATCAGTCAGACCCTAATATTCAGACCTCAAACCACACCCCAGACAAGACCCAATATTGATTCTGATTCCAGAAAAGGGCCCATCATTCAGACCCCAATATTCAGATTCCAGACCAGACCCCATAATTCAAAACCCTTGATCAGGCCCCTTTAATCACTTACCTCTCCTCTCTCCTGGTACCTCTTCTGCAGGCCAGAATCCTCCTAATCTTTGAGCATCATCACAGATGATAAGATGATGATAGCCAGCACCAAAATATTGTATGCACTGACATCTGTTAGGGCATACTTTTGGTATGCCATGAAAAGTATTATTACAGGATAGTCCCTGTAGCCTTTGTTAGTCCATGGTCTATCATTATTAGAGATGAGCGAGCACCAAAATGCTCGGGTGCTCGTTACTCGAGTCGAACTTTCAGTGATGCTCGAGAGTTCGTTTCGAGTAACGAACCCCATTGAAGTCAATGGGCGACTCGAGCATTTTTGTATATCGCCGATGCTCGCTAAGGTTTTCATTTGTGAAAACCTGGGAAATTCAAGAAAGTGATGGGAACAACACAGAAATGGATAGGGCAGGCGAGGGGCTACATGTTGGGCTGCATCTCAAGTTCCCAGGTCCCACTATTAAGCCACAATAGTGGCAAGAGTGAGACCCCCGCACTGTCAGCATAAAGATCGTTCTCCCCTGCCACAGCTGTAACAGCTGTGGCAGAGAAGAACGATGTTAGCCCATTGAATTCAATGGAGCTGGCAATACAGCTGGCTCCATTGAAAGCAATGGGCTGCCGGCGATCGCGGGATGAATTGTCGGGAAGGGCTTAACTATATAAGCCCTTCCCTGCAATTCATCCAGAAATGTGTAAAAATTAAAAAAAAATATACTCACCTTGTCCCGGCAGAACGATTGAATTCAATGGAGCCGGCAATACAGCTGGCTCCATTGAAAGCAATGGGCTGCCGGCGATCGCGGGATGAATTGTCGGGAAGGGGTTAACTATATAAGCCCTTCCCTGCAATCCATCCAGAAATGTGTAAAAATAAAAAATATATATATACTCATCTGGTCCCGGCAGACGGAGTTCAGCGCGGCCAGCAGCAGTCCTCCTGAACTGCTCTGAACAGCTGTGAGTAGTATTCAGCAGGCGGGGATTTAAAATCCCCGCCTGCTGAATGAGCTGCCTCTAATTGGTCACAGCCTGACCAATCAGAGGCAGATTCCACTCACACACCCATTCATGAATTTATAAATGGGTGAGTGACTGCTGCCTCTCATCTGATTGGTCCCGCTGAGCCAATCAGAGGCAGCAGTCACACACCCATTCATAAATTCATGAATGGGTGTGTGAGTGGAATCTGCCTCTGACTGGTCAGGCTGTGACCAATTAGAGGCAGCTCATTCAGCAGGCGGGGATTTTAAATCCCCGGCTGCTGAATACTACTCACAGCTGTTCAGAGCAGTTCAGGAGGACTGGCTGCGCTGAACTCCGTCTGCCGGGACCAGGTGAGTATATATATATTTTTTTTTTTTTACACATTTCTGGATGAATTGCAGGGAAGGGCTTATATATTTAACCCCTTCCCGACAATTCATCCCGCGATCGCCGGCAGCCCATTGCTTTTAATGGAGCCGGCTGTATTGCCGGCTCCATTGAATTCAATGGGCTAACATCGTTCTGCCGGGACAAGGTGAGTATATATATATATTTTTTTACACATTTCTGGATGAATTGCAGGGAAGGGCTTATATATTTAAGCCCTTCCCGACAATTCAGCCCGCGCTCGCCGGCAGGCCATTGCTTTCAATGGAGCCAGCTGTATTGCCGGCTCCATTGAATTCAATGGTCAGTGCTCGTTTAATCGAGACGAGTACCGCGTGGTGCTCGTCTCGAGTAATGAGCATCTCGAGCACCCTAATACTCGAACGAACGAGCATCAAGCTCGGACGAGTATGCTCGCTCATCTCTAATCATTATAATACTATCAGTTTCAACTATCATAAAACTGGGTCTGATGGAAGACATATAGAAACATAGAATAGTAGAGTTGGAAGGGACCTCCAGTTTCATCTGCTCAATGCAGGATTCACTAAGTCATCCCAGGCAAATATTTGTCCAGCCTTTGTTTGAACACTTCCATTGAAGGAGAACTTACAACCTCCTGTGGCAACCTGTTCCCCTCATTGATAACCCTCACTAACAATTGGACAAATCTAAGACGAACAATTGGTACCCAATTCCTTTGTTTATACCTAGTATGTACAACAATTAATAGGTTTGGCATCTGAGGGTTTAAAGGAGTTATCTAATGATTGACTTTTACCCCGAAAGTTCTGAAAGGCAGCCAACAGCTGATTTAAAGTAGTTGCAGTGTTTGTATTATATAAATACTAGAGATGAGCGAACACCAAAATGTTCGGGTGTTCGTTATTCGGAACGAACTTCCCGCGATGTTCGAGGGTTCGTTTCGAACAACGAACCCCATTGAAGTCAATGGGCGACCAGAGCATTTTTGTATTTCGCCGATGCTCGCTAAGGTTTTCATGTGTGAAAATCTGGGCAATTCAAGAAAGTGATGGGAATGACACAGAAACGGATAGGGCAGGCGAGGGGCTACATGTTGGGCTGCATCTCAAGTTCACAGGTCCCACTATTAAGCCACAATACCGGCAAGAGTGGGCCCCCCCCCCCTCCCAACAACTTTTACTTCTGAAAAGCCCTCATTAGCATGGCATACCTTTGCTAAGCACCACACTAGCTACAACAAAGCACAATCACTGCCTGGATGACACTCCGCTGCCACTTCTCCTGGGTTACATGCTGACCAACCACCCCCCCTCCCCCCCACAGCGCACACCAAAGTGTCCCTGCGCAGCTTTCAGCTGCCCTCATGCCACGCCACACTCATGTCTATTTAGAAGTGCGTCTGCCATGAGGAGGAACCGCAGGCACACACTGCAGAGGGTTGGCACGGCTAGGCAGCGACCCTCTTTAAAAGGGGCGGGGCGATAGCCCACAATGCTGTACAGAAGCAATGAGAAATAGAATCCTGTGCCACCGCCATCAGGAGCTGCACACGTAGGCATAGCAATGGGGAACCTATGTGCCACACACTATTCATTCTGTCAAGGTGTCTGCATGCCCCAGTTAGACCGGGCTTTTTAATTCATAGACACAGGCAGGTACAACTCCCTATTGTGAAGTCCCTGTGGACCCACTGCCTCGGTGGGTGCCAGGAAGCCACCGGCGGTACATAGAAATATCCCATTGCATTGCCCAACACAGCTGAGGTAGTAATGTCGTGCGTAATACAGGTGGGCTTCGGCCCACACTGCATGCCCCAGTCAGACTGGGGTTCTTTAGAAGTGTACAGATGTATTAAAAACTCCGTGTGCACCTACAGCATGGGTGGCTCCCTGGAACCCACCGGCGGTACACAAAAATATCCCATTGCATTGCCCAACACAGCTGAGGTAACGTCAGCTGTAATGCAGGTGGGCTAAAAATTAATTTGATTACACTGTAGGCGAGGGCCCACAAAAATTGCTGTATCAACAGTACTAATGTACATCCCAAAAATTGGCCATGGCCAGCCAAGAGGGCAGGTGAAACCCATTAATCGCTTTGGTTAATGTGGCTTAAGTGGTAACTAGGCCTGGAGGCTGCCCAGTGTAACGAAAAATTGGTTCAAGTTAAAGTTCCAACGCTTTTAAGCGCATTGAAACTTATAAAAATTGTTCAGAAAAATTATTTGAGTGAGCCTTGTGGCCCTAAGAAAAATTGCCCGTTCAGCGTGATTACGTGAGGTTTCAGGAGGAGGAGCAGGAGGAGGAGGAGGAATATTAGACACAGATTGATGAAGCAGAAATGTCCCCGTTTTGGATGGTGAGAGAGAACGTAGCTTCCATCCGCGGGTGCAGCCTACGTATTGCTTACGTATCGCTGCTGTCCGCTGGTGGAGAACAGAAGTCTGGGGAAATCCAGCCTTTGTTCATCTTGATGAGTGTTAGCCTGTCGGCACTGTCGGTTGACAAGCGGCTACGCTTATCTGTGATGATTCCCCCAGCCGCACTAAACACCCTCTCCGACAAGACGCTAGCCGCAGGACAAGCAAGCACCTCCAGGGCATACAGCGCTAGTTCAGGCCACGTGTCCAGCTTCGACATCCAGTAGTTGTAGGGGGCAGAGGCGTCACCAAGGATGGTCGTGCGATCCGCTACGTACTCCCTCACCATCCTTTTACAGTGCTCCCGCCGACTCAGCCGTGACTGGAGAGCGGTGACACAGTCTTGGTGGGGAGCCATAAAGCTGGCCAGGCCCTTAAAGACTGTTGCACTGCCTGGGATGTACATGCTGCTCGATCTACGCACATCCCCTGCTACCTTGCCCTCGGTACTGCGCCTTCTGCCACTAGCGCTGTCGGCTGGGAATTTTACCATCAGCTTGTCCGCAAGGGTCCTGTGGTATAGCAACACTCTCGAACCCCTTTCCTCTTCGGGAATCAGAGTGGGCAGGTTCTCCTTATACCGTGGATCGAGCAGTGTGTACACCCAGTAATCCGTCGTGGCCAGAATGCGTGCAACGCGAGGGTCACGAGAAAGGCATCCTAACATGAAGTCAGCCATGTGTGCCAGGGTACCTGTACGCAACACATGGCTGTCTTCACTAGGAAGATCACTTTCAGGATCCTCCTCCTCCTCCTCCTCCTCCTCAGGCCATACACGCTGAAAGGATGACAGGCAATCAGCCGGTGTACCGTCAGCAGCGGCCCAAGCTGTCTCTTCCCCCTCCTCCTCATCCTCCTCATGCTCCTCCTCCTCCTCCTGTACGCGCTGAGAAATAGACAGGAGGGTGCCCTGACTATCCAGCGGCATACTGTCTTCCCCCGCCCCCGTTTCCGAGCGCAAAGCAGCTGCCTTTATGGTTTGCAGGGAATTTCTCAAGATGCATAGCAGAGGAATGGTGACGCTAATGATTGTAGCATCGCCGCTCACCACCTGGGTAGACTCCTCAAAATTACCAAGGACATGGCAGATGTCTGCCAACCAGGCCCACTCTTCTGAAAGGAATTGAGGAGGCTGACTCCCACTGCGCCGCCCATGTTGGAGTTGGTATTCGACTATAGCTCTACGTTGTTCATAGAGCCTGGCCAACATGTGGAGCGTAGAGTTCCACCGTGTGGGCACGTCGCACAGCAGTCGGTGCACTGGCAGCTTAAAGTGATGTTGCAGGGTGCGCAGGGTGGCAGCGTCCGTGTGGGACTTGCGGAAATGTGCGCAGAGCCGGCGCGCCTTTACGAGCAGGTCTGACAAGCGTGGGTAGCTTTTCAGAAAGCGCTGAACCACCAAATTAAAGACGTGGGCCAGGCATGGCACGTGCGTGAGGCTGCCGAGCTGCAGAGCCGCCACCAGGTTACGGCCGTTGTCACACACGACCATGCCCGGTTGGAGGCTCAGCGGCGCAAGCCAGCGGTCGGTCTGCTGTGTCAGACCCTGCAGCAGTTCGTGGGCCGTGTGCCTCTTATCGCCTAAGCTGAGTAGTTTCAGCACGGCCTGCTGACGCTTGCCCACCGCTGTGCTGCCACACCGCGCGACACCGACTGCTGGCGACATGCTGCTGCTAACACATCTTGATTGCGAGACAGAGGAGGAGGAGGAGGAGGAGGGTGCTTTAGTGGAGGAAGCATACACCTCCGCAGATACCACCACCGAGCTGGGGCCCGCAATTCTGGGGGTGGGTAGGACATGAGCGGTCCCAGGCTCTGACTCTGTCCCAGCCTCCACTAAATTCACCCAATGTGCCGTCAGGGAGATGTAGTGGCCCTGCCCGCCTGTGCTTGTCCACGTGTCCGTAGTTAAGTGGACCGTGGCAGTAACCGCGTTGGTGAGGGCGCGTACAATGTTGCGGGAGACGTGGTCGTGCAGGGCTGGGACGGCACATCGGGAAAAGTAGTGGCGACTGGGAACTGAGTAGCGCGGGGCCGCCGCCTCCATGATACTTTTGAAGGACTCCGTTTCCACAACCCTATACGGCAGCATCTCAAGGCTGATGAATTTTGCTATGCGGACGGTTAACGTTTGAGCGTGCGGGTGCGTGGCGGCGTACTTGCGCTTGCGCTCCAACAGTTGCGCAAGCGACGGCTGGACGGTGCGCTGAACTACACTGCTGGATGGGGCCGAGGACAGCGGAGGTGAGGGTTTGGGTGCAGGCCAGGAGACGGTAGTGCCTGTGTCCTGAGAGGGGGGTTGCATCTCAGTGGCAGGTTGGGGCACAGGGGGAGAGGCAGGGGTGCAAACCGGAGGCGCTGAACGGCCTTCGTCCCACCTTGCGGGGTGCTTGGCCATCATATGTCTGCGCATGGTGGTGGTGGTGAGGCTGTTGGTGTTGCGCGACAAAGGTTGCACACCACTGTTCGTCGGTCGTCAGGCGTCTCTGTGAAAAACTGCCAGACCTTAGAGCACCTCGGCCTCTGCAGGGTGGCATGGCGCGAGGGGGCGCTTTGGGAAACACTTGGTGGATTATTCGGTCTGGCCCTGCCTCTACCCCTGGCCACCGCACTGCCTCTTGCAACCTGCCCTGCTGATGCCCTTGACTCCCCCTCTGAAGACCTGTCCTCCTGAGTAAGCGTTGCACACCAGGTGGGGTCAGTCACCTCATCGTCCTGCTGCTCTTCCTCCGAATCCTCTGTGCGCTGCTCCCTCGGACTTACTGCCCTTACTACTACCTCACTGCAAGACAACTGTGTCTGATCGTCATCGTCCTCCTCACCCACAGAAAGTTGTTGAGACAGTTGGCGGAAGTCCCCAGCCTCTTCCCCCGGACCCCGGGAACTTTCGAATGGTTGGGCATCAGTGACGATAAACTCCTCTGGTGGGAGAGGAACCGCTGCTGCCCAATCTAAGCAGGGGCCCGAGAACAGTTCCTGGGAGTGTTCCCGCTCCTGAGCAGGTGTCATTGTAGTGGAGTGAGGAGGCTGGGAGGAAGGAGGAGCAGCAGACAGAGGATTCGGATTTGCAGCAGTGGACGGCGCAGAACTGCGGGTAGACGATAGGTTGCTCGAAGCACTTTCTGCCATCCAGGACAGGACCTGCTCACACTGCTCATTTTCTAATAACCGTCTCCCGCGTGGACCCATTAATTGGGCGATGAATGTGGGGACGCCAGAAACGTGCCTCTCTCCTAATCGCGCAGCAGTCGGCTGCGACACACCTGGATCAGGAGCTCGGCCTGTGCCCACACCCTGACTTGGCCCTCCGCGTCCTCGGCCGCGTCCACGTCCTCTAGGCCTACCCCTACCCCTCAGCATGCTGTATTACCAGTGATTTGATTTCACAGGCAGCTAATAAATTGGCGCAAGACTGCAGGCCAAATATAATTTTTTCCCTTTTTTGAAAACGAAAGGCCCCACTGCCTCTAGTGAATGTATAATCTAAGTTTAATAACTGTGCTGTGTCCCTGCTAATGTGTCACAGAACGTGAGGGTAGCAGAGTTATTAACTGTGGCAGAGCAGGTATTTTTTTTCCCAATTAAGGAAAGCAAATGGCGAAGCCAGGAGTAAAACGTAGCTGGGTGCGTCTGATTTTTACAGGTTGCACACGCAGCCGACACGTGTCCACCGCCCTTAGGACGGACAGAGGCAGGACAAATAGAATTATTTTCCGTTTTTTTGCACCAAAAGGCAGCACTGCGTATATTCTATGAACATGAGAAGTTTAATAACTGTGCTGTGTCCCTGCTAATGTGTCACAGAACGTGAGGGTAGCAGAGTTATTAACTGTGGCAGAGCAGGTATTTTTTTTCCCAATTAAGGAAAGCAAATGGCGAAGCCAGGAGTAAAACGTAGCTGGGTGCGTCTGATTTTTACAGGTTGCACACGCAGCCGACACGTGTCCACCGCCCTTAGGACGGACAGAGGCAGGACAAATAGAATTATTTTCCGTTTTTTTGCACCAAAAGGCAGCACTGCGTATATTCTATGAACATGAGAAGTTTAATAACTGTGCTGTTTTCCTGCTAATGTGTCACAGAACGTGAGGGTAGCAGAGTTATTAACTGTGGCAGAGCAGGTATTTTTTTTCCCAATTAAGGAAAGCAAATGGCGAAGCCAGGAGTAAAACGTAGCTGGGTGCGTCTGATTTTTACAGGTTGCACACGCAGCCGACACGTGTCCACCGCCCTTAGGACGGACAGAGGCAGGACAAATAGAATTATTTTCCGTTTTTTTGCACCAAAAGGCAGCACTGCGTATATTCTATGAACATGAGAAGTTTAATAACTGTGCTGTGTCCCTGCTAATGTGTCACAGAACGTGAGGGTAGCAGAGTTATTAACTGTGGCAGAGCAGGTATTTTTTTTCCCAATTAAGGAAAGCAAATGGCGAAGCCAGGAGTAAAACGTAGCTGGGTGCGTCTGATTTTTACAGGTTGCACACGCAGCTCACACGTGTCCACCGCCCTTAGGACGGACAGAGGCCGGACAAATAGAATTATTTTCCGTTTTTTTGCACCAAAAGGCAGCACTGCGTATATTCTATGAACATGAGAAGTTTAATAACTGTGCTGTTTTCCTGCTAATGTGTCACAGAACGTGAGGGTAGCAGAGTTATTAACTGTGGCAGAGCAGGTATTTTTTTTCCCAATTAAGGAAAGCAAATGGCGAAGCCAGGAGTAAAACGTAGCTGGGTGCGTCTGATTTTTACAGGTTGCACACGCAGCCGACACGTGTCCACCGCCCTTAGGACGGACAGAGGCAGGACAAATAGAATTATTTTCCGTTTTTTTGCACCAAAAGGCAGCACTGCGTATATTCTATGAACATGAGAAGTTTAATAACTGTGCTGTTTTCCTGCTAATGTGTCACAGAAAGTGAGGGTAGCAGAGTTATTAACTGTGGCAGAGCAGGTATTTTTTTTCCCAATTAAGGAAAGCAAATGGCAAAGCCAGGAGTAAAACGTAGCTGGGTGCGTCTGATTTTTAAAGGTTGCACACGCAGCCGACACGTGTCCACCGCCCTTAGGACGGACAGAGGCAGGACAAATAGAATTATTTTCACTTGTTTTACAAGCAAAAGGCAGCACTGCGTATATTCAATGAATAATAACTGTGTTGTGGCCCTGCCTATACAATTCTTTCCCTGCAGTATCAATGGAGGGTGCAATGCTCTGCAGAGGCGATTTTGAGAAGCAAAAAAAAATGCAGCACAGCTAACAGCAGCCTGGACAGTACTGCACACGGTTAAATATGGCCCTAGAAAGGACCGTTGAGGTTCTTGAAGGCTACACTCACTCCTAACACTCTCCCTGCCTATGCAGCACTTCTGTCCCTAATGCCGGGTGCAACGCTCTGCAGATCCGATTTTGAGAAGAAAAAAAAATTGCCACTGCTAACAGCAGCCAACACACAGCTATCAGTGGCCCTAATAAAGACCTTTGGGGGGTCTTGAAGCCTACACTAACTACCAATTCTTTCCCTACAGCAGCTCCGGTACAAACAGCACTGTCCCTCATCTAACTCACACGGCATCTGAGGCGAACCACGGGAGGGGCCGACTTTTATGTTCGGGTGACACCTGATCTTCCCAGCCACTCACAGCAGGGGGGTGGTATAGGGCTTGAACGTCACAGGGGGAAGTTGTAATGCCTTCCCTGTCTTTCAATTGGCCAGAAAAGCTCGCTAACGTCTCAGGGAAGGAAGTGAAAGTAACCAGAACACCGCATGGTGTTCGTTACGAATAACGAACATCCCGAACACCCTAATATTCGCACGAATATCAAGCTCGGAAGAACACGTTCGCTCATCTCTAATAAATACCCTTTTTATTATTTATTGTTCCATCCCCCTTAGTGTAGTTGCTAATATGTGCTCTTGGGGCTTGGCTCAAACAAACAGTTTACTTCTCCCCTGGCAACTGACAATGTAGTCCCTTCTTATTATCCCTGCAGGAGTCTTCACAGTTATTCTACCATGTTATGGCAGAGCCTCTGCTCCTTCCCTGATAACCAGGCAGCAAGCTATTTCTATTGGCCACTCTGTAGTGAAATGATGCGGAAGGATAATTACTATACTGTGCATGTGCTAATAATAAATGTAATCAATTGGCAGTATTATATGCTTCTCCATGTATCGCCTGTGTTTTTGAGTTATGCCCTTCATACTGTTTTTCATATTTGTATAAACAAAACATTCTCGGAATGGTAGAATTACTGGTCTCCCTATGTATAAGGTTATCTTAAGATAAGCTTATCGAAACAGCCAGAACAATTCCCTGGACAACATAATCCTTGTTCGTTCATATTTTGTAAGAAACTTCTTTATAGTGGTCGGCCAGAATGTTTGCATAAAAGCCATTTGCATTTGACTAATTGCCAGATTTTCTCCATGGCCATTTTTTTTTTATCTCTTACTTTAATTCTTTCTAAACTCTTATATTTTTTCTTCATAACTTTTTTCTAAATACACTTCAGTGAATATGATATTTAATTGTGAAACAAACCCTCTAAATGGCCTGGTTCTGAGTTTTCTGTGATCTCATCTGTTAACATAGAACTGACCCACTGTCCAAGAATGTGTAAATACCATAGAGGTAGGCTGTGTGGCTGCTATGGGACCCATGGTTTGCATACTGATTTCTCCCCAACATGGAGTCATGGTACTCTGATCAGCTTGAGTCTGTAAGAGGGTCATCAGGCATTTGTATCCTGGTTTAGGCAACAATAAATCTGGTATAGGCTATGTCCAGATCTCTCTAAAATAGACACGGGGCAATGCGTCAGTTCTCTTCTATCGTCAATAACTGAAATAGGCATCAGACATTTTCTTTGCCGAGAACAACAGTATAACTTTATTTTAACAGTGCAGAAGGCCGTATACAGGCTGACTACAAATAAAGTCCCATCACCAGGTCACAAGAGTCAAAAAATACTTTCTTATCTTGTGGAACAATAAGCAAACATATACAATGGTCCATTATTGCACCAGTACTTCATTGCTTGACCTTATTGATTAGAATTTTCCAACCTGGTGTTAATTCATAGAGCAGAAGTGAGAGGACACAGGGCTGCAGCGATCTACTAATCATGCGGATGCTGCACTGGTCAGCTTCAGCCCATGGGGCTTTGCAATTGTCCCATACTCACCCATAAAGCTTACTGTAGCTTTGATTTTTCCTTTGCAGCACCATGCTGTCATTACCTCACTGCAGACACTACACTTTAGCTGCACTCTGCCCCCTTCCCAGATGCTGGTCCAAAGTTCCACTGATAATCTCTGCATCCTGCTTCTTCCCACTCCTAAAGACACAGAGTTAAATGCCTGAATTCAGGCACAATTATCATAGACAAACTACCTCCACACAGCATAAAATGCATACCCTATTACATATATGTCACTGTGCTCAAACTGGTAGTTGTATGTGCCCATTTGATCGTGCACATTGACGTACATTTGGGTAAGAGTTAGTATATTTTAGGCTATGTGCACATAAGCATATTTTTGGGTTGTGCACTGTCCATGCAATTCCATGACCAGCACATGGCCCCATTATAGCCTATATGGCCATTCACATACATACTTTTTTCCCACAGACCCATAGCCCATGTTAAAAAACTCCCAACCTGTCTTTTTCCTGCCCATGGCATAGACAAGAAAATGGAAATGCAATGCCCTATAATGTGCATCATGCACGGGATGTCAGAGTGCTGTCCGATGCAAATTGCATCCCATGGGCACAACTCGCATTTGTAGCTGTGCGCACCTAGCTTTAAGCAGATGATGGAGTGATTCAGTAACTTATTCTGACTCAGCTTTCTAAATTACCTACTATATTATACAGAGATCTGAAACAATGTTACAATATTCTGAATGTTCGCTATTATGTATTTACTATTTATACAAAATAATAATAAAGCAACAAAGTATTAGCCTTTCCATTTATAATGCAAATAGTAAAGGGATCATTCAGGAAACTTTGCTTTCAAGTCATGTCCCTTCATATTCCAGTACGTGAAATACAATGTGTCATAACCCGTTATTAATTATTTATTCACCCCTTTCTTTCAGTGTCATGTATCTTTCATAATGCGATATTCTTCTTCTTTACCTGACTGAGCTGACTGATTGGCACCGTGTTAGCAATTTAAGCCTTTGATTTCTTTGTCATACCCACTTACCTATCTTCTTCATCACGATTCATCCATGTTCTAAGACTCGCTGCTGCTCTTTGATGTACTGTGCGGAGTATAATATTTATTCTGAGCCAGAGATGAGGAGCTGCCGCAACATCCTGAGTTCTCTGTACTGTCACTGTCTGCTTGGCTTCCTGACTAGACACATTACCATTCTCCCTACCACCCATGGCATTCAATAATTATTTTGGCATATAACCTATGTTTGATGTCTTGATGTGCATATCAAAGCATCACAGGGAAGAACAAATTTTATTTAATGCATACCATCCAACCTCTCGGCGGGCAATACCAGGCAGTACCAAATGCAGGATACACTGCTGTCTAATAAATGAACACTTGTAAACACAATTTTGCTAACCTTTAAACTTGTTAAAACAAAGCCGATGAAGCGAATTTGTCATTTGGACATGAATGTCTGTTCTCTAATCTATTTTACAATGAACAGTAATTAAGAAGCTCTCCCGGATGTATGTAATGGAAGAAAAATGTTATCATATCTATAATGCAGAAAGCAGCAAGTGCAGAAAAATGACTATGATCATTGAGGCATAGACATAGAAACCAATTATGAGAGCATATAAAGTATTTATTGAGGGCGCAGATTGTAAGAAGATCTCTAATGAAGTAAAAAGATATAGCATCAATGGACGTTTGCACAGGTTTTCTCATTTCTGATAGGTTGATGGAATTGAGGAATATGAATGATTTAAGGTCGGCATGGAAAATTGTAATGGGGGTCAGGCTTCAGATTTGCAGTGAAGCCTCATGCTCACTGGATGCGCTATTACTGTGTGCATTATGTCTCTTTTGCAGCATCACTGTATTGCATATTATTCTAGTGCAATGAAATTACCCCTGTACTGTGAGGTCATTATATGCATTACAGTTGCATGGTGACATCATTGTGTGTTTTGTTTTTCTGTGATGTCACTTTGTACATGGTGATGTAATAGTTGACATTACTTCTGTACAGTAATGTTCTTATGCTGTCACATAGCTGCTGTAACTATAATCCTTGCACTGTGACATCATTGTATCAATTATGTTTGCTGTGATGTCACTGTATGCATTATTCCTGTAGTGTGACATCAGTGTACATATTATCCCACTATGTTGACATTGCTTTCAACATTATTCTACTACTGTGACATTAGTTCATTATCCCTTTCCTCTGAC
This sequence comes from Eleutherodactylus coqui, assembly GCF_035609145.1. Lineage (NCBI taxonomy): Eukaryota > Metazoa > Chordata > Amphibia > Anura > Eleutherodactylidae > Eleutherodactylus > Eleutherodactylus coqui. The sequence continues at coordinate 124,751,984 of NC_089838.1, read as the reverse complement.
ATTACCATGTAAATTATCTCTATACCGTGTACATCCCTGTGCATTAATCAATGACATGGCAAAAGGTGCATTTTTGGGAGGCAAAACAAACAAAATATGCATTTTGCCTCCATTTTTTAGTTTGTTTTTTACAGTTTTTTCTGTACAGCATAAATAGTGTTCAGGTTATTATACATGTCGTTACAGATATGATGATACCAAATATGTGGGATCTTTTACATTTTTTATATCCTTTTAGGGTGCTTGAACCATAACAACTACCGATTATAGGCAGTGGCAAATCAAGACACCAGTATCTGGCATCTGGTTGGCATGGCAACCCATTGCCCCTCCGTGATTACACTGTCGAAGGTGTCACAGAGGGAGCATGCGCCCAATGGCTTTACATGTGGTAAACTACATAGACCGCAACATGTAGGGATCCCCATTGTTGCAGTGGGAAGCAGACAATCAGTTATAGCCTGCTCTGGCTGTGGGATGGCGCAGGTTCTGCTTGTGAACCCACACCATCCACATTAAGTACCCTGCAACCAGGACATAAACATACATCACAGAAACCCTGTTGTCAAACTTTGGAGATACGCTACAGCTTAAGGCTTTCCCGTTTTCTTCAGAGACTCCACACAAATTGAACCTTGGGACAAATATCCCAAATCTGGTATCTTTCTTTATTTTCTCCTTGTTTCATTTTAAATACTGTCTGTTGTGTATGCCTGTAAACCTTACCTCCATCGTAAGATCTTATACTGTATATTTTTGTATACTTATACATATTTAGCATTGCTAGTCTTTTTTTGAATAAATCTGCAATTCATTAGTCAAACCTTGTCCATTTTAAAATTAACCATAACTCCAAAAATTGTGTTCATGTGTGGCAATTGGTAGCGGCAAGAGTGCTTAAAGTAGTCAATCCATGACAAATTGGCAACAGAGGTGGAATCGGTTGGGGTGTCCCCCTCTCTCTACCTGACAAATTGGTGGCCCGTATGGAGAGGCAGCTGAGATGGGCTGGGTAGGTGATCTGGGGGATTGACCTACTAGACCCTCTCTTAGAGAGGGAGGTGTGGTTTAAGGATTGATGCAGTATCAACCAGCTGCCCATCAGCTGCCATTCAGGACACTGGGGAAGTTGAACTGCCCCCTCCCTCACAACTGCCAGGCTTTTGATGACCATGTGGCCTTAGGAAGTGCTTTGTTTGGATGGCTATAAAATTAAGGCAGTGCCAATGCTAATTACCCCCCTGTCAGGGAGGTGTTCCCACAGACTCCCTCGTGCCAATGATTTTTATTAAGGGAAAATATCTTACTAAGGATTATTAGTCGTGTGAAGGTCCTAGCCCAATATGAATTATATTTTTGGAATCAGGCAGAGCAGCTGGATAAAATGCATCTACACATGTTGCGGTAGGGGCCCCATATCACCTCCAAAATGGTGTATCTGCATACCTTGTTATAATTTTTGTGTCACCTCTGAATATATAAAATCATGATTGGCATATATTCCTGATCAGAATATCTCCTGCGGAGATATGGCCAAAATGGGGAATTATATTTTTTTCAGGTAACTACGCCTCTACACCCCCCCTGCCCCGGAATGACTTCAGAAAGGGCAGAGGGAGGTGTGTTTTGGGAAAGCCTTTAAGAACCAGGGGCTCATAGAGACCCAGTTGTCAGACTTCATAGATAAGCTACTGCATAACAATTTCCCATTTGCTTCAGTCACTCCGCACGAACATTTTTCTTTATTTTGTCATTGCTTTATTTAAAAATACTGTCTGTTGTGCATGCCTGTAAACTTTACTTCCATTGTAACATCTTTTTCTGTATATTTTTGTATACTTACAGATATTTATCACTGCTAGTTTTTGTTTTTTTTTAAATCTGCAATTTATTAGTCAAGCCTTGTTCATTTTAAAATGAACCATAACTTCAAAAATTGTCTTTATAATTCATAGTCCGGGTTCCAGCTTCCCTGTGATAGAAGTTAGTGGTGACAGCATGTGTGTGGGTATTGTAGAGTGCTGGGAACGTTAGACCGACCAGGGCATGATTTGAACTTTGATTTTGTATGCGTGCAGAAGCCTGAGAAAGTTGGGTACAAATTCGCCTGCATTCCAATGACTCTGCATTTGTAATTTCGCTAGAGTAATTGGTCAAGGCTCTGCTTAGACAATTGGTAGTGGTGAGTGCACTCGGATTAGTCGATCCGTGACTAATTGGTGACACAGGTGGGATCAGTCAGGGTCTCCCCTCTCTCTTCCTGACATGCGGCAAACTGCATAGATCGCAGCATGTAGGGGTTAATAGCAGGGATCACTGTTCTTATCGATCCCTGCTGTTGCCGTGGGAGGCCGGCAATCAGTCATTGCCAGCTCCCGCTGTGTGATGGCGCAGGTTCTGCTTGTGAACCCACTCTATCCACATTAAGTACTCTGCAGCTAGGACATAAATATACGTCCTTTGGTGTCAAGGGGTTAATCCTTTCTGCTATGATAATGATTACTAAAAAGGGATCTCTAAAACACAAGACATGTCAGTCTATTGCGTGGCTCAGTGACTTGAGTGAAAACTGTAAGATTTCAAGATTTTTTTTATTATCGATAGGGAAATGGAAAATTTAAATACAGCAGAAATTCCTAAAAAAAAAAAGTTAAACTTAATAAAATTAAATAAAGCCATAGACAATTTTTAGATGATTCTTTGCCTTTAAACATATAAAATGAATTATTTCCTTTAATACATTTTAAGAAAAGAATTTGCAAAAGTACAGTTTCTAACTAATACAGAGCTTTCACTTTTTCACAGATTCACACATGCCATCTTGTGCATTGGAAACTCTACTGCTAAAGGCCACAAGATGAAATAAGAGGAAAATAATGAGAGTACAGAATGTTCATGTCTGTGCTTATGTCTTACAGCATAGATGGTGGTTGTCACCGTGACAGAAAGGAAAACCCTGTGTGTCAACAAGCCTATCACCGAGGGAATCACTAAAATATAACTTTTATTAGGTAAAGATAAAAATAAAAATGTATAAAAGGCGTGGACTCTTATTCCAGTTACACTCCTACTGGACAAGTAGATATTCTAACAGTAGTAAGTCCATATAAGTATATACCAGATGATGCGCTAGGTTCTAACTCCACAACCACAATGACCCAATCTATATTGTTGGTGCATGGGTCGAGATATATATTATGGTTGTGTACAGCTCCACGTGTATAAATGGCCACAAGGGCTAACAAAGCACAATGTAGGTTATATTTTTTGTATTTATACGTTGGAGCCGATAAATGGGTAAAGGCCAGAATAATAAATGTAACCCCCGTCTGACAGAGTATTGAGGCATATATTAATGCCCAGGAAATATAGCATCAATCAGGTATATACTATGTGGTATATCCCCTATTGTGGTGGATTATACCCTGATGCGATAACCAGCTATAGTAAACACGGTCACTAATTTTATCTATATAGTGACTCGCTTGACTGACGTCATTTAGCATGTTTATCTAGTTTATATAAAAGCTGGCAAATAGACTGCAGCGCTGAGTGGTCTGTAACTAGGAGTTACATGGTGCAAGGACATATTACAGCACCAAACGTTCCTTTTATTTTACCACATTCCCATTAGGGACAGACACAGCGGAGAGTCTTAGACCAGGGTCATTCACTCATAAGACCCTGTCACATGGACTAAACACTGCTGAGTGCAGCTAATAAAAACAGCTGATCACTGCTTCACTAGAGATGAATGCTGCTGTTTGTGAGATTTTATAATCACCAGCAGCTACGAGCAGCTGAACTAAAGAGGGTTCAATAAGATATATAATGAACCCTCTTTGTCAGTAACTGCTGCATTCACTATCACCATTTAAGCATAGATAGCCCGATATACAATGATGTGGACATCTGTGGCATGTCAAGCACAACAATAAGGCTATCTTAGGCTGGCTAACACCATCTACGCGTTTCCGCGGTCCTTAATGCAGTGACCGCATCATCAGGACGGTGAGTCTAGCTTATAGAACCGAACAGCCTGAACGGCTGTGTGAAAATGAGCAACAATATAGATTGGGTCATTGTGGTTGTGGAGTTAGAACCTAGCGCATCATCTGGTATATACTTATATGGACTTACTACTGTTAGAATATCTACTTGTCCAGTAGGAGTGTAACTGGAATAAGAGTCCACGCCTTTTATACATTTTTATTTTTATCTTTACCTAATAAAAGTTATATTTTAGTGATTCCCTCGGTGATAAGCATAGATGGTGGGCACACGTACGGAAATTCTCTAAAACACTGCTTACTTTTTTAAAACTGGTCATGCCAGTTTTTATTCCATCTCCACAGCAAAGACACAGCACATCATGGCGCATAAACATCACAGTAATACAGTAGATTCATCAGAATTAGGCCTGTTTTACATGGACTACATCTCGCTACAAAAACATTGCTACAAAACGCATGTATGTGAGGCCCATGGTTTCCAATGGCTTCTTTCGTATGAGAGATGTCTTGTAGCCTGAAAGACCCCATTGGAAACCATGGGCATGCATGGGCTTTGTAGAGATGATTTTGTAGCCTGTGTGAAAGAGACTTAATCTTGCTCGTCTGAGTTCTCACTAAACATAGAACTTTCCTCTCCAACAGATATAGGCCTACTGCCTGCCAACTCATGTTGTGGATGACCTTTGGGGGTCCACGGAATGATCAATGGGAATGTTTGCACCCTTCCAAATTAATCTTAAAAGGTTGTGTGCGCAAAAGAAGAGATCACACTGACACAAGTTCAGCGTATGAAAACTTCCTCATTTCTGCGTTATTAGTGGGCACTTAGTCACTTTTATAGTGTTTAACATATTTGCCCTTTATGGACATGCCAAAGATGGCATAGATAAAACGTATGGATAGATTATTGGATAAGCTTTTTAAGGTTCTTCCTGCATCCGGTCATCTGTTGTTTTCGGCGTTGCCCATCTTGTGGTATCAGACAGGAAATGAAAGACATTTTGGAAGAGCTCGATGGAGGAGCAAAGACGGGATGATTGAGTTGTTGTCAAATGCAGCTTGGGTACCACGTGTGGATGGTCAAATATGACTGGAGGTTAAAACTTGGCAAGAGATTATTTGCATGTGTTTTGCAGGTGTTTCGCGTAAACTGTTCATGTAGACTAGTGCGTTTGCTAAAAGCAGTGATGTTAAGACTGCGGCTTCATATATCTTGCTTGTTCTGCTAAAGTCTGCTAGGAATCGGGAAACAGGGAGTTTCACTGTATATTCTTGTATGAGGAAGTAGGTATATAAAGATATATATGTGTAACAGTAAACAAGGAATGGAAAAATACTGTCATAGGTATATAGAAGAATGTGTAGTATATAAAGAATGTATAGTATAGAAAGAATATAGGAGAGAGTATGTCCGCTACAGATATCTGAAAGTGTATGTCCACTGTCAGGGAAGACTGACGTATATATATTGTGTATATCCACTACACTTAAGACATAGCATATAATATGTCTTTTATCATTTAGTCTCATTCGGCTTCAACAGGCCCTGGCAATGCCTGTCTCTGGTCAGAAGCCATTTCTAAGAGGCACACCTTATTGAGCCCTCTCAGGTGCCCCATAATTCAGCTCATTAGGCAGCCCAACACCCTGACAGCGTGCATGGATGAAGTGGAGTCCTCTCCCTTTCCGGCTCCAACAATCCAGGCCCTTTTTCCTGGGTTACACTCTTAACCCCATACAGAGAAATACCTTTTACTCTATTACATTTCTCCTGAATGTATATATGCCTATAATTTAGCTTCTGGCCGCCTAGTAGCCTGACTACTTCAAAAGCTGAATTACTACAGTATATTACACTGTATATCCATGACAGCACAATTATATAGTTGCTCAAGGCATGTGCACATTGTGCATAGGCAATAGCACTTGGTATAAAGTTCTTTTTATGTGCAAGTTGTGCAAAGGCAAGAATACTTGGTCTAAAGTTTTTCTTTTTATCCAAATTTTGCTTGTGTGCCAAAAAGGAAGTAGAGATTTTCTTTTTTTTCTGCTTCATATACTGCAGTAGAATATTACCAGGTAATGTCATAAGACCATAATAATGATGATGATAAAGCAATGATAGATTTAGACTATTCAGATTACAATTATCATCATCCTGAGCCAAGGAGCCAATTGTGTTCAAAAACAAGGAGCATTTCTGTTTATCTCACATAAAAGAATGAATTCCCTGTTCATTCATTCAGCCATTTATTTGAAGCATATGTAACAGAAGACTCCTGTGGGTCCCACAGAAAGTGCTTGTTCTTTCTCATTTTCATATTAATTGACCTAACTATTACAAAAAGCATCTCTAATTGGCTTTTGAAGACTTTTTGGACTTGCTAATTAACTCCATGAGGTACTTTTAAAATTGTTGGCTTTGACCTGCTGTCGTCTCCTTGTCTGTATACACACTGGATAATTCATACAGAATATGCCTTTCCGTATGGAATATCTCTTTATGGGAGGCAATCTACTTTGGAAATCTATTTTTTTTGTTTTACTTCTCTTTGGTTTGAGGCTACTTTGCTTCAAAATATGATTTTCTTTAGTGGCTTAAAGGAAGTTAAAAGATTGAAAGTCTATATAGTCCACTGCAGTCAGTTATGGCTAGGAAAATGAATCAATTTCACACAGGCATCTGGTTTTCATTTCCAAAGCTCATTATCCTCTTAGTAGTCATTAAAGATGGGCACATGTATTTGGACATGGACAATATTTCAACAGCTCTTGGGACCCTTATATGGTAAAGAATAAAACAAGGCGTACTGTGGTTGATTTACACTGAATCATTGTGATCAAAAGTTGGCCCTATTATGTAATGCAAAGATACACAGATGAACCATAAATTTGAAAAAAAAACAAAAAAAAAACTAACTAACTTATAAAGATAAGTAATGTGGTTATAGTCAGATTCTGATATGAACACATTAACAGCATTTATTGGGAACTGTATTATGATGATAATTACAATTACAGTGATCTGTACAAAATTCTTCCAGCTTCACAGGCACATCATTTTTTTAAGAACAATGGAAAAAACGTTCTTCATTTTTATAGACTGTCCAGGAATTTACAGACATTTTGCAACTTTGCCTCATATGGCTATGTCAACAGAAAAATAAAAAAGTTATGGCTCTCAAAAGGATAAGAAAACAAAATTCATTGCCGTGTCATGAACCGGCTGTGTTAATCAATGAGCTCTTCCTAATTATTAATACAATGTAATTAGTTGACTAATTAAAAGGGGCAGCTACTTTTTGAAATGAGCCATACAGAAGTTGGGTAACTACAGGATGTTACTCAGATCCCCTTCTAGATTTCATTACAACTTCCCTACCTTTTCATTTTGATTAATATGCCAAGGCAGGGCAGATCTTGAAGGGCCAGAACATTTTTGCAGTCCACATTAATATAAAAGACATTGCAACAAGTTTTGAGAATTGTTCCTTTTTCACATATTGTTTAATCATATATATAGGATGGATCACAAATAGAGATGATCGAGTATACTCGCTAAGGCACATTACTCGAGCGAGTAGTGCCTTAGCCGAGTATCTCCCCGCTCGTCTCGAAAGATTTGGGGGCTGGCGCCGGTGACTGGTTAGTTGCGGCGGGGAGCAGGGGGGAGCGGGAGGGAGAGAGGGAGAGAGAGATCTCCCCTCCATTCCTCCCCGCCCCCCGCCGGCCCCCGAATCTTTAGAGACGAGCGGGGAGATACTCGGCTAAGGCACTACTCGTTCGAGTAATGTGCCTTAGCGAGTATACTCGCTCATCTCTATTCCCAAAGTTCTTTTAAAAAACAATTGAGCACGCCAGGCAAAACTTGTACACTGGTACAACAGGGCTGTACAATCTTTAAACTCTTTTGCATACGTGGATGTCATAGATGGGGAGAGTTTCCCTTCAACGGGTTCATATAACACCTTATGCTTCTTATGGATTTATATGGATATTATTACAAACCTGGCAAAAGACTTGCTTCCAGCCCTAAACATATTGTTGTACTATAACAAATAAAATTGTGGACAATCCCTTCACAGGGCCGATAGGCAAGCTAGTCCAAATATATCTACCACCTGAATTTAAAGAGGTATGAAAAACCCTGTTGAGTGGAAGAGCATCATATTTTGCTTTGTTCTTTTCAAATAAAAACCATAGAAAGAAATAAGAAAAGTATTGCTTTATTGTTTGCAAGAGGTTAACATGACAAAATACACACTAGTAGGAATCAGAGTTGAACTTTTTCTCCTTCAAATGTGTCTTAGTTATGAAAAAAAGTGAAGTATAGAATTTTTTACACCGTGACTTTTAAATGTTTCATTTTTTTTTCCAGTTTCTATAGTAGTAATCAGGAAAATCCAATAGTCCAGCATTAAAGGTATAGCTAAAGACCCTGATGGAAGAGTTCAGCTTGGGCTTTCCCCCTCTCAAAAACTCTTTATGGTTGCTGGCTGTGGTCCCCTGAAACCTTCAGTTGCATTGCTGACTGGGTGCCATCAGTGACCATCGATGCAGCACTATCAGCTAAGGACATTGTTATGGTCTGCAAAAAGTAGAGACACAGGCTTGAAGACATATGTCCTCCTTAAAAGTAAAGTTAGTGAATGGTAGTTTCAACTGTATGGATGTCTTGTTATCACCAATATAGTTGAGTGTGGGTCTGCCTTAGAATCAGGGTGGTCCACCATTTGAAAACTCCCAGGGCTGCCACACCTCCCTTCTTCCATTAGTTACGCCTTTGTCCAGCACTAAACCACTGCAGTCATGTGTCAATGTGTCACTGTGTCATGCACAACCCCCTCAGACCAAAGCGCAAAACAATGTCTGCATCGTTCCTTTAATCTATAATTTTATTTTATTAGACTTGAATAGCAGACTATGAATTCAAATATACATTTTAATATCCCTTCTACCGTATTATTGATGGATTTTAAATTTTCAGTTTAAACTAGACAGACAAGAACAGTAATTGAAAGAGTTTTGCGTGTCTATTATGAAGTATTTCCATTGGGGGGGTGTGATATCAGCCCAAGAAATTCAGACCCATAATGCACTGGAAAAACTGCGATTTTTGCCTGTGAGTGGGATTTTTCTTGGATCAATACACATGCAATTTTCATGCATGTTTTTCACGCTTATGAAAATTGCGTTTTTCAATAGCAAAACGGGTAAAAATCGGATTCTACTCACATGAAAATTGTGTGCGATGCAATTTTTTTTTAGCTCCCATAGCAAATAATAGTTGATAGCGACAAAAAACTAGCACATGCTGCAATTTTTCTATCTCGGACTCTGAGTCTGAGAAAATAAAAGTCATCCGTATAAACACACAGAAAATAATGGGTCATTTTAGACTTCACAAAAAACCTTTCAGCAAAGCGGAAGCAAGAACTAAGCCCTAAGCAGGCCTCCTAATAGCAGTGAAGCACATTGAATATTAAAAGTAACATTCCATATTGCCACTTTATGGTTTTTATTAGTAATATATAGCTATAAATATCAAAAGAAACATCAGAACTCAAGTTGTAGTTTGCTTAAGTTATTAGTGTCTGGTGGATTTCCCTACAAGTATGGCATTCAGTCAAGAGCTTTGCTTTATCATGCTGACTGAAATTTCCCTTTCACCAAAACAATGTCAGTCTAACCAAGGAAAGATTTCACTTCTTGTTAAAATGTACAAAATCTTTGAAATATTTGCTGCGCTCCACATATTACGTTGGTTGATTTATTCCGATAGACATTTGATGAAAAGAAAATGGACTTCATATGCAAAATGAGACAGAGTAATCCATTTTCTGAAAAGAGAAACATAATGAAATAATGTGGCTGTATTTATTCAGTGGGAAATGGTTATTATCAGCCTCTTCCTGTCCAGATCAACTCTGGCAACTTCACCAATGCTGTTAATAGGTTTCATTTATAATGCAAACAAAAAATAGGACCTAATAAAAGATGTGGTTTTTAAAAACCATCTTCTACTCACTTCAGGTTTATGTCATTTTATCTGACACCTGATCTTGTTATAAATGTATTTTTTTACTCTTTCTCTTACATTCCATAACTGACATTGAATTTAATAGAGATTGCATGCATGGTCTGCTCCACACTCATGGTCAGGACTAAAACCCAGACGATCAGAGAGGGTCTGGATGGGGGTTTCCTAGGCAGGTTTGGATAGTGCCTTTTTAATGAACTGCCCATTATGGTGTACCATATGTGGTAGTTCCCAAATAATACTGTACATTCTTAAGGCTGATTTAGACACAACGAGAATCGCTCAAAATTCGCTCAAAAGAATATTTTGAGCAATTCTCGTTCTGTCTAAATGCACTGATGTCGTGCAGTTTTCGTGCACGAGTTGTTGATCGCTCACTTCAAGTTTTCTTGAATTGAGTGATCAGCTGCTTTCAGCAGAGCAGGCTGTTATCACAGCCGGCTGTGCTGATAAGATTCTCTCTGCTTGTGTCACGCTGTGAATTCACAGTGGCGCGAGCTGTAAGTATGGAGAATACTGCAGCTGTTTGCATATGAAAACAGCTGTATTGTTCAGCGAGAGATACCTGCTGTGTCCGGCTGTGCCTGCATAGCTCTGTAGTAGCTACTTAGCTACTATAGAGTATGCAAAGATGATCACTCAAAACTGTCACTCAAACTGTCAGTGTAAATGGGATATTACAGTGTAAAAATAATACTGCCCAATTAATAAGCTAAAGAACAAAGGTTGTGTATCTGCCTTTTCATTAGATTGGGCAAAAGTTGTGGGATTGGAGATTAAGCTTCAGAGATAAAAAATGCTCTTTCCACGCTCCTGCTGGAGCTCCTCTTTGAACCAAATAAACTGTCGTAGCAGACAGTATTAATATACATTAATCGTAGATTTACGATTAATGTATATTAATACTGTCTGCTACGACAGTTTATTTGGTTCAAAGAGGAGCTCCAGCAGGAGCGCGGAAAGAGCATTTTTTATCTCTGAAGCTTGTTTATTTTACCCATTGAGGGGAGTTTCTCTCTTTGGGTTTGCTTTTTTCCTGGCGGTTCTCCTTCCCCACCGAAGGATCTCTGAAGTCTCTTCATATACTACGGGCATACTTGGATCACAGGTGCCGGCGGGTTGCTCCCTTAGGATCGAATGGTCTATGGGAACCCCGCAAGGCACCAGGTGAGTTACTTTCATTATTCACTTCATGGTGGCGCGGATCGTTACTTTGAATTACTTGGGATTGGAGATTAAAGCTTTAGATGCCCAGGCCATCATGGCCATTGGCCAGTCATTCCCAATTCAGTGCTGTAAATACTTTTGTACCCGTTTCCTCCATAATGTTAATAAGTTTGTTTGCTGTTGTTCTTGGTTTGTTTTGTATTTTTCACACACAAGTACGTTCACCTGCTGGAATTTTGATATAGTGAATTATAAAAGTAAACATTTGTTGGGAAGATTGCTTGTGTCATGTGCGAAATAGATATCCTAAACAATTGCTTTAAACTATATTTTGTTGACATGAATCTGTGGAGGGGTTAAGTATGAATTTTAATGACTGCAGGCAGGTGGGAAGACAATATTACTTTGACTCTTCAATTATTTGTATTTCATACCGCAAGGTACTTCATGTGAATTGTGGATTCCATCAAACACATCTATTATCAGCCTGTAAACATTCACATTTGGTTTACTACAAAGAGCTATTGCAAACATTATGAAAATGCCATTTACGTGGTATGCAAAAAGAATCCCTGGTTATAAAAATCTCTAAATATTTGAATTATTTGAGTATTTTGTGTCATTTGTAAATGTTTTATTTTTTTATATTCCATTAGTGAGATTTCAAGGGATGAATTGTATTTATTGGAAACCTTTGTTATCAAGATTATTACTGTGGCGGTTGGGATAGAATAGAAATGATATATTAGTTGATTAGTAACTAGTGAAATACATTTCATATGGAGAAATGTAACAACATATAGTTATTAGTACATAGTTATAAAGGTAAGCAATTGGTCATCAGATTGCTTTTTTGGGCAAAAAAATGACAAAAATTTCAAACATTTTTACAACTGTTTTTGGTGCCATCCTTTATTCTGTTACTTATGTAACATGCTTTTTTGGGGGTATTTTATGTCCTATAGTAAAGCTTATGAAAAAACATATCCAAAGCATGCTGCATTGTGGGGGGAAAAAACACAAAAAGGCAACAAAAGCACCACAAACAAAATCTCTTTGCACATACAATTTTCTATACTTTGCTATAAACCTCAAAGTAACACCTGCCGCTGCATTTTCCCGAAAAACAGTCAAAGAAAAGACTATGAAAAACGCTACAGTGCATTGAGTGTGACCCCAGTCTTTCACTAGTTTCTACAAAGGGACTGACTATAGATTTTGTTTCTGTTTTGATTTCATAAAACACTTTTCTTAAGGCTATGAACAGCAGAAGAGTTGTTGAGGTTCATTGAGGATTGGGGTCAAAGTATTGATCTAGATTGTCTAAAAGGAAAATAGATCTGGACTGCAACCAAGAACATTCGTTGCAAAGTGCACAGAATATGCAGTTTAATGGTGAGATTCTACAGTATGTGAAATTAAATGATGCTTCTTCATATGTCTTCAACACAATTTTCTTTAACCAAACTTATCTGGATACATTTGTTTACTTTCAAAATTTGGAGGATAATACTTCTACTACTATTTAATCCCCTAACAGTCATGTTGAAACTAGACAAATCCTCACAAAAATTTCACTTTTTTATTGTAGATTTTGAATTTATATCTTGTGTAAATATATTTGATGCAGAACTTAGTTGCCTTAGGGCTCAGTCAGACGAGCAAATTTTTCATGCATGTATAGGCGTGGAAAAAAAAAATCGCACGTTCTGTGTTAAAAAAAATCGCGTGACTGGGTGCATTTGCACTCACATGTCCTATTTTTTGCAAGTGCAAATTTTAAGCGCTTCTAAAAAACGGACATGTGACCGCTTTCATTGGAAGGCATTGGTTCTAATAGAGCCGTTTTTAAAGCACGCCTATACATGCGTTAAAAAAACGCTCGTCTGACTGAACCCTTAAGTGCATTTTTAACCCTTAGTAACATGACTAATTTTAGCCTTAAGAACCAGTAAATTGTATTTTATTTTGTGTTCCAGTGTTCATAACTTTTTGTTAATGAAACTGTATGAGACCTTGTATTTTGTGGGACAAATTCTATTTTTTGGGATTTATTTTTATAGCATTCCCCATATGCCGTAGTATAAATATTATGTTAACTTTATTCTATGGGCCAGTACAATTATGACAACATCACATTTATGGAGGTTTTATTATGTTTTACCACTTTTGTACAATATAAAAACGTTTTTAAATATTTTGATGCCAGAGCATTTTTAATTTACAGTCATTGGAGCTGCATTTCTGTGGGAAAACATGTAGTTTTTATTCGTACCATTTTGAAGTATATGCAACTTTTCAATTATTTTTCATTTCTGTTTTGGGTAAGTAAGATGACCAGAAAATGACTATTTTTCACATTATTTTAGTTTTTCGTTTTTTATAACAAAATTTACCATCCTAGAAAAATGATGCACTATTATATACAACAGATTTTTTATGGATGTGGCAATACCAAATATCTATAGTTTTTTTTGTTATTTTTATGATTTTAATATTTAAAGCCTTGTGTAAGGGGATCTTCTTTGCTGCTGCTTCTTCTTCTCTCTTCTAGGCACACTGAATGAAAAGTGGCAGCTGTAAATTCAATCTTCCCGACCCCACTTCAAACAGCTAAAATAAGAATCCACTGTGTCTCCCAATGGTATACTTTTTACTCCAGTCACCCCAATAGTTTTATTTTTACATGAATATAAACATTGTAAATGATCCCTGGACATAGTGATCTGCTTGCCCCTCTCTAATACTTTTTTGGAATAGCCAGATTTAGCCAATCTTTGTTTAATCAACATTTCTCTGTGTCCTCAGTCAGTTGTAAGTCAACGAATAAATTGTATCTCAAGCTCAAGTAAATGTAAACTTTAATTTCTTATCATTGCAATTTATGTGGGAACAAATTCTGGCCCAGCAGACGAATCACCCTTCCATATTAGAAGGATATCGTCTATATATCTACCGTAGCAGAAAACGTCCCTACATATGGACTGTGAAGATTGTATACATATCTTTCCTCTCACCATGATATGTACAGTTCAGCCATGGAGGAGGAGAGGCAAGCCCCTATGGGGCACTTTTGTGACTGTAAGAATGGAAAGTTTATTAAACATGAAAAAATTATGTTTTAACGAAAAATCAGTAACTGTCAATAAGTATTCCTTCAATTCAATTGAATACTTATATAATTAATAATGAATACTTAAATATATTTGTTGAGACAATAGGGAAAGCAATCATTTCCTTCTCATGCTTCATTTTTTTAATTTTAACTCCATTCTGGCTGTTCCTCTGTGTCACAAAATCTTGATCAAAAATAATAGTTGGATATTTAGAGATTCTCAGCCCCTAGGAGCCATCATTTAGTCACAATATGATTTAAGTGTTCTATGGTCCCACCATGTCTGTTTCTGGCCTATAAATCAAACCCTCAAAATCACACGTAACGCAGAAGACTCAGACACATTATTTTCACAGCTATAAAATCCAAGACGTCCAGCTCCTTAAAAATATTCCATAAAATTATTTAAGATTATCTGGATATAAGATTATATTTATTTTCACAGCTAGAAAAAATCTGTTCTGCTCTATAAATTTTGTCCCGGCAACTTTTTTTATATCAAAAGCAGCATCAGGTGAAGCAATGGATTACACAGGATTGCACAGACATACTCATATAGTTTAAAACATGTATGCATTAACCCAGGGGCGTAACTATACAGGATGCAGGGGATGCGGTTGCACCTGGGCCCAGGAGCCTTAGGGGGCCCATAAGGCCTCTCTTCTCCATATAGGTAACCCAGTACTATGAGTAAAGCATTATAGTTGGGGGCCCTGTTACAGGTTTTGCATCAGGACCCGGGAGCTTCAAGTTACGCCTCTGCATTAACCCTTTCCAATCCACCGTCTGACATCTGAAGACATTATGATTTAAGGCAGTACAGCTCCGATATTGGAAGACGTCCATTGGGGTTCTCTTACTGTATATTGCCAGCCTCTCTGCTGTCAGAGCTTATCCAATGTGTCACCTCATGCAGTACTGGCTTTAGCCAGCATATGGCGTCATTGTATAACAGCAGAAAAAGAGTAAGCCCCCTAGGAAAACCAGGATACAAATTGGATTGGAAAGGGTTAATACTATGCAAAATAATTTTTATTTAAACATATAAAAAAAAGAAAGACACGTTTGAACACAGTGGATATAACAGGAGCTGGGTCAACCACTGAAATTAGTAGACATACAATACAGAACAAGTATCACTGATCACTGTACACAGGAGTTCCACTCCAAAGGACAGTGCAGGGAGAGAGTGAAGCCACTTCAGCATCAGGATGCATATGCAAAGGATAGGGTCTCCAGCACAAACAGCAAAGTGAAAAATCTGTTATTGTATAGATGTTTGAAGAATTTAAAGATTTTTTAAATTCATTATTAGAGATGAGCGAGCACCAAAATGCTCGGGTGCTCGTTACTCGGGACGAACTTTTCGCGATGCTCGAGGGTTCGTTTTGAGTAACGAACCCCATTGAAGTCAATGGGCGACCCGAGCATTTTTGTATATCGCCGATGCTCGCTAAGGTTTTCGTTTGTGAAAATCTGGGCAATTCAAGAAAGTGATGGGAACGACACAGAAACGGATAGGGCAGGCGAGGGGCTACATGTTGGGCTGCATCTCAAGTTCCCAGGTCCCACTATTAAGCCACAATAGCGGCAAGAGTGCCCCCCCCCCCGCACTGTCAGCATAAAGATCGTTCTCCTCTGCCATAGCTGTAACAGCTGTGGCAGAGAAGAACGATGTTTGCCCATTGAATTCAATGGAGCCAGCAATACAGCAGGTTCCACTGAAAGCAATGGGCTGCCGGCGATCGCGGGATGAATTGTCGGGAAGGGCTTAAATATATAAGCCCTCCCCTGCAATTCATCCAGAAATGTGTTACAATAAAAATATATACCGGCGTATAAGGCGACGGGGCGTATAAGACGACCCCCCAACTGTCACCTTATACGCCGGGAATACAGCGGAGCAAAGAATAAAAATCATTACTCACTTCACCGGGCGTTCTGCGGTGCTCCTGCAGGCTGTCGCTCCCTCCTGGTCCCCGGCAGAGCATTACTTTCTGGACACAGGGCTTGAAATCCCCGCCTCCAGAAACACACGTGCCTTCAGCCAATCACAGCCATTCAATGACATCATTGTCATTGGCTGTGATTGGCTGAAGGCACGTGTGTTTCTGGAGGCGGGGATTTAAAGCCCTTCGTAGAGAAAGCAATGCTCTGCCGGGGACCAGGAGGGAGCGACAGCCTGCAGGAGCACCGCAGAACACCAGGAGAAGTGAGTAATGATTTTTATTCTTTGCTCCACTGTATTCCCGGCGTATAAGGTGACAGTTGGGGGGTCGTCTTATACGCCCCGTCGCCTTATACGCCGGTATATATTTTTATTGTAACACATTTCTGGATGAATTGCAGGGAAGGGCTTATATATTTAAGCCCTTCCCGACAAGTCATCCCGCGATCGCCGGCAGCCCATTGCTTTCAATGGAACCTGCTGTATTGCCGGCTCAATTGAATTCAATGGGCAAACATCGTTCTTCTCTTCCACAGCTGTTACAGCTGTGGCAGAGAAGAATGATTTGTCTTCTATATGTTCTCAATGGGGTCGGCGCTGCTGCCGCCGGCCCCATTGAGCGCATATAGAGAAGAGAACAGGAATTGCAGATCGCACATAGGTGCGATCTGCGATTTCTATGGCCTAAGAAGGACCGTTAGGGTTCTTGAAGCCTAAAATAACTCCTAACGGTCTCCCTATAGCAGCAGCACTTTCCCTGATTTATGTCAGAAGGCATCTGTGGCGAGCCGCGGGAGGGCAGATTTTAATACTCGGGTGACACCTAATCTTGCCAGCCACTCACTGCAGGGGGGTGGTATAGGGCTTGAACGTTGCAGGGGGAAGTTGTAATGCCTTCCCTGTCTTTCTATTGGCCAGAAAAGCGCACAAATTTCTCAGGGAAGAAAATGAAAGTAACCCGAACACCGCGTGGTACTTGTTACGAGTAACGAGCATCTCGAACACCCTAATACTCGAACGAGTATCAAGCTCGGACGAGTATGCTCGCTCATTTCTATTCATTATGTAGCTACTCCCCGGTATATAAACTCTGTCAAAAAAATCAAGCACCTAAAGGAGTTGTCAGAATCAAATTAAACTTTCTCTGTGTGATTGTAACATTGATATAAGTAAGTAATTACAATATCAGAGCAAAAGGATAATTTATGGATGCAAGATATAATAAAGGTAGGCATGGAGGCATACAGGTTCTGTATGGTATTCTGTGGCATATGAGTCTGCATTTGCTATAACTTAGCCTCGGGATCATGCAAACTCATAGGTTGTCAAAGTTGGCATCCCAGATGGTCCCATACATGTTCAATTGGCAATAAATCTGGCAAATGGGCAGGCCACAGAAGTGTGGAAATGTTGTGGAGGCATTTCTGTGACACCATTGCTGTTTGCGGCAGTTCATTATCCTGCTGGAAAATGTAATCAGATAAACTAGGGCTGCCTGTCCATGGGCGTTGCGGTATCTCACGGTCGGATCTTCGCCACAGGAGTCGCTGCCCGAAAGCATGAGCCGGCAGATGGATCTCCGCGGTGAGCCTATCTGATAGATAGGCTCACCGTGGAGAATTGCAGCAATTCGCTGCATGCTGCTATGATTCTCCACTCGTGGACAGGGGGGCTGTGCTTTCCAAAGCTATGGAAAGCGTGCACTGCGTTCTCCGCAGCCTAGATTATCGCCGCGGGGAACGCAATTCAAAAGTGCCCATGGACAGGCAGCGTTAGGGTTATATATTAAGTTTGTAGTCAATTTCTAAGTATGTGTTATGCTGTTGCTGGAATACTATCATGGACACTGTGTAGCAGCAACTACAGACACTCCTATCACAGTTACTGACGATGATCACACAGCTCCTGTTACACAGTTAAACTGAAGGAGATCACAGCTCATCTTCCTGACTGTATACTTTTGGTCTGTAGTATATTTAGGTGAATATAGAAGGTAATGATTATTAAACTGTCCCCCAACAGGCAGAAATTGCATAGCCTCTAGGTAATGCTGTGTTGATGCATAATGGGATAGATTCGAAAGTGAAAGTAAAAAAAATGTAATTCTCAAGATGCTGCTTGATAAACATCAGAGAGGAGGCTGTACTGTATGGGAGTGGCTGCAATACACAGAGGAAACCTCCAGAGTATGACATGCAGTCAGGTGAAGGGGGGGTTGAAAAAATGTGTTTTTGTCGGAGTTCAGCTGTAAAAACACAAATTCTTTATTGCATATTTGCTTACATACAAAGGGTACAATATGCTCACTAAAGGAATAACGTTTTAGACAAATCAAGAAAATTTTGTATTTAGTTCCAAAAACAATTCAATTTAAAGTCTAAAAATTAAAAACTACTCCAGAAAATAATAACTTTACAAAATAAAATGAGAAAATGAATAGTTAATAGGACATGGCTGGTGTCAGCACCCAACAAAGCTGGGCAAATATCCGGGTCCACCGCACACAGAGGAGTCTACAGCAGTTGCTGCCGTTTAAGACCCTAAGCTAAAGTGTCCCCCTCAACACATAAAGGATCATTGCAGATAGTTCAGTAATAACCTCATTTCCATTCTGGCCACTACACGGCCGCCGCACATGGTAGCTTGTGCATCTTAAATTACCCTTCTCTGTCTCTTCTGAAGCACAGCATGAATTGCCATGTGCCGCAGCTGAACGGTGTGCGAAATTAGATTATTGCTAAACTATGTGCTGTCAGAGATTAAGAACACCAGATTGCAGAGGGGACTTGTGGTGACACAGGGACTTGAGGAAGCACAAGGGACCCGTGGTGACATAGAGGGAATTGAGGGGGCATAGATGGACCTGTGCAAACACAGAAGGACTTGAGGGGGAATAGAGGGACTCATTGGGGCACAGAGTAACCTGAACATAGGGAACTATGGGGATGCAGAGAATTAGGGACATGGAAACTTGTGAGGAGACCCATAGGGCCAAAGGGCCTTGGGAGATATAAAGAGACTTAAAATGGGAGCCATGAAGGCACAGAGGGATTTGGGGACGCACAGATGAGCCTGTATTAATGAAGAGGGATACAGAAGGTCATGAAGGGGCACAGATGAATCTGAGAGGCATGAAGGAAAATAATTAGCCGAAAGGGGAGTTTTTGTGCAGAGGAGTCATGGCTGGAAGAAATCGTCATTGTGGTCTGAGACCAGACAGAAAAGAAAAGGAAAATGCATACAATGCAAATCAGAGGACATGTCATTTGAAAATAGTAAAGGTAACTGCACTGTAATCACTATCAGAGTGTAGAATTTGAATCTGACTATTATTTGGTAGCTGCATTATTTAGAGATATACTAGAGCTGAGCCACTGTATCTAAGCCTGTTGTGTTATATAAAGTCGCTATGTTCACACATAGCGGAAATGGTGTGGATTTTCTGGAGGAGACTTCACCACTTCTTTTGAAAGGGTGAAATCAACTGCCTATCCACACCAAAATCAGTTATAAAATTTGCACCAATGGTGCGCACTGTGATGCAGTTTTTGACACTGAAATAATGCTAATAACATATCAGTAGTGCCCTCTAATCTTTTCTATATATTTTTATGTTCATGTTTTCTAACCACACTCATTATAGGATTTAGGCCTCCCTCACACAGATGTTTTCAGTGTAGCACTAAATGCGGTACAATGATCCCATTCATTTCAATGGGGCTGTTCACTCAAGCGTCAAAATGCTGTGCTTCGACAGCGATGCATGTCCTATCTTTGGCCATGTTCAGCCGTGTGTCGCCTATTGAAATGAATGGGCAGTAGTTTCAGCATCTGAAAACACAGCACAACTTTGTATTGCGCTTTTGGCAGCATTATTGGGGTAGGGGGTTGTTTGAAATATAAGCCCTACCCTGAACATCAGCCCTAGCTACACTAGATAGAAAAGGAAAGCAATACTCACCCAGCAGGTGCCATCAGGGTCCCTTCTGCTGATCTCTGGCACTGCTTCAGGCTTCCCATGCACTGACAGATTATCTGTTGCTGGTAGTGAGGTTTGAGAACCCCGCCTCCTGCAAGAGATTGCTGTGATTGGTTCTTGGCGCTGGCTTAGCCAGTCAGAGATGGCGCTCGATGAACTGATCACAGACATTCGTTGCCTGGCTCTGATTAGCTGAGCCAGTGCTGAGAACCAATCACAGCAATCTCTTGCTGGAGGCGGGGTTCTCAAACCTCACTATCAGCAATAGATGATCTATCAGTGCACGGGAAGCCTGGAGCACAGCCAGAGACCAGCGGGAGGGACCCTGATGGCACCTGCAAGGTGTGTATTACTTTTTTTTATTCAGCTTTGTTGGCTGCATTTTCAGCTGTGCTAAAAATGCAGCCAAAACGCTGGCATAACCCATGCCAGCACTGCTGAAACCACAGTAAATGCAGCGTTTCTGCAAAGGCATGTGTGAGGGAGGCCTTATTGTCATATGCTTATCATATATTTTCTAAGATTAGTTTAAGAAATGTTATAATACTTTAATACAAACCATGACCCGCTTTCTCATTCAACAGCATACTTTCCCTTTTTTCATCCATTTCTCCATATAAACACACAATGAACAATCTTTGCAATCAGCAAATATTACTCTATTGCCCAAATGTAAGCTTTGCTTTATAAAATAGATCTAAACAAACTCAAGATTGCATCATACTTGTACATAATTGACTCAAAATGTTCTTTCTTACAGGTAAATACGTGTAAGCATGGTTTCTAAATACAATTATTAATCCGTTCTGGAACAATTTATACTTTGGAACTAGATAGTCACGTTTAGATTTTCGCTTCAGATGTGTTTTCAAAAATAACAGTCATTTGGAAGAGTCAAATGTTGATAATATTGTAACTATTGAGGTCCAAATTCTTAGCACATTCTGTATTATTCCACCAAAACCCATAGGATTCTGCAGCAGGCCACCCATTTATTGTGTGCAGAGTATAGTATTGGTGCTAGAGGGACAGTTAGGTACCTTTAGACACCAAAACATGGGTGCCGCCTCGGCAAAGAAAAGCAAATCACTAATGAGTCATTAGTAACGACATTAAATGTAGTCCCAAAATTGTATAAGTACTAGAGATGAGCGAGCGTACTCGTCCGAGCTTGATGCTCGTTCGAGTATTAGGGTGTTCGAGATGCTCGTTACTCGAGACGAGCACCACGCAGTGCTCAACTCCATTACATTTCCTTCCCTGAGAAATTTGCGCGCTTTTCTGGCCAATAGAAGCACAGGAAAGGCATTACAACTTCCTCCTGTGACATTCCAGCCCTATCCCACCCCCCTGCAGTGAGTGGCTGGGGAGATCAGATGACACCCGAGTATTTAAACCTGCCCTGCCCGTGGCTCGCCACAGATGCACGCTGAGAGAGATCAGGGAAAGTGCTGCTGATGCTGTTGCTGCTATAGGGAGAGTGTTAGGTGTTATTTCAGTCTTCAAGAACCCCAACGGTCCTTCTTAGGGCCACATCTGACTGTGTGCAGTACTGTTGAGGCTGCTTTTAGCAGTGTTGCACAATTTTTTTTTTTTATTGTATATCGGGCGTGCAGACCATAGCGTCCTCAGTCTGCAGTCATTTTACTGAGTATAGGGCTCTGCTGTGCCCGTTACATGACCGCCGTCATCCCGCCATAAGGAAACAATATACATAATATACGCTGCATACGGTGTCTGTCTGGTTTTTCACCTCACCATTTTAAAAAATAGAAGCAAAATACTTAAGGCCTACCACTGGCCTTTGGCCACTTGACTGGTTCTGCGCTGTGAATTCCAGTAGCTCAGTCATACGCACCTAGGTCTCACTACAGGCTTGCGCATAATTGTTTCCTGGCTCTGCTATGCGTTCCATAAGTGAAGTCAGCCTCTAACCACAGGCCAATAAGCGGCACATTAAATTACAGCATTCTGTTTTTGCTCTACTCGTAATACACCATGCTGAGGGGTAGGGGTAGGCCTAGAGGACGTGGACGGGGGCGAGGACGCGAAGGCCCAAGTCAGGGTGTGGGCACAGGCCGAGCTCCTGATCCAGGTGTATCGCAGCCGACTGCTGCGGGATTAGGAGAGAGGCACGTTTCTGGCGTCCCCACATTCATCTCACAATTAATGGGTCCACGCGGTAGACCTTTATTAGAAAATGAGCAGTGTGAGCAGGTCCTATCGTGGATGGCAGAAAGTGCATCCAGCAATCTATCGACCACCCAGAATTCTGCGCCGTCCACAGCTGCAACTCTGAATGCTCTGGCTGCTGCTCCTCCTTCTTCCCAGCCTCCTTCCTCCCAGTATGCCGCCACACACCCGCACGCTCAAGCGTTAAACGTGCACATAGCCAAATTGATCAGCCTGGAGATGCTGCCGTATAGGCTTGTGGAAACGGAGGCTTTCAAAAACATGATGGTGGCGAAGGCCGTGCGCTACTCGGTTCCCAGTCGCCACTACTTTTCCCGATGTGCCGTCCCAGCCCTGCACGACCACGTCTCCCCAACATTGTACGCGCCCTCACCAACGCGGTTACTGGCAAGGTCCACTTAACAACGGACACGTGGACAAGCACAGGCGGGCAGGGCCACTATATCTCCCTGATGGCACATTGGGTGAATTTAGTGGAGGCTGGGACCGATTCAGAGCCTGGGACCGCTCACGTCCTACCCACCCCCAGAATTGTGGGCCCCAGCTCGGTGGTGGTATCTGCGGCGGTGTATGCTTCCTCCACTAAACCACCCTCCTCCTTCTCCTACACAACCTCTGTCTCGCAATCAAGATGTGTCAGCAGCAGCACATCGCCAGCAGTCGGTGTCGCACGGCGTGGCAGCACAGCGGTGGGCAAGCGTCAGCAGGCCGTGCTGAAACTACTCAGCTTAGGAGAGAAGAGGCACACGGCCCACGAACTGCTGCAGGGTCTGACAGAGCGGACCGACCGCTGGCTTTCGCCGCTGAGCCTCCAATCGGGCATGGTCATGTGTGACAACGGCCGTAACCTGGTGGCGGCTCTGCAGCTCGGCAGCCTCACGCACATGCCATGCCTGGCCCACGTCTTTAATTTGGTGGTTCAGCAGTTTCTGAAAAGCTACCCACGCTTGTCAGACCTGCTCGGAAAGGTGCGCCGGGTCAGCGCAAATTTCCGCAAGTCCAACACAGACGCTGCCACCCTGCGCACCCTGCAACACCGGTTTAATCTGCCAGTGCACCGACTGCTGTGCGACGTGCCCACACGGTGGAACTCTACGCTCCACATGTTGGCCAGGCTCTATGAGCAGCGTAGAGCTATAGTGGAATACCAACTCCAACATGGGCGGCGTAGTGGGAGTCAACTTCCTCAATTCTTTACAGAAGAGTGGGCCTGGTTGGCAGACATCTGCCATGTCCTTGGAAACTTTGAGGACTCTACCCAGATGGTGAGCGGCGATGCTGCAATCATTAGCGTCACCATTCCTCTGCTATGCCTCTTGAGAAGTTCCCTGCAAAGCATAAAGGCAGACGCTTTGTGCTCGGAAACGGAGGCGGGGGAAGAGAGTATGTCGCTGGAGCACCCTCATGTCTATATCTCAGCACGTTGAGTAGGAGGAGGAGGAGGGGGAGGAGCATGAGGAGGAGGGGGAAGAGACAGCTTGACCCACTGCTGAGGGTACCCATGCTGCCTGCCTGTCATCCTTTCAGAGTGTATGGCCTGAGGAGGAGGAGGAGGATCCTGAAAGTGATCTTCCTAGTGAGGACAGCCATGTGTTGCGTACAGGTACCTTGGCACACATGGCTGACTTCATGTTAGGATGCTTTTCTTGTGACCCTCACGGTACACGCATTCTGGCCACTACGGATTACTGGGTGTACACACTGCTTGACCCACGGTATAAGGAGAACCTTTCCACTCTCATACCCGAAGAGGAAAGGGGTTCGAGAGTGATGCTATACCACAGGACCCTGGGGGACAAACTGATGGTAAAATTCCCATCCGACAGCGCTACTGGCAGAAGGCGCAGTTCCGAGGCCAGGTAGCAGGGGAGGCGCGGAGATCAGGCAGCATGTACAGCGCAGGCAGGGGAACACTCTCCAAGGCCTTTGCCAGCTTTATGGCTCCCCAGCAAGACTGTGTCACAGCTCCCCAGTCAAGGCTGAGTCGGCGGGAGCACTGTAAAAGGATGGTGAGGGAGTACGTAGCCGATCACACGACCATCCTCCGTGACGCCTCTGCTCCCTACAACTACTGGGTGTCGAAGCTGGACACGTGGCCTGAACTCGCACTGTATGCCCTGGAGGTGCTTGCTTGCCCTGCGGCTAGCGTCTTGTCAGAGAGGGTGTTTAGTGCGGCTGGGGGAATCATCACGGATAAGCGTAGCAGCCTGTCAACTGACAGTGCCGACATGCTTACACTCATAAAGATGAACAAAGCCTGGATTTCCCCAGACTTCTCTTCTCCACCAGTGGACAGCAGCGGTACCTAAACAATACGTAGGCTGCACCCGTGGATGGAAGCATCGTTCTCTATCACCATAAAAAAAGGGGACCTTTTAGCTTCATCAATCTGTGTATTATATTCATCCTCCTCCTCCTGAAACCTCACGTAATCACGCCGAACGGGCAATTTTTCTTAGGCCCACAAGGCTCAGTCATATGACTTTTGTAAACAATGTTTATACATTTCAATTCTCATTAAAGCGTTGAAACTTGCACCTGAACCAATTTTTATTTTAACTGGGCTGCCTCCAGGCCTAGTTACAAATTAAGCCACAGTAACCGAAGTGATTAATGGGTTTCACCTGCCCTCTTGGTTGGGCATGGGCAATTTTTCTGAGGTACATTAGTACTGTTGGTACACCAATTTTTTTGGGCCCTCGCCTACAGTGTAATCCTAGTACTTTTTATGGGCTTTGCCTGCACTCATGGTACAGTAAGTTGTGTGGGGTTGGCCTACACCTTTGCTACATAAATGTAACTGGGGCCTTGTCTATACTGCAACTACTGAAATGTGCAAGAGACTGTTATCTCCCTAAACTTCTGCAACAGGAATGTTACTGTGGCCTGTCTTGACTGCTGCTACTACTGAAATGGAACTAATACTGTGCTCCCCCTATACTGCTGCTTCGGAATTGTTACTGGGGCCTGTCTTGAGTGCTACTATTACTGAAATGGAACTAAGACTGCGCTCCCCCTATACTGCTGCTTCGGAATTGTTACTGGGGCCTGTCTTGAGTGCTACTATTACTGAAATGGAACTAAGACTGCGCTCCCCCTATACTGCTGCTTCGGAATTGTTACTGGGACCTGTCTTGAGTGCTACTATTACTGAAATGGAACTAAGACTGCGCTCCCCCTATACTGCTGCTTCGGAATTCAATGTTATGGGTGCCGCACACATTCAACCTCAAACGTGAGGTGGGAAATTATGCAACAAATTGCCAGCTTACCCAGATCCGGACCAAATGACCCAAACAGTGTAAATTCAATAGTTGTATGATGTAAGCAGCATTCGGGGTATTTTCACAGAGACGACTTCACACCACTTTTAAAAGTAAAATCCATTTATTTTTATTCCATATCTTTGCTAAAAAACGCCTGCAACGTTTCGAATGCAACCTTCAGTCTTTTGGCTTGAAAAAGACTGAAGGTTGCATTCCAAACGTTGCAGGCGTTTTTTTTAGCAAAGATATGGAATAAAAAGAAATGGATTTTACCTTTAAAACTGGTGTGAAGTCGTCTCTGTGAAAATACCCCGAATGCTGCTTCGGAATTGTTACTGGTGCCTGTCTTGAGTGCTACAATTACTGAAATGAAACTAATACTGTGCTCCCGCTATACTGCTGCTTCGGAATTGTTACTGGGGCCTGTCTTGACTGCTACTACTACTGAAATGGAACTAATACTGTGCTCCCCCTATACTGCTGCTTCGGAATTGTTACTGGGGCCTGTCTTGAGTGCTTCTATTACTGAAATGGAACTAAGACTTTGCTCCCCCTATACTGCTGCTAGTGATATGTTACTGGGGCCTGTCTGGACTGCTACTACTACTGAAATGGAACTAATACTGTTCTCCCCCTATAATGCTGCTAGTGATATGTTACTGGGGCCTGTCCCTAATGCTACCGCTGAAATGTTACTAATTCTGGGCTCTGCCTATACCGCTGCTAATGCTATGTCACTGTGGTGTGGAAACGGAGGCTTCCCAAAGACATGATGGTGGCAAGGCCATTTCCCACCAATGCGGTTACTGTTAAGGTGCATATAAACACGGACACGTGGAGAGGACACGTAGTGCCTCAAAAACATCCCCCTCTTCCTCCAACAATGAAAACATTCTTGGCAAATACCTTTGCATTGGTCCGTCTGGTGGCAGTCCAAGAATTTCACCTTTAACGACACAACAAGAGAGCCCCCCCACCATCCCTCCGCCACAGCCCACTTAATCCTGGCCACATTCCGAAAACCAACTAAATAAAACCGTGCTACTAGGTCCGCAGTCGCCACCACATTCCCACCAACGCGGTTACTGTTAAGGTACATATTACCAGTCTGACTGGGGCATGCACTGTGGGCCGAAGCCCACCTGTATTGTATCTGATGTTAGCTCTGCTGAGCAGGGCACTGCAATGGGATACATTTATGTACCGCCGATGGGTTCCAGGGAGCCACCCATGCTGTGGGTCCACAGAGACTTCACATTACGGATTTGTACCTGCCAGTGTCGATGTATTAAAAACCCCAGTCAGACTGGGGCATGCAGTGTGGGCCGAAGCCCACCTGCATTTAATCTGACGTTACCTCAGCTGTGCTGGGCACTGCAATGGGATTTGTTTATGTACCGCCGGTGGGTTCCAGGGAGCCACCCATGCTTTGGGTCCACACGGACTTCACATTAGGGAGTTGTACCTGCCTGTGTCTATGTATTAAAAACCTCGGTCAGACTGGGGCATGCAGTGTGGGCCAAAGCCCACCTGCATTTAATCTGACGTTACCTCAGCTGTGCTGGGCAATGCAATAGGATTAATTTATGTAACGCCGGTGGCTTCCTGGGACTCAGCCATGCTGTTGGTCCACACGGAGTTGTACCTGCCTGTGTCTACTTATAAAGAACCCCAGTCTGACTGGGGCATGCAGTGTGGGCCGAAGCCCACCTGTATTTAATCTGACGTTAGTTCTGCTGTCCAGGGCACTGCAATAGGATTTGTTTATGTACCGCCGGTGGGTTCCAGGGAGCCACACCCATGCTTTGGGTCCACATAGACTTCACATTAGGGATTTGTACCTGCCTGTGTCTATGTATTAAAAACCCCGGTCAGACTGAGGCATGCAGTGTGGGCCAAAGCCCACCTGCATTTAATCTGACGTTACCTCAGCTGTGCTGGGCAATGCAATGGGATTTATTTATGTAACGCCGGTGGCTTCCTGGGACCCACCCATGCTGTCGGTCCACACGGAGTTGTACCTGCCTGTGTCTACTTATAAAGAACCCCAGTCTGACTGGGGTATCCAGTGTGGGCCGAAGCCCACCTGTATTTAATCTGACGTTAGCTCTACTATCCGGGGCACTGCATTGGGACAAACTACAGGAGCAATACAGCGCTAATGAGATGTGCACAGCTACTCTAGCATTGGAGTCCGCTGTAGGCACGCGATTGCTGAGGGTTTGTGCAGAGGCCTATGTCCTGGGTGCAGTGGAAGTCTGCTTCCAGCCTAGGATTGCTGAATCTGTGGGCCGAGGCCTATGCCATGGGCGCGGTGCAAGTTCATGTCTTGGGCTTCCTAGGACCCACCTATGCTGTTGGTGCAAACTTAGTTCTCATTGCGGTGTTTGACCTGTCTGGCACAAAGACACTGACTGACTTGGGTAGAGGGCAGAGCGCTGACGGCTTTCCCCTTGCAGTGTGGATTGAGCTATGCGACACCTTGACAGAAAAGAATACTGTGTGGCACATGGATTCCCCATTGCTATGCCCACGTTTGCAGCTCCTGACGGAGGTGGCACAGGATTGGAGTTCTCATTGCTTCTGTACAGCATTGTGGGCTATCGCCCCGCCCCTTTCAAAGAGGGTCGCTGTCTGGCCCTGTCAACCCTCTGCAGTGTGTGCCTCCGGTTCCTCCTCATGGCAGACGCACTTATAAATAGACATGAGGGTGGTGTGGCTATGAGGCCAGCGTGTGGCATGAGGGCAGCTGAAGGCTGCGCAGGGACACTTTGGTGTGCGCTGTGGACACTGGGTCGTGCAGGGGGGGGGGGTTGGGCAGCATGTAACCCAGGAGAAGTGGCAGCGGAGTGTCATGCAGGCAGTGATTGTGCTTTGTTGGAGGTAGTGTGGTGCTTAGCTAAGGTATGCCTTGCTAATGAGGGTTTTTCAGAAGTAAAAATTGTTGGCAGGGGGTGGGCCCACTCTTGCCGCTATTGTGGCTTAATAGTAGGACCTGGGAACTTGAGATGCAGCCCAACATATAGCCCCTCACCTGCCCTATCCGTTTCTGTGTCGTTCCCATCACTTTCTTGAATTTCCAAGATTTTCACAAATGAAAACCTTAGCGAGCATCGGCGAAATACAAAGATGCTCGAGTTGCCCATTGACTTCAATGGGGTCGTTACTCGAAACGAACCCTCGAGCATCGCGGAAAGTTCGACTCGAGCAATGAGCACCCGAGCATTTTGGTGCTCGCTCATCTCTAATAAGTACATAAATTCCAAAAAGAAAAATCTGATAATATTGGACCTTTAAAGGTTAACCGTGAAAATATAATTACAGAGAAGAAAGAGATGGATGAGATATTAAACGCCTACTTCTTATCTGTGTTCATCAGTGAGCTGCCAGTGCCAGATATCATTCAGGATGATGGTAATCAAGGTTTTCCACCCAATATTGCTAACTTAACACAAGAAGAAGTGCAGATGCGTCTGAGCAAATATTGACAAAGCCTCCAGCCCAGACCGCATTCGTATTATGAGAATTGAACATGGCGATTGACAAACTATTGTATTTCATCTTCTTAGATCTCTTGCAGCAGGGTCAGTACCGCAAGGTTGGAGGATGCCTGATTTTGTCCCAATATTTAAAAATAAGAAGAAGATGGAATTGTGTAACTCTCCGTCCAGTAGGTTTGATATATTGTGGTATGTAAAATATTTGATGGTATCCTAAGAGATTATTTGCAAACGTATATAGCAGAATATAATCTAATAATTGATAGCTACTATGGAATTGTGAAAAACATGGTTGGTTTCCACAATGAGGTAGGTTCAAATCTAGATGTTGGCCATGCGGCTAATGTCATACATTTACATTTAGCAAAAGCATTTCATATTATACCACACATCAGCTTTGTACAGAAGCTTCAGATGTGGGGACTAGGGGACAATGCGTATACATAGGTAAAGAATTGCTTCAAGGACAGAGAACATACTCAAAATGCACTAAAGTCAGCTATAGTAAATCACAATATTAGACTCCATTCTTTGTAATCTTTTTATTTCAAAATATATTTTATTGAGGTTTTTTGCAGTACAAACGTTATGCAAACTTTTTCATGTTTAACAAAGTCGCAGTTAACTCCTTACTTAGGCCTGGGGAAATCGCCAGGCCTATCCCTTATGGCTGTTTGCTGTATCACGATATAACCCTTGCTAGTAACCTTTGCTTAAAATGAACATTTAACCCGTAACCCTCCCGCCCACCCATCCCCATCAATTACTATAGATAAACGCTTAATATAAACTATGAATGGTGCTATAACTTGCAGCTCTTATAACATTGTAAGGTTTAAGTAGAGAGAAAAAAAAAAAAAAGGAAGATGAGAGAAGGAAAGCATAAGAGGAAATAGAAAGAAGAAAAAAGAGGAGGAGAAGAAAAGAGGGAAAAAGGGAGGGGGGGGGAAGTGGAGAAAAAAAAAGGGGGGGTAGGAGAGCTTAGCTGGATAGAGGTGAGGTAAGGAGAAAGTAGAGGGGAGGGAAGAGAGGGGGGGGGACTGATTTTTGGTCACTGTTCCATGGCTTCCCACTTAAAGCATGGGGTTAGTTAGGCACAACTCCACTCACCAGCCATTGTCCAAACCCTGGGGTGCTGCGGAATGTTAACCAGGGCTCCCATGTGACGTGGTATGCAGAATATTTCTCGGCGTCTTGCGCCCTCAACTCTTCCATACGGCCTATTTCGTCCAAGGCGGTCACCCAGTTCACCCTTGTGGGAGGTTCTTGGGATCTCCATAACCTCGGTATCACTGTTCTCATAGCCAAAAGGTAAAATCTTAGGGAGATATTCCTGCTTACTCTTATTAATCCCGGAAGGATCGACAGGAGGGCCATCTCAGGTGACAGCACCAGCGAATCCCTGTTCAGGGCGTTGTGTAGGGTTTCAATTTCCTTCCAGAGTGCCCTGACAGGCGGGCAGGACCACCATACATGTGAGAGAGTGCCAACCTCTCTCTGGCACCTCCAACACAGGTCAGACACCCCGGGATAGTATCTGGCTAGACGCACAGGGGTACGATACCATCTCGTTAATAGCTTGTAATTGAGTTACTGGTGGCTGCTCGAGATTGTCATCTTGTGGGTCAGACAAATAGCCTTGGTCCATTCCTCCTCGGCCATTTCCCTTCCCAACTCTTTTTCCCATGCCCTTTTAAAGCTACCTCCAGGGTCCAGTCCCTCCCCGGCCACCAACAAGCCATAGGCCGCGGAGATCTCACCCTCTGTCGTCCGAGGCCCCCCGCACATCCTTTCAAAGGGTGTGTCAGGTGCTGTCAGTTCTGCAATCGGGCCCAGGGCTCGTACATAATGGCCAATCTGGTAGTGTTGGAACCACGCGCCTGTCACCTGTCCTGCACCCCCCAGGAGAGCGTCCAATGACAGGAGACCCTCTCCGTTCACCACGTCTTTAACCCTGGGTAACTCGGTGCCCAGCCCGTTTAGTATAGGCAGTCCTGCGTCCCCCTGGGGGAAGTCCGGGTTCCCCCTCAGCGGTGTCCAGGGTCCAGGGACCCTCACCAGGCCATGCCGCAGCGCAAAGCCTTCCCACGTTTTCAGTAGGGAGCTTATAAAAGGAGAGACTCTGATACCCCTCCTTCCTAGCCCGTCTCGTAGCCAGAAGAGTCCTCGGGTCCTACCCCCCGCTACCTCTTGTTCCAGTTCAACCCATCTTTTAGTTGTCCCCTCCCGCACCAAGTCCAGAACAGTCTTGCAGATGGCGGCTCTATAATAGAGGAGCAAGTCCGGTAATCCTGCTCCTCCTCTCTTCTTTGGTTGGGTCAGTAGCCTGTGGCTTAGGCGTGGTTTAGTTCCCCCCCATACGAAGTGCGTCACAGCCTTTTTTAGTTTTACAA
Organism: Eleutherodactylus coqui; assembly: GCF_035609145.1. Taxonomy (NCBI): domain Eukaryota; kingdom Metazoa; phylum Chordata; class Amphibia; order Anura; family Eleutherodactylidae; genus Eleutherodactylus; species Eleutherodactylus coqui. The sequence goes on along the minus strand of NC_089838.1, from coordinate 124,720,370 downwards.
AGAAGTTCCGCGGGACTTGAATGGGTAATGTTTGGTATAAGTACAAGAGTTTAGGGAGGGAGTTCATTTTAATGGCGCTAATCCTGCCAAACCATGAGAGCGTCTTTGGTCTCCATCTCTCGAAGTCTTTTGTCATGGCGGAGTATATGGGTTCATAATTTAGGTCGTAGATTTTTCCGGGGTCCGTAGGGAGTGTCACTCCCAGGTATTTAATACTGTCTTCTCGCCAACTCAGGGGGAACAAGCATTTAAGACGCGTGGTTTCCGACGTCGGGATTGTAATGTTTAGAATGTCTGATTATTTTTAGATTAATCTTAAAATTGCTGACCTGGCTGTATCTATCAAACTCCTGGAGGATGGCGGGTAATGCCCGGCTAGGATTGGTGATGTATACTAATAGATCATCAGCAAACAAGGCGACTTTGTGCTCTTGTTTGGCTGTATTGTAGCCTTGTATTTCCTTATTCTCCCTCAGGGCGTTCGCCAGCGATTCCATAACCAGGGCGTATAATGTCGGGGACAGCGGACAGCCCTGTCGCGTTCCGTTCTTTATATTAATTGGGTTGGAGAGCTTCCCATTGACGCGTATTTGTGCTGTGGGGTTGTTGTAGAGGGCCATTACCCATCTAATCATCCTATTGCCAAGCCCGACCTTCCTTAACGTGGCTTCCAGGAACCTCCAATTTACGCGGTCGAAAGCTTTTTCGGCGTCTACCGAGAGGAGGCAGAGTGGGATATTTTCCTCTCGTGCTCTCCCCAACAGTGATAGGGTCCGTATCGTGTTGTCCCTAGCTTCTCGTCCTGCCACGAATCCCACCTGATCTCTATGAACTAGCCCGGGGACAATAGGACGTAGACGCGCGGCTATCGTTTTAGCGAATATTTTGGTGTCAACGTTTAATAAAGAAATTGGGCGGTAGTTCCCGCAGGACATGGGATCTTTACCCGGTTTTGGGATAACTGTAATGATCGCTTGCAAGGCTTGGTACGGGAAGGGGCATCTTTCAGAAACTGCGTTAAAGGCCCTGCCCAGGAGTGGGACTACCAAATCCCCACACGCCTTGTAAAACCTAGGTGTGAAGCCATCCGGCCCCGGGCTCTTCCCTATTTTCAGACTTTGGATTTCTGCGAGTATTTCTTGATCCTGCATGTCTTCCTCTAGTAGTTCTTGACTTTCTACTGGGATCATTGTTGGCGTGTGTTTTTGCAAATAGTGGTCTATCGTGGTTGTTTCCACTGTCCCCTCTATGTTATATAACTTGCCATAATATTCCCTGAAGCATTCCAAGATGTCGCTTGTTGCGTGGACCTTTCCCTTTTTTGCCGAGTTCATTGCAAAAATGTGTGCCTGGCTCTCCCGTGGGTTTAGCGCTTTAGCCAGCCAGGAACTGCATTTGTTGCTAAACTCATAGTATCCCCCTTTTACTCTATCTCTCAGATGTAAATAGGTCTGGTCCATAATTCCCAGAATTTGTTGGCGTAGCGTTGATATCTCCGCTTTTAAAGATGGTGAGGCGCTAGACTTGTTGGCCTGTTCTGCTTTTTCCAGCTGGGATATCAAGTTCGCCAGTTTGGCTACCCTATCTTTCTTAAGCCTTGTCCCGTGGGAGATAAAAACTCCCCTCAGGACACATTTCAAGGCTTCTCATTGGATGGTTGGGGAAGTTGTATCCGTTTTATGGGTTTCTATAAAGGATTCAATTGTTTGCCTGATCTCCTGTAGGCAGCAAGGGTCCGCCAGGAGGTTATCATTTAGTCTCCACGTGTTTAGTCCCCTTATCGTCTCACCCCCCAATAGGGCCCCATAGACAGGCGCGTGGTCCGACCAGATGAAATTGCCTATAGAGCACCTGGGATTCCAGTCCAGAAGACCGTGGGAGACAAATAGATAATCCAAACGTCCATAACTATTATGGGCGATGGAGTGGTGGCTAAAGTCCCTGATCTCCGGGTGGAGTGTCTCCAAAGATCAACGAGTTTAAGCTCGGATAATCGTCTGCGCAACCTACACAGGGCTACTAGGGAGAGACTGGACTTACCTATAGATGTATCCAGAGCCGGGTCCCAGACGAGATTGAAGTCGCCGCCCAGTACTATGTATGAACCCGCTGCGAATTGGTCCTGTTCCCCCAGCACCCGACATCCGTAGGCGATCTGACCTGTGTTGGGAAAATAGACGTTAGCCACCGTTATTGTACGGCTTCCTAGGTCAATTCTCAGAAAGATGTATCTGCCTTCGGCATCCACTCTGGAAGTAAGGACTCTGTGGGGTAGGTTCTTATGGATTGCAATGGATGTTCCGCAGATTTTCTTATCTGGATGTGTGCTGTGGTACCAGCTCGTGTAATATTTATTGTTACTCTTAGGGGTGTGGTCTTTTCTATAATGGGTCTCCTGTAGCATGGCTATCATGATCTTTTTTTTATTCATGTGGGCCAGAATTTGGCCTCTCTTGGCCGGGGTGTTCATACCTCTGATGTTGTATGTGCAAAAGGATAGGTTCGTCATGATGGTGTGTTAACGGTTAAGAGTGGCGCCAATGTTGTCCATGGAAAACGAGACCAAAGTGAAGGGTAGGGAAAGAACGGAGAAGAGAGTAACAGAGGGGAAGGGTCAGGGAAATACAGAGTGAGGTGACAGAGAAAAAACATTCTGTCGACTGGGACAGACATTCCCAATCAAATTAGCGGGAAGCCAACCTTCGGTCAGCTATAGACGTCACTGTTGTGACGTCAACCCAGTAGGGAGGGGAAGTTACCAATACCCACATGGTCCAGGCCTCCCGCCACCCCCGCCGACCAACCTTTCATTCAGGCGTAAGGCTCGCATTCTTAGGCAACTTTGATAACGATAGAATATAATAACAGTAGTAACATAGTAATGCGTGTAACCGGTTATCAGGCATTCAGTAAATGCTACAATCTACTGGTCGATGACCGTGCATATTCTGCGCTGTAGGCGTGTCCAGACGGCGCTGCAAAGCAAGACCCGACCGCTCGCAGCAGGTCGCAAAAGTCCAGCTTCCTTGGATATAATACAATCAACGTTGTGGTCTGCTGGTGCGGTTTCTGGCTCCAGGGCCTCGGGAACCCACCTCGTGCCAGGTGTCCCTGGGTCCAGAAATGGGCAGCGATGGTAGGTGGGGCCAATCCGGCAATGCCACCATTGGGAGTTCCAGGGTACCTAGAAATTTGGGGAGGTCAGCTGGGGATCTAAAAGTTCCTGTTTTGCCATTCCTGGAGGCCGTGAGCTGAAAGGGGTATCCCCACCGGTACAGGATTTTGTTAGCTTTTAGGGCATCTAGCAAGGGCCGCACAGCTCTGCGAAGTTGCAGGGTGCGTCTCGCTAGGTCTGAGTAGATTGCAATAGGGGCACCGTTGTGGGTTAGGGCTTCCCTTCTATCACGGGCGCATTGCATGATGGCTTCTTTTTCTTTGAAATAATCTATGCGGCATACTACATCTCGCGGCCTATTGGGGTCGTCCGGTTTGGGGCCTAGAGTCCTTTGTATGCGGTCAATTACAACTGGCTGATCAGGGCTACGATTTAATAATGAGCTGAAGAAATTGCGGGCCCAATCCTCCAGTTGGGAGGGTGTCACCTCCTCGGATAATCCCCTCAGCCGTAGGTTGTTACGCCTATGGCGGTTCTCGAGATCATCGATATGTGCCAATATATCTGCCATTTGTAGGGCTTGCGCATTAATTACTTGGCTATGAGTTTCTAGCGTAGAAAGGACTTTTTCCTGGGTCTCTTCCACTGCGTTTACGCGGTTCCCCACGTGCTTAAGCTCTTGGTGTAAAAGGGAAAGCGCCTCTTTGTGTGAGGCCTCCAGCCTCTGGAAGTCCCTTTTTGTCGGGAGAGATCTCAAGTGCTCCTTCCAATTCCAGTCATCATCAGTAGAGGAATCGTATGGGGAAGTCGAGCGAGCTGGTGTATTTTTAATTGTCGTGGCACTGCTCCTGCGTGTTTGTTGTGGGCGACTACCACTCCCACCTGGCAAGGTATAAGTGTCCTCTGAAGTGCTTAGGTGCTGTAGTGGCTGCTTTACACCTGTGCCCCCCCTGCGTCTTTGTGGCTGGCTATAACACTCTGCTTGAAACTGTGGCTGGGCAGGGCCCCTGGTGTAATCAGGGCTTTCATTAAATGTGTGGGCTGCATGCATTCCCTTATCTTGGGAGCATGTGTGTCCTTCTAGAGGCTCATTGTCTGCCTCCTGCGGTGCCTTGTTATGCTGGGATGGGTGCTCAGGGTCCCCCTCGGTTGTGGCAGCAATCCCCAGGGGATCTCTATCATCACCCCTGTCAGTCCCAGAGCCCGCTACCGGGTTTCCTGGTACTTAGCTGTCCCTGGTGGTGCTAGTGGTGCCAGCGCTCCCGTCTCCTCCGTTCTGCCTGTCTCTCCGCTGCCTCTGCTTGGCTGCAGGGGCTTGGGGCGCACGTGGTCCGGCGCCATTTTGGAGTTAGGAGCCGGCGGTCCGCGGCCGCTGAAGAAACGCTCGATTCTCTGCGGCTCGTCCTCCGCCGCCTCCTGCGCCTTCCCTGTGGTTCTCCTCTTCCCCATAGTGCCATCGGGAGTCTCCCCGCGCCGTCTGGAACACGGTAGCTGAGGTTGTCGGCAGGTGCTGCGGAAGCCCGGCAGGAACACGTCTTACTCCGGCATCGGCAAGCTCCGCCCCCCTTGTAATCTTTTTATTAATGCCCTAGTGGATGGGATTAAAGTAAAGTGTCAATTTTTACTAATGATAGAAACCTTTGTATAATATTTAAAACCTAGCACAACTGTAAAATATTACAGAAGGACCTGGATAAATTAGTGGAACAACAGGAACATAGCGATAAATTGTAATATTGATCACTGTAAAGTATTACATTTACAGTAGACCACATATATACTAAAATGCACAGAACTGGGGAGAACAGAGCAGTATACAAAAGCAAATAAGATTTTGATGATTCTAATAAGAGATGAAAAAAATCTGTGATTCCAATGTAATATTATCTCTTTGTAGATACCTTGTTGAACCACATCTCAAATATTAGATTCAGTTTTAGGATCCTAATTATAAAAAGGGTTGAGGAGAGCTAGAGAGGGTTCACAAAGTGGGCAACTGTATTATTAAATGAGATGGGTGGTCTTTTTTATAATAAAAGGCTAAAAAAAAAGGTGTGTTCAACTTTGAAAAAAAAATCTACAAATAAATATAATGATGGCAAACGCATTGGGACACCCACCAATTCTGCGCTGTCAGGCAAAGGGGATATGCAAATTGGATGTGTGACCATTAGGTGTAAAGGAGTGTATGACAGGCATATCCCAGTACAGAAAACATCAGAATATCACGAGATGTTGAATTGACAGACTTCTAAAGGGAATGGAAAGGTGGTGGAATGTCACCTGAGCAACTAATCAGTATAGCACATCACCACGCTTTAGTAATTTTGTTTGGAAATGGAAAACTTCTGGTGTGTGTGTGCAGTGAAGCCACATTCGGAGAGAAATCATAAACTGACAAAAGGTGGACAATAAAGCCTTGTACAAGCTGTGAAGGCATCACATACATTGGCTGCTGAAGCACTCACTAAGGAAGTCTATCATGCCACTGGCACATCCTTTAGCACCAGAACCATCCATAGTGTGCTGCAAGTGAAGGGTTACCATAGATGAGCGGCTACACACAAACCCAACATTGCAGCAGCGAATGCACAGAGGTGCCTGCAATGGTGCTTGTATCATACTTCTTTGACTGTAAATGCATGAAAGCAAGTGTCATGGGTAGCTGAATCACACTGCACCATCTTCTAATCATATGGGCGTATTTGGTTGTGGTCGTTGCCTGCAGATAGGTTTTTACTGCATCGTCCCAACAGTGAAGTTTGTAGGAGGTTCTGTTATAGTGTGGGGGTGTTTCTGCTGGGAACAACTAGAACTATTAGCTACAGTGCAGTCCACCCTCAATGCCAACGGATACTGAGATATTCTGGACAATGTAGCACTAGCTATCTTGTGGCAATACTTTGGTAGAGCTCTGTGTCTCTACCAACATGACCAAGCACCATGTGATGCAGCACACAGTGTTGAGGCTTGGTTTGAGGAGCAGAATATCTGCAAACCTCACTGGCCAGCGCAAAGTCCAGATATCAATCCCCTCGAGCATCTTTGGTAGAAACTAGAACACCATATTCATGCATTCCCAACAAACCCATCATTCCCCACATCACTATCTGAAGCTCTCCCCGGGAAATGGTGGGAATTCCCTCCACACATCCATTGGAATTTGGTGGAAAGCATTGCTACAGCATTGGCAGAACACCTTTATTTCTAAGAATTCTTTGGTTATCTTGCTTATACAGCTTGTTGGGATCTATGTACAGATTTCATGTAATAGTAAACCCTTCCCAACATCCACCGTACATTTACCGTGTATGTCAAATGCTACTATATAGTAAGAGCTTAGAAGCCAGGCCTGCTCTACATATAGTGGTTGTTGGCTGTCTTTGACAGGTGACACCCGTTGCAACTGCAGAGATCACAGATAACTCTAATTGCAACAATTAACCCTTTAGATGTGACTATCAGCCTGACAGATATCCTATAGTAGGGAAATGCTACTTCAATGACATTCACACTTCTCTGTACTACTACATAATGTCCTCCAATCTGCTGCTGCTTCTTTGCATATGATAGAGATGGGGAGCAGAATCTTCTGCTTTATGTGTCCAGTGTATAGAAGACATTATAGCAGCTAGTTTACACCCACTAGCTCAGGGAAAACTGAGAATTATATGTATAGCCTGCAGAGGGGAAAACTGCTAAACAATGCAGGATAGAAGTCATATAACATTTAGAAATGGTTCTATTCCTCTACATCGTATGCCATACTTCATACTCTACATTTACACACAATAGCTTATTCTGAAAAGTCATCTGAAAGTGTGGGTGCGTGTTAAAAAACCCTATGTAAAAACAATAGAAAAACTCAAGACAGTAAAATATGTATAAAAAATATGAATGTTAAATCAACATAATTGGTAAAATATTTGCATGCTTCGCAGCTAAGTAATGTTATGTAGAATAGATTTCAAGCAGAAAAAAATGCAAAAGAGCAAGATATTAATGTAACACAGCATATGGAAAAAAAACTATAATTAAAATGCATTCAATGCCTTTGGCCTAACTACTAAAGAATGTTGTACAAGTATTCTTCAATAATCAGTATTCTTTCAACAGTCACACCAAGATTGTAGGATTGTGCAGTGAACTTTAAGATGAAATGTAAAAGAGAATAAACAGTAAGTTATTGATATGTGGAGTGATAAATGTGCTCTGCAAGGATAAGAGGTTGTGTAAGGACACGACTGTATCATACAGTAATATATCTGTACATCAGATTCTGACAGATAGTCTCTTGTATAAATATCAAATAGAAATTTATTTAAGCAGCATTTAAAATACGACTATATTAACTACCTCTGCCCAGCTGCTGCAGTCTGGTGGTGATGGGACCCCACTGTTGCTGGCCAGCTCCAGCCTGCTGTAGCAATGCAGACATTAGGCCATATGTACAAGGGGTGTGCAATATCAGACCAATATTGCACCCGTGAACCTGCAATATTTCCTGCAAGTATGATGCGTTTTGCAAGAAAAATGTATCACATCGCTGCACATGAAAATCACATGTTGTTTCAGTAGTAAAAAAATAAGAAATCGCATTGCACTTGCATGAAACTTTTTTTCCTCCCATAGAAGTATAGGCAATTCCTTAACAGAATCACCCAAAAATAGGACATGCTGAGACTTTTCGAACTCGGTCTCTTGGCTTGAAAGAAAAGTTGCTTGTGGCAATTAGCCTATTTAAAATAATGGGTTCTTTCCACGTGTGATTTCATCCCATAATGCACAGAATCTGCGCATGAAAATCATCTATGTAAATATACCCTTATGTAGTTTTAAAGGAACTACACACAAGACCCAAACTGTGATGCCTGAGTAATTGGGATTTGTTGTGTCCTTGTGTTAATATGCACTGATCACAGTAGCTATCCTGTGGCTTGTTACCTTACCATGGATATCTGACAGCACTTACCTATTATTGTTCCCGCCTGTGACTGAACATCGCTACTTCTGCTCTGTATCCGACTACTATTGTAAATAATTTCCCTATTTTCAACTACTTGCTTGTTTGACTACAACTTTGTCTGCAGATCATTTAGTTTTGGATCTTTAGGTTGTCAATTGTTACTTATTTTGTTTAGAATTTCTTCAATGTAATGCAAGCAGTAGATTTCTAGCAAAGTTTATATTTCTTTATGGAAGCTAATGATAAAGAATCAGCAACCCTTCAATTCCACTCCACTGTCTAGCCATCAACCCAATCCAATAGTAATACAGAAGGCTCACTGCTTAGTTCATGAATGTTTTCCCCAGGCAGAATATATTGATAATTTATTGTTTTTATTTGATTTACATGATCAGTTTAGAGTAGAAAATAAGTAGGGTGAGCAGGAAATAAAGTTATGGCCCATTTACATGCAAACACAATCTTTTAAACTACCTTTGCATGTAAAAGGGCCTCCAGGAGCTGTTTGCAGAGCCCAGCGTTTGATTAATCACATGCCCAGCTGTGCACACAGCTGCATTGCTCTCATCGCGGCTGCCAGCAGGTTACAATGTTATCTGCCGGCTCCCTGTGGAGATAACAGCCTGCAGTCTACTGACAGATAAAGCAAACTGCTTTATCTCCAGTAGCCGAGTGATGGATTTTAAGTTCACCTTAAAATCATCGTTCAAACGAAAAGTGCCCCATGCCGGCATTTACTTGTAATAATATAATAGTAATCTTTATTTATATAGCGGCAACATATTCCGCAGCGCTAACATGTAACAATAATTGCTGATTTTCGAGCGATAATTGCTACATTTTAGTAAGATCCAGAAGTTTTTGGACAATGACAAATCTTTATAATTTCATCTCTGGACACAGTACATATGAAACAAAGCCATTAATTTGTAATTGCATGTAGATGTTCAGCTTTAATTCAAGGGGGTTAAACTAAAATATTGCTTTAACTGTTTAGGAATTACTGCCATTTTTACATAGTTCCTCCATTTTCAGAGGCCCAAAAGCAATTAGATAATTGACTGTTAAGTAGCGTCATGGTCCAGAGTGGGCTGATTCTCGTTATTTTAAGGAGATAATAGGTTTGGAAATAATTATAAGTGTTAAATTTGCATTTGGTAGCTGTTTAGGGAAATTCTCAACATGTGGTCCAAAGAGGTGTGATATAAGTGAAAGAGGCCATCATTAAGTTGAAAAAAAACAAACATCTATCCAAGAGAGCAGAAACCTTATGAGAGGCCAACTCAACAATTTGCTCAGCAACACCAAAAGAGCACGGAGACAACTAAAGTGATTGCAGCTTTCTTTCTAGGCAAAGAAAACCCTCTTTACAATATCTAATAGAGCAAGAACACGCTGAAGGAGATAGGTATATCATCATCAAAAATTCCTTCATAATTGTAAATACAGAAGATTTACCTCAAGAAGCAAAGCACTGTTAACACTCAACAACAGAACAATCAATAGAAACAATTTAGCTAGAAAGTATCTAAAAAAAACTACCCACTTCTGGAATAAGATTTTTTGGACAGATGAAACCAAGATTTACATGTCCCAGAATAAAAGAAAGAACAATATGTAGAAAGGAAGGAAGGGCTCATGATTTGAAGCATATTACATTACCTGTTATACATGGCAGAGGCAGTGTTATGGTGCCAATGGAACTGAGTCACTGGTGTTTATTGATGATGCGATTGTAGAAAGATGAGCAGTATGAAGTCTGATATCAAATTCTGCAAAAAAAGATACTGTAGGATGGCACTTGAGAGTATAGATGGATAATTTACCCAAAGTATACCGCAAAGCAACCCAAGAGCTTCTTAATGCAAAGAAATTGAATATTTTTCAATGCCATAGTCAATCATCTGACCTCAACGTGATTAAGCTTTTCACTTCCTGAAGAAAAAATAGTAATTTTATGGACATGTAGGCTTCTAAGTTAAGTGTGGATTGTGAAGATCTTTATGAATATTTGGCTCGGGTGTAATTGACAACTTTGTCTGATGAACGGAGAGCTATATTAGAGGCTCAATTGACACTAAATCAGTTAAGGGATGCAGTAGCAGCACTTCCCAATGAAGTGTCGCCTGGGTTCAATGGTCTTCCAAATTAATTTGTTAAGCACCACCAGGATATGCTTCTACTACATTTATTGACGGTGTTTAATGAGTCATTGCACAAAGGCATACTTTCACTATCAATGAGAGATGCTATGATTGTCTTAATTCCTAAACGGGGAAAGGATTTGTCTCTTCTGAATCCTATCATCCAATATCTCTGACGACTGATGCTAAAATCTTGGCGTAGGTTACTTTTAGTAATGACTCATTTAATACATGAAAATCAGTCTGGCCTCATGCTGAACAAATCAATTTCTATTAATTAAAGGATGTTATACCTGAATCTTCAGGTGGATCATTGAGTTCGTGGGAGCATGGCTGTTTCTTCATTCAATGCAGCCAAAGATTTCGATAGTGTTGAGTGGAATTATTTCTGGGCTGTTCTTCATAGGATGAGTTTTGGTGAGAATGTTGTGGCATTGGTTAAATTGCTCTATTCAATGCCTGGGAAAGTGTGGGGATTAATGGTTATATTTCTGGATGGATGGTATTCGAGAAGGGAACATGGCAAGGTTGTCCCCTGTCCCCTCTTCTCTTTGGCTTTGCAATTCAGCCACTGGCTGGTTTGATAAGGCAATCACTCGATATAGCTGGATTGTAGTATGGAGAAATTGAGGAACGTATCTCACTTTATACAGATGATCTGTTGTATACAGGGGATGTGAGTAGATCAAAGATTCCTATTATGTCCATTTTAGATATATTTGGGGAGATGTTATTAGAGATGAGCGAGTATACTCGCTAAGGCACATTACTTAAGCGAGTAGTACCTTAGCCGAGTATCTCCCCGCTCGTCTCTAAAGATTCGGGGGCCGCCGTGGGTGACAGATGAGTTGCGGCGGGGAGCGGGGGGAGAGAGGGAGAGAGAGATCTCCCCTCCGTTCCTCCCCGCTCTCCCCCGCCACCCCCCGAATCTTTAAAGACGAGTGGGGAGATACTCGGCTAAGGCACTACTCGCTCGAGTAATGTGCCTTAGCAAGTATACTCGCTCATCTCTAGTTATTATCACTACTATAGTATTTTGTGCAATGGAAACTTTTACTGTACGTTATTTATATGTAGTACCCCAGAGTTGGGTACTACTGCACTTCTGTGGTTATACAAAGGTTTAATTCATGTTGGTTGTCATGCAATATAATGTTAGTGTTTTCATATTATTGTGATGCTTATCTATGCCACTGTATGAGGTAATGTTCTCCAATCCCTTAGCAAGTGCAGATCACCTAGCAACAGCCAGGGGAGTGGTTAGCCAAGCTTAGCAAGAATAGAGGGCCTGGGATTGGCAGTTTAGATCCCCTTTACAGGTTGAACTAATGTGGGAGTATAAAAGTGAGGACTGAAGGAGACCGGGGAGAAGGAGACAGCATCTGCAAAATCATTGCACAGCCAGCCAGTGCAGTGGGAAGAAAATAACATAACATCTCAAGTGTGAGTACTGAAGGGCAAGAGCTTTTAACTGAGAGCATCAGAAGGAAAGGAGAAGAGGAGAAGCTATGGAAAGGAAAGGAAACTAAGTCAGACAGCCATAGGCACAGCTAGGGAGAAAAGCTGGAAGGAACAGCACAGTGTACAAATGAGTTTTCTTGTACCAAATCCCTTGAGGAAAATGCAGAAGTGATTAATGCCTGCAAATGAAACTGTTTAGCACAAAGTCATCTCATATGAACTGTTGAATGTATGTTAATCTGAACTTCCACCTGCTTTTGAGGAATAAAGCAGTATGTTTATTTTGCAACCTGACTCCTGGAGTGCATTTCCGCCAACTTAACACCCCATTATATTTATTTCTCCACTTTTTTATACATATTATTTTTGTTCGGAATGGGTCCCTACCCATATACGGACTCACATCACGACAAAACTAAATCTTCCTCTTCCCAACTCCGTGGGTAAAGCCCCACTGGGGTATCACCACCCTATCCTGCCCCATTCTGCGGGCAGCACGCAATAAGAACTGCCAAATTTACCACTATGTAGCACCGCACAAGACCGCATTTGCCATCAGAGTGGAGCAGCCACGCCACCGTGACTACCATCTTCTTTTGCAGCTGCTCCCCCTCCCAAGTCTAGGCTGGGTATATGTAGTGAATGTGCTGTGTATAATGTTCATAGTGTATACTGTGTGTATAATATGCATAGTGTATGTTGTGAGTATAGTGTATGTAGTGTGTGTGTGCAATAGACAATGACTACTCCTCCCTCATATTCACCTACAGCATCAGGTCCTTATACATCCAGCACTGAGCACAAGGTTCTGATGCTGGACAGCAATAGGACCTAATGAGATAGTGCCTAGAAAGGAGAACAACCCCACGAAAAGCAGTAAGTAAATTGTTGGGTCCAGTCTGGGGTCTAAATTAATATTTTGGTCTGGCCTCTGAATTAACTGTAACTGTGGATTCAATTTAGTAATGTGATTGGGTTATGAATTTATTTAGGGGTCTAATTTCTGAATTATTTTGGGGGCTTGGGTCCGAATTTAGTTTGGGGTCTGGTCTAAGATCTGAATTTATTTTGGGGTCTGAATTTATCTAGTGTTCTGACCTTTGCTAATCACTCTGGGAACTGCAGTACACCCATTCCATGCAATTCTTTAGTTGCCCAACTTTGAACCTACTCAGACTCTACCACGCTGACGTGTTTCCTTAAAAATGTAGTCAATAACTTTGTCCAGCAAGAGCCTTAGATTGCTTTCACAGCAAGGCCCAATGTCCACAGGCGGATCGTATTTCGCATGTGGGAGCCAGCAGTGGAGTCCAACCCTTCCCACAACCGATGACACTATGTTTTCCGGACCAAAAAGTTTGCAAATCAAATCCGCATGCTTTATTTCATTTGCGGACACCAACATTTCCCTATGGGCGGCTTGATTTGCGGATCCCATATACATTGGGTCTAAGCAAAACAATCAGACATACAGTAGCTTTGCTGAGCCCAAGTGAGATTACCATGTGAACTGTGGGTGGTTCAAATGTTTTGCAGCAGATTGAAACACTACCACTAGTTTGGAATATGTAATCAGTTGGTATTTTCATGTCTTCTCTTCTGAGATGCCAAAAGACATTTGACACAGGGTGACATTTAACCTAAGTTTGGCACTGGTAGGAGGGTTTTACCATGTAGCATTTTAGCTGTGTAACATTGCACCCCCTTTATGGCCTATCAATCAAGAGAAAATAGGCCCAGCATGCATTAGAGTAAATTTTGATTCCTCCCTAAAGCAGGCAGAACCATATTTATACTACAAACCCCTATCCAGGAAAAGGGGTGGGGGCCGCATATGCTTCTTTCACTGTGTAATAAAGACCATGGGGGTCACTATTAAAAATATGGCCATGCCTCCTGTCTTGAGCATTCAGAGGTTACTCAAGTTTTGTCTACACATGACATAGTGCAATTTACAGCAGTTTGGATTCTGTAAATGTGATATACACCCCGAACAGCCGTAGCCCACAAGCACAAAAACATATTTCACATTCACCGCACAGCAAGTGAGCCTGTGTGCTTTCAAGCGCCAGGGCTGAATTTCAGTCCCAGTCTGGCTTTGACAGTAGGGATAGGTAAGATGCAGCCAACCTAAATAAAAATGCATGAGTTTCGGTGTACAGCCTTACAAGGTTTTATCATGCTCTTTCAAGTGCGTGGCTCTAGAGAATATAAATATTTAATGCTACACGGTTCACTTCCAGTACAAATAAAGCAAATATTTAATACGCTCATCTGAAACTTTTGGTCATTTCAGAATTACTACAATACGCCTCTGTTATTGTATTCTAATTCTCTGTCGGTAATAGATTCACGGGCACAGGGAAATTAGATTCAAGTTTATAACCGTAGCAGGTATTACAATGACCTTAGAGTTGAGGAACTTGTCAAGTTTACTTTCACCTTGTACTTTTTGAAAATTGTAACAGAAATGTAGTAAGTGCAAGAACAGAAAATGGAAACTATATTTATTCTTCATAAAAGTAATACGTGTCATGAGATGGCTACATATTTCATTCAGAAGTGCTAATAAATAGGAAAGTGGCCTAAAGCTCAGCTTTATGTTTTAAGAAAGGGAGGCAAAAAGTTCAAATACATCAAGGTTATATTTAAGTCCAAAATATGTCAAGAAGCTCTTACAATGTAAAATACTTCTAGTTATCAATTGCTGTAAATCAGCCAAAAATCTGACAACTTCAATATTCTCAGAGAAATGTTAAATTGGTTCAGAGTGGTCCATTTATATTTAAATAAAATTGTCTATTGCTGTGGTTGATGCTACTTTTTATTGGTTTATTGGTCTTGTAGACTTTACTTAATCCAAATGTAACACTTATTTGTTATTTCAGTTACCGTATATCCTAATATGATAGCTATTATATCAATAATTCAATAAAAACAGAAAAAAAGAGGTACTGTCAGATATATTACATTTAATACCACAAAATTGTTAAATTGTAGTTTTAAAGTCAAAGTAGAGTATACTCCAGTAATTCAGGGTTTCTTGTAAAGATGTGTCTCAAGACGCATTCATAAAAACTGCATTTTACGGTATTCTAGCCCCGCAATTTAGCACTATGTCATTAGTAACTCTCTACTGCCCTCCACCAGTGATCCTCTAAGCATCATATGTCTGTTTACCCTAGCAACTAGCATCACTGACCATTGACAGACTAAAAGCAACCCTCTGATCCTCAACAAACCAAGATGGCCGCACTACTTCTGACTACCTGATGCATACTAGTGCATGGGTAGTCTAAGACACTACGCGCTGTACTGATTGGCCGGTGCAGGTCACGTTAGCAGTGCTAGAAAATCACAGCAGCTTGTAGCGTCTTAGACTACCCATGCACTACCAGCACATCAGGTAAGTTAGAGAAGTGGTGAAGCCAGAAGGTTACTTTGAAGAAACATCAACTTCTAAATCAGGGATGCACAACCTTTCTTGGTGTGAGGGCTTTATTGCCATGTTGTTTTACCTGAAGAGGCTGCAATACAATTAAACTTGCTTAAAAGTTTAAGGGTGCCTTCAGACATTCTGTTAATGCTGTGGGCATTCTGCAGTCGAAAAAAAACACAGCAAATCCGCATCTAAATAGCATGGATTTTGTATTGGATTTCCCTACGAATTCTACAAGGAAATTTTGGACGATATTTTCGAAATCTCGTCTAAATGGCTTGTACAGGGAATGTTGTAGAATTTCTGCAGAAAAATCTGCTCAGCATTTTTGTGATATGTGAAGGTACCCAAAGGGTGTGTTCAAGTGGCGGAATTCACCACAGAATGTTCTGCATGATTTCTGCCTCTAAAAACAATGTCAAAGATGTCTGAGGAAGGGAAAGCGGAAGCACAGGGTTGTTTTTTGGCTTCTATACTTAAGGCACAGGAATCATCATCCTATGTTGCTGCATTGAGAAGGTCTGATAATTCTTTGGTTATAAAGTGGGATGAAATTTTTGAGACACTTTTTTCTCTGTTTTACGGACATGTATGCTTCTGATTTAAGTGTGGATTGTGAATATCTTTGTGGGTACGTGGCTCAGGTGCAGTTGCCAACTTTGTCTGATGATCAGAGAGTGATATTAGAGGCTCCTTTGACACTGAATGAGTTAAGGGTTGCAATATCAGCACTTCCTAAGGAAAAGTTGCCTTAATTGGGTGGACTTCCAAATACATTTTTTAAGTGCTATCAGGATTTGCTTCTGCCACATTTATTAACGGTGTTTAATGAATCATTGCATGAAGGCATACTGCCACCATCAATGAGAGATGCTATGATTGCTTTAATTTCTAAATGGGGAAAGGATTTGTCCCTTCCTGACTCCTATGAGTCCATTTTTGATATATCTAGTAAGATCTCAGGTTTCACTATTAACTGGGGGAAATCTGTAATTCTTCCTTTAGATCCCTTGTAGAGATGAGCGAACGTACTCGGTAAGGCCGATTTCGCAATCGAGCACCGCGATTTTCGAGTACTTCACTACTCGGGTGAAAAGATTCGGGGTCGCCGGGGGGCGGGGCGTGGCGTGGTGGAGCGGGGGGTAGCAGCGCGGAACAGGTGGGAGCTCTCTCTCCCTCTCCCCCCCACTCCCCTCTGCAACCCCCCGCTCACCCACGGCGCCCCCCGAATCTTTTCACCCGAGTAGTGAAGTACTCGAAAATTGCGGTGCTCGATTGCGAAATCGGCCTTACCGAGTACGTTCGCTCATCTCTAATCCCTTGTCATTGGACTATTCATTAGAACATACTCAATTACAAATAGTCCAGGAATTCAAATATTTGGAAGTTGTGGTATCTTCTAAGCCTCAAGACTATACTTTTGCCAATTTGCTTCCATTGGTATGAATGTTTTAGGATAAGGTCGAGTTCTGGAATCATCTCCCATTGTTGATAGCTGGCACGGAAAATCTTTTTAAAAGGGTTTTGATGCCACAACTCTTCTATATACTTCAAAATTATCCGGTTTGGATTCCATCATATTTTTTTAGACTCCATACGATATTTAGAAGTTTATTTTAGAACAAAAACATCTGCTAGAATTAAATTGGAGACCCTTCAAAAGCATAAATGGTTGGGATGGTTGGCAATTCAAAATGGATATATTTTCTGGCATCTTAAATGCAACAATTGAAAGGGTGGCGAGTAGAGATGAGCGAACGTACTCGTCCGAGCTTGATGCTCGGGCGAATATTAGCGTGTTCGGGATGCTCGTTACTCATAACGAGTACCACGCGATGTTCCGGTTACTTTCAGTTTCCTCTCTGAGACGTTAGCGCGCTTTTCTGGCCAATTGAAAGACAGGGAAGGCATTACAACTTCCCCCTGTGACGTTCAAGCCCTATACCACCCCCCTGCTGTGAGTGGCTGGGGAGATCAGATGTCACCCGAGTATAAAAGTCGGCCCCTCCCGCGGCTCGCCTCAGATGCCTTGTGACTGAGTTAGCTGTGGGAAAGTGCTGGTGCTGCTGTAGGGAGAGTGTTAGGAGTGAGTGTAGGCTTCAAGAACCCCAATGGTCCTTCTCAGGGCCACATCTATCCGTGTGCAGTACTGTGGAGGGTGCTGTTAGCAGTGTTGCACAATTTTTTTTTTCAAAATCGGCTGTCTGCAGAGCATTGCGCCCTGCAGTAATAGTCCAGGGACAGAAGTAGTGGTTAGGCAGGGAGAGTGTTAGGAGTGAGTGTAGGCTTCAAGAACCCCAACGGTCCTTCTTAGGGCCACATTTAACCGTGTGCAGTACTGTGCAGGTTGCTGTTAGCAGTGTTGCATTTTGTTTTTTTCAAAATCGGCTGTGCAGAGCATTGCGCCCTGCAGTAATACTACAGGGACAGAATTGTGTAGGCAGGGCCAGAAGACATATATTATTGATTGAATATAGTCAGTGGGCCTTTTCTTTTTAAAAAAAGGGAAAAATTCTATGTGCTCTGTCTCTGTCAGTCCTCAGCGTTCTGTGTACGTGTGTGGTGGGTGGAGATAGTAAAAAATTCATACGCAGCCAGCTACGTTTAACAGCAGGCTTGCGCCAATTTATTTCCTGCCTTCCTGGGAAAAATCACCGCTCTGCTGCACTTCATATAACTGCATTTCTGTGGAACAGATTTCTTATCTGATTGAATATAGTCAGTGGGCCTTTTCTTTTTAAAAAAAAGGGAAAAATTCTATGTGCCCTGCCTCTGTCAGTCCTCAGCGTTCTGTGTACGTGTGTGGTGGGTGGAGATAGTAAAAAATTCATACGCAGCCAGCTACGTTTAACAGCAGGCTTGCGCCAATTTATTTCCTGCCTTCCTGGGAAAAATCACCGCTCTGCTGCACTTCATATAACTGCATTTCTGTGGAACAGATTTCTTATCTGATTGAATATAGTCAGTGGGCCTTTTCTTTTAAAAAAAAGGGAAACATTCTATGTGCCCTGCCTCTGTCAGTCCTCAGCGTTCTGTGTACGTGTGTGGTGGGTGGAGATAGTAAACAAATCATTCGCAGCCAGCTACGTTTAACAGCAGGCTTGCGCCAATTTATTTCCTGCCTTCCTGGGAAAAATCACCGCTCTGCTGCACTTCATATAACTGCATTTCTGTGGAACAGATTTCTTATCTGATTGAATATAGTCAGTGGGCCTTTTCTTTTTTAAAAAAAGGGAAAAATTCTATGTGCCCTGCCTCTGTCAGTCCTCAGCATTCTGTGTACGTGTGTGGTGGGTGGAGATAGTAAACAAATCATACGCAGCCAGCTACGTTTAAAAGCAGGCTTGCGCCAATTTATTTCCTGCCTTTCTGGGAAAAATCACCGCTCTGCTGCACTTCATATAACTGCATTTCTGTGGAACAGATTTCTTATCTGATTGAATATAGTCAGTGGGCCTTTTCTTTTTAAAAAAAGGGAAAAATTCTATGTGCCCTGCCTCTGTCAGTCCTCAGCGTTCTGTGTACGTGTGTGGTGGGTGGAGATAGTAAACAAATCATTCGCAGCCAGCTACGTTTAACAGCAGGCTTGCGCCAATTTATTTCCTGCCTTCCTGGGAAAAATCACCGCTCTGCTGCACTTCATATAACTGCATTTCTGTGGAACAGATTTCTTATCTGATTGAATATAGTCAGTGGGCCTTTTCTTTTTAAAAAAAGGGAAAAATTCTATGTGCCCTGCCTCTGTCAGTCCTCAGCGTTCTGTGTACGTGTGTGGTGGGTGGAGATAGTAAAAAATTCATATGCAGCCAGCTACGTTTAACAGCAGGCTTGCGCCAATTTATTTCCTGCCTTCCTGGGAAAAATCACCGCTCTGCTGCACTTCATATAACTGCATTTCTGTGGAACAGATTTCTTATCTGATTGAATATAGTCAGTGGGCCTTTTCTTTTTTAAAAAAGGGAAAAATTCTATGTGCCCTGCCTCTGTCAGTCCTCAGCATTCTGTGTACGTGTGTGGTGGGTGGAGATAGTAAACAAATCATACGCAGCCAGCTACGTTTAACAGCAGGCTTGCGCCAATTTATTTCCTGCCTTCCTGGGAAAAATCACCGCTCTACTGCACTTCATATAACTGCATTTCTGTGGAACAGATTTCTTATCTGATTGAATATAGTCAGTGGGCCTTTTCTTTTTAAAAAAAGGGAAAAATTCTATGTGCCCTGCCTCTGTCAGTCCTCAGCGTTCTGTGTACGTGTGTGGTGGGTGGAGATAGTAAAAAATTCATACGCAGCCAGCTACGTTTAACAGCAGGCTTGCGCCAATTTATTTCCTGCCTGGGAAATCAAATCACTGGTAATACACCATGCTGAGGGGTAGGGGTAGGCCTATAGGACGTGGACGCGGGCGAGGACGCGGAGGCCCAAGTCAGGGTGTGGGCACAGGCCGAGCCAGTGCGGTGGCCAGGGGTAGAGGCAGGGCCAGACCGAATAATCCACCAACTGTTTCCCAAAGCGCCCCCTCGCGCCATGCCACCCTGCATAGGTCAAGGTGCTCTACGGTGTGGCAGTTTTTCACAGAGACGCCTGACGACCGACGAACAGTGGTGTGCAACCTTTGTCGTGCCAAGATCAGCTGGGGAGGCACCACCAACAGCATGCGCAGGCATATGATGGCCAAGCACCCCACAAGGTGGGACGATGCCCGCTCACCGCCTCCGGTTTGCACCAGTGCCTCTCCCCCTGTGCCCCAACCTGCCACTGAGATCCAACCCCCCTCTGAGGACACAGGCACTACCGTCTCCTGGCCTGCACCCACACCCTCACCTCCGCTGTCCTCGGCCCCATCCAGCAATGTCTCTCAGCGTAGCGTCCAGACGTCGCTAGCGCCACAGTTTGAGCGCAAGCGCAAGTACGACGCCACGCACACGCACGCTCAAGCGTTGAACGTGCACATTGCAAGATTGATCAGCCTAGACATGCTGCCGTATAGGCTTGTGGAAACGGAGGCTTTCAAAAGCATGATGGCGGTGGCGGCCCCGCGCTACTCGGTTCCCAGTCGCCACTACTTTTCCCGATGTGCCGTCCCAGGCCTGCACGACCACGTCTCCCGAAACATTGTACGCGCCCTCACCAACGCGGTTACTGCCAAGGTCCACTTAACAACAGACACGTGGACAAGCACAGGCGGGCAGGGCCACTAAATCTCCCTGACGGCACATTGGGTGAATTTAGTGGAGGCTGGGACAGAGTCAGAGCCTGGGACCGCTCACATCCTACCCACCCCCCGAATTGCGTGCCCCAGCTCGGTGGTGGTATCTGCGGGGGTGTATGCTTCCTCCACTAAACCACCCTCCTCCTCCGCAACCTCTGTCTCGCAATCAAGATGTGTCAGCAGCAGCATCTCGCCAGCAATCGGTGTCACGCGGCGTGGCAGCACAGCGGTGGGCAAGCGTCAGCAGGCCGTGCTGAAACTACTCAGCTTAGGAGAGAAGAGGCACACGGCCCACGAACTGCTGCAGGGTCTGACAGAGCAGACCGACCGCTGGCTTGCGCCGCTGAGCCTCCAACCGGGCATGGTCGTGTGTGACAACGGCCGTAAGATGGTGGCGGCTCTGCAGCTCGGCAGCCTCACGCACTCTACGCTCCACACGTTGGCCAGAGTCTATGAGCAGCGTAGAGCTATAGTGGAATACCAACTCCAACTTGCGCGGCGCAGTGGGAGTCAGCCTCCTCAATTATTTACAGAAGAGTGGGCCTGGTTGGCAGCCATCTGCCAGGTCCTTGGAAAATTTGAGGAGTCTACCCAGGTGGTGAGCGGCGATGCTGCAATCATTAGCATCACCATTCCGCTGCAATCATTAGCATCACCATTCCTCTGCTATGCATCTTGAGAAGTTCCCTGCAAAGCATAAAGGCAGACGCTTTGCGCTCGGAAACAGAGCCGGGGGAAGACAGTATGTCGCTGGATAGTCAGAGCACCCTCCTGTCTATATCTCAGCGCGTTCAGGAGGAGGAGGAGGAGCATGAGGAGGATGAGGAGGAGGGGGAAGAGACAGCTTGG
The DNA here is from genome assembly GCF_035609145.1 of Eleutherodactylus coqui. NCBI lineage: Eukaryota > Metazoa > Chordata > Amphibia > Anura > Eleutherodactylidae > Eleutherodactylus > Eleutherodactylus coqui. Next base: position 124,699,186 of record NC_089838.1, on the reverse strand, counting down.
CCCACTGCTGACGGTACCCATGCTGCTTGCCTGTCATCCTTTCAGCGTGTATGGCCTGAGGAGGAGGAAGAGGAGGAGGAGGAGGATCCTGAAAGTGATCTTCCTAGTGAAGACAGCCATGTGTTGCGTACAGGTACCCTGGCACACATGGCTGACTTCATGTTAGGATGCCTTTCTCGTGACCCTCGCGTCACACGCATTCTGGCCACTACGGATTACTGGGTGTACACACTGCTCGATCCACGGTATAAGGAGAGCCTTTGCACTCTCATTCCCGAAGAAGAAAGGGGTTCGAGAATGATGCTATACCACAGGGCGCTGGTGGACAAGCTGATGGTAAACTTCCCATCCGACAGCGCTAGTGGCAGAAGGCGCAGTTCCGAGGGCCAGGTAGCAAGGGAGGCGCAGAGATCAGGCAGCATGTACAGCGCAGGCAGGGGAACATTCTCCAAGGCCTTTGCCAGCTTTATGGCTCCCCAGCAAGACTGTGTCACCGCTCCCCAGTCAAGGCTGAGTCGGCGGGAGCACTGTAAAAGAATGGTGAGGGAGTACGTAGCCGATCGCACGACCGTCCTCCGTGACGCCTCTGCCACCTACAACTACTGGGTGTCGAAGCTGGACACGTGGCCTGAACTCGCGCTGTATGCCCTGGAGGTGCTTGCTTGTCCTGCGGCTAGCGTCTTGTCAGAGAGTGTGTTTAGTGTGGCTGGGGGAATCATCACGGATAAGCGTACCCACCTGTCAACTGACAGTGCCGACAGGCTTACGCTCATCAAGATGAACAAAGCCTGGATTTCCCCAGACTTCTCTTCTCCACCAGCGGACAGCAGCGATACCTAAGCAATACGTAGGCTGCATCCACGGATGGAAGCATCGTTCTCTCTCACCATCCAAAACGGGGACATTTCTGCTTCATCAATCTGTGTATAATATTCCTCCTCCTCCTCCTCCTGCTCTTCCTCCTGAAACCTCACGTAATCACGCCGAACGGGCAATTTTTCTTAGGGCCACAAGGCTCACTCATATAATTTTTCTAAACAATTTTTATACGTTTCAATGCTCTTAAAAGCGTTGAAACTTTAACTTGAACCAATTTTTCGTTAAACTGGGCTGCCTCCAGGCCTAGTTACCACTTAAGCCACATTAACCAAAGCGATTAATGGGTTTCACCTGCCCTCTTGGTTGGCCATGGCCAATTTTTTGGATGTACATTAGTACTGTTGATACAGCAATTTTTGTGGGCCCTCGCCTACAGTATAATCAAATGAATTTTTAGCCCACCTGCATTACAGCTGACGTTACATCCGCTGTGTTGGGCAATGCAATGGGATATATTTATGTACCGCCGGTGGCTTCCTGGCACCCACCCATGCTGTGGGTCCACAGGGAATTATAAATGCATCTATTTCCACTTCTAAAGAACCCAAGTCTGACTGGGGCATGCAGTGTGGGCCGAAGCCCACCTGCATTAAGCACGACATTACTACCTCAGCTGTGTTGGGCAATGCAATGGGATATTTTTATGTACCGCCGGTGGGTTCCAGGGAGCCACCCATGCTGTCGGTCCACAGGGACTTCACAATAGGGAGTTGTACCTGCCTGTGTCTATGAATTAAAAACCGCGGTCTGACTGGGGCATGCAGACACCTTGACAGAATGAATAGTGTGTGGCACATAGGTTCCCCATTGCTATGCCCACGTGTGCAGCTCCTGATGGCGGTGGCACAGGATTATATTTCTCATTGCTTCTGTATAGCATTGTGGGCTATCGCCCCGCCCCTTTTAAAGAGGGTCGCTGCCTAGCCGTGCCAACCCTGTGCAGTGTGTGCCTGCGGTTCCTCGTCATGGCAGACGCACTTATAAATAGACATGAGGGTGGTGTGGCATGAGGGCAGCTGAAGGCTGCGCAGGGACACTTTTGTGTGCGCTGTGGACACTGGGTCGTGCAGGGGGGGTTGGGCAGCATGTAACCCAGGAGAAGTGGCAGCGGAGTGTCATGCAGGCAGTGATTGTGCTTTGTTGGAGGTAGTGTGGTGCTTAGCTAAGGTATCCATTGCTAATGAGGGCTTTTCAGAAGTAAAAGTTGTTGGGGGGGGGGGCCCACTCTTGCCGCTATTGTGGCTTAATAGTGGGACCTGTGAACTTGAGATGCAGTCCAACATGTAGCCCCTCGCCTGCCCTATCCGTTGCTGTGTCGTTCCCATCACTTTCTTGAATTGCCCAGATTTTCACACATGAAAACCTTAGCGAGCATCGGCGAAATACAAAAATGCTCGGGTCGCCCATTGACTTCAATGGGGTTCATTACTCGAAACGAACCCTCGAGCATCGCGATAATTTCGTCCCGAGTAACGAGCACCCGAGCATTTTGGTGCTCGCTCATCTCTAGTGGCGAGAAAGAAATCAGACAGGGTTGAATAGCAGATTGGTATCTAAAATGTCAGGTTGTGGCCCTCTATAGCGGTATGTGAGAGAGGGGTGAAAGGAGGAGAAAAAGGACTATATCTGACAATTATTTTAATAACTAAGCTCTTGCAATTAGAAGAATTTACTACATATACCCCTTTCTGGAGCCACCCTAAATTACCATATTTTTTTAAGTTGCAGGGATTTCCACCATGGGAGAAGAGAAATGATCCTTTTAGGAACAGGCACATTCTGGGGCTCTTTTTTTATAGTTTTGAACAAATTAGAAAGCTTTATAATGTTCCCCATAGTTATGTTTTCCAGTTCCTCCAATTATAACACGCATTTGCTGCTCTGCCCCAGTCAGTATCTCTGCTTACAGTCCAACACCCTTTGGTGATTTTTCTTGGGTATTCTGGAGATATGAAGGGTGTAATATCTTATTTATATAGACAGATGCTTTCTTACTACTTACAGCAATTCCTAATAAAAGTAAAAGAAAAATGGGGAAAAGAATCAAACTTGGTTTAAAAAACAGCAAAAGTGCAAAAATGAGCCAAATATAATCAAGCACTTCACAGTTTAGACTAACTTAAAATAAATAATTTTATTAATAATTACTTAAAAAACATATACCGCTATAGGGCACACCTGACATGAAGCTCAACAAAACAAACAAACGTATGGGTAGCACACTAGATTGGGTTGTCAACAAAAATGGATAATGTGAATAGTACCAGCCAGCCCAGATATTCTTCAATTACGCTGCCATGTGGCCATGAGGGATATTCATAGTAGTCATTCCTAAAAGAAATCGATAGCTTCCCTAGAATAATAGGCTGGATGTTATTGTAAATCGCCTATTAAAGGAGATGTCCCGCGCCGAAACGGGTTTTTTTTTTTTTAAACCCCCCCCCCATTCGGCGCGAGACAACCCCGATGCAGGGGTTAAAAAAACCACCCGCACAGCGCTTACCTGAATCCCGGCGGTCCGGCGTCTTCATACTCACCTGCTGAAGATGGCCGCCGGGATCCTCTGTCTTCATGGACCGCAGGGCTTCTGTGCGGTCCATTGCCGATTCCAGCCTCCTGATTGGCTGGAATCGGCACGTGACGGGGCGGAGCTACACGGAGCTACACGGAGCCCCATAGAGAAGAGGAGAAGACCCGGACTGCGCAAGCGCGGCTAATTTGGCCATCGGAGGGCGAAAATTAGTCGGCACCATGGAGACGAGGACGCCAGCAACGGAGCAGGTAAGTATAAAACTTTTTATAACTTCTGTATGGCTCATAATTAATGCACAATGTACATTACAAAGTGCATTATTATGGCCATACAGAAGTGTATAGACCCACTTGCTGCCTCGGGACATCTCCTTTAAGTTCTTATAACGAGTAACATCATAAGGTCACTCTTAGATGGTGTAGTACTGTAAAATCGGGGAGCATAGAAGGCCTCATAGATGTAGATGTAGTGAAGTCTTATACATTTTTACACTTAGTACAACTTGGAATTTCATTCACTTATATGAGATTTAAATCTTCGACACGTTTTCCCGTGGATGCCACGGATCATCAGGAAGTAAGTGTCTAAGGAAAGTTCCTGAACATGGTATGCTTCCCAAAGTCAAAAGAGGCTTAGGTGACTGCTATATTAGCTCGTGTAGTCAGAGCTGAATGAAACTCAATAAGAGTGTGCTGACCCTTACACAAGCGAGCAAGTGGGGCAAGGAGTTAGTTATTGTAAATCGCCTATTAAGTTCTTATAACGAGTAACAAAGTGACCATAAGGGATGGTCATAAGGTCACTCTTAGATGGTGTAGTACTGTAAAATCGGGGAGCATACAAGACCTTTATGTCCACTAGAGATGAGCGAACACCAAAATGTTCGGGTGTTCGTTATTCGAAACGAACTTCCCGCGATGTTTGAGGGTTCGTTTCGAATAACGAACCCCATTGAAGTCAATGGGCGACCAGAACATTTTTGTATTTCGCCGATGCTCGCTAAGGTTTTCATGTGTGAAAATCTGGGCAATTCAAGAAAGTGATGGGAACGACACAGCAACGGATAGGGCAGGCGAGGGGCTACATTTTGGGCTGCATCTCAAGTTCACAGGTCCCAGTATTAAGGCAGAATACCGGCAAGAGTGGGGCCCCCCCCCCTCCCAACAACTTTTACTTCTGAAAAGCCATCATTAGCATGGCATACCTTTGCTAAGCACCACACTACCTCCAACAAAGCACAGTCACCGCCTGCATGACACTCCACTGCCACTTCTACTGGGTTACATGCTGCCCAACCGCCCCCCCCTCCCCCCCACAGCGCACACCAAAGTGTCCCTGCGCAGCCTTCAGCTGCCCTCATGCCACACCACCCTCATGTCTATTTAGAAGTGCGTCTGCCATGACGAGGGACCGCAGGCACACACTGCACAGGGTTGGCACGGCTAGGCAGCGACCCTCTTTAAAAGGGGCGGGGCGATAGCCCACAATGCTGTACAGAAGCAATGAGAAATAGAATCCTGTGCCACCGCCATCAGGAGCTGCACACGTGGGCATAGCAATGGGGAACCTATGTGCCACACACTATTCATTCTGTCAAGGTGTCTGCATGCCCCAGTTAGACCGGGCTTTTTAATTCATAGACACAGGCAGGTACAACTCCCTATTGTGAAGTCCCTGTCGACCGACAGCATGGGTGGCTCCCTGGAACCCACCGGCGGTACACAAAAATATCCCATTGCATTGCCCAACACAGCTGAGGTAGTAATGTCGGGCGTAATACAGGTGGGCTTCGGCCCACACTGCATGCCCCAGTCTGACTGGGGTTCTTTAGAAGTGGACACATGTAGGTTAAACTCCCTGTGGACCCACAGCATGGGTGGGTGCCAGGAAGCCACCGGCGGTACATAGAAATATCCCATTGCATTGCCCAACACAGCTGAGGTAGTAATGTCGTGCGTAATACAGGTGGGCTTCGGCCCACACTGCATGCCCCAGTCTGACTGGGGTTCTTTAGAAGTGGACACATGTAGGTTAAACTCCCTGTGGACCCACAGCATGGGTGGGTGCCAGGAAGCCACCGGCGGTACATAGAAATATCCCATTGCATTGCCCAACACAGCTGAGGTAGTAATGTCGTGCGTAATACAGGTGGGCTTCGGCCCACACTGCATGCCCCAGTCAGACTGGGGTTCTTTACAAGTGGACACATGTAGGTTACACTCCGTGTGCACCTACAGCATGGGTGGCTCCCTGGAACCCACCGGCGGTACACAAAAATATCCCATTGCATTGCCCAACACAGCTGAGGTAGTAATATCGTGCGTAATACAGGTGGGCTTCGGCCCACACTGCATGCCCCAGTCTGACTGGGGTTCTTTAGAAGTGGACACATGTAGGTTAAACTCCCTGTGGACCCACAGCATGGGTGGGTGCCAGGAAGCCACCGGCGGTACATAGAAATATCCCATTGCATTGCCCAACACAGCTGAGGTAGTAATGTCGTGCGTAATACAGGTGGGCTTCGGCCCACACTGCATGCCCCAGTCTGACTGGGGTTCTTTAGAAGTGGACACATGTAGGTTAAACTCCCTGTGGACCCACAGCATGGGTGGGTGCCAGGAAGCCACCGGCGGTACATAGAAATATCCCATTGCATTGCCCAACACAGCTGAGGTAGTAATGTCGTGCGTAATACAGGTGGGCTTCGGCCCACACTGCATGCCCCAGTCAGACTGGGGTTCTTTACAAGTGGACACATGTAGGTTACACTCCGTGTGCACCTACAGCATGGGTGGCTCCCTGGAACCCACCAGCGGTACACAAAAATATCCCATTGCATTGCCCAACACAGCTGAGGTAGTAATGTCGTGCTTAATGCAGGTGGGCTAAAAATTTATTTGATTACACTGTAGGCGAGGGCCCACAAAAATTGCTGTATTAACAGTACTAATGTACATCCCAAAAATTGGCCATGGCCAGCCAAGAGGGCAGGTGAAACCCATTAATCGCTTTGGTTAATGTGGCTTAAGTGGTAACTAGGCCTGGAGGCAGCCCAGTGTAACGAAAAATTGGTTCAAGTTACAGTTCCAACGCTTTTAAGCGCATTGAAACTTTTAAAAATTGTTTAGAAAAATTATTTGAGTGAGCCTTGTGGCCCTAAGAAAAATTGCCCGTTCAGCGTGATTACGTGAGGTTTCAGGAGGAGTAGCAGGAGGAGGAGGAGGAGGAATATTAGACACAGATTGATGAAGCAGAAATGTCCCCGTTTTGGATGGTGAGAGAGAACGTAGCTTCCATCCGCAGGTGCAGCCTACGTATTGCTTACGTATCGCTGCTGTCCGCTGGTGGAGAAGAGAAGTCTGGCGAAATCCAGCCTTTGTTCATCTTGATGAGTGTTAGCCTGTCGGCACTGTCGGTTGACAGGCGGGTACGCTTATCTGTGATGATTCCCCCAGCCGCACTAAACACCCTCTGCGACAAGACGCTAGCCGCAGGACAAGCAAGCACCTCCAGGGCATACAGCGCTAGTTCAGGCCATGTGTCCAGCTTCGACACCCAGTAGTTGTAGGTGGCAGAGGCGTCACGGAGGACGATCGTGCGATCGGCTACGTACTCCCTCACCATCCTTTTACAGTGCTCCCGCCGACTCAGCCTTGACTGGGGAGCGGTGACACAGTCTTGGTGGGGAGCCATAAAGCTGTCCAGGCTCTTAAAGATTGTTGCACTGCCTGGGATGTACATGCTGCTCGATCTCCGCACCTCCCCTGCTACCTTGCCCTCGGTACTGCGCCTTCTGCCACTAGCGCTGTTGGCTGGGAAGTTTACCATCAGCTTGTCCGCAAGGGTCCTGTGGTATAGCAACACTCTCGAACCCCTTTCCTCTTCGGGAATGAGAGTGGGCAGGTTCTCCTTATAGCGTGGGTCGAGCAGTGTGTACACCCAGTAATCCGTTGTGGCCAGAATGTGTGCAACGCGAGGGTCACGAGAAAGGCATCCTAACATGAAGTCAGCCATGTGTGCCAGGGTACCTGTACGCAACACATGGCTGTCTTCACTAGGAAGATCACTTTCAGGATCCTCCTCCTCCTCCTCCTCCTCCTCAGGCCATACACGCTGAAAGGATGACAGGCAATCAGCCGGTGTACCGTCAGCAGCGGGCCAAGCTGTCTCTTCCCCCTCCTCCTCATCCTCCTCATGCTCCTCCTCCTCCTCCTGTACGCGCTGAGAAATAGACAGGAGGGTGCCCTGACTATCCAGCGGCATACTGTCTTCCCCCGCCCCCGTTTCCGAGCGCAAAGCAGCTGCCTTTATGCTTTGCAGGGAATTTCTCAAGATGCATAGCAGAGGAATGGTGACGCTAATGATTGTAGCATCGCCGCTCACCACCTGGGTAGACTGCTCAAAATTACCAAGGACATGGCAGATGTCTGCCAACCAGGCCCACTCTTCTGAAAGGAATTGAGGAGGCTGACTCCCACTGCGCCGCCCATGTTGGAGTTGGTATTCGACTATAGCTCTACGCTGTTCATAGAGCCTGGCCAACATGTGGAGCGTAGAGTTCCACCATGTGGGCACGTCGCACAGCAGTCGGTGCACTGGCAGCTTAAAGTGATGTTGCAGGGTGCGCAGGGTGGCAGCGTCCGTGTGGGACTTGCGGAAATGTGCGCAGAGCCGGCGTGCCTTTACGAGCAGGTCTGACAAGCGTGGGTAGCTTTTCAGAAAGCGCTGAACCACCAAATTAAAGACATGGGCCAGGCATGGCACATGCGTGAGGCTGCCGAGCTGCAGAGCCGCCACCAGCTTACGGCCGTTGTCACACACGACCATGCCCGGTTGGAGGCTCAGCGGCGCAAGCCAGCGGTCGGTCTGCTGTGTCAGACCCTGCAGCAGTTCGTGGGCCGTGTGCCTCTTATCGCCTAAGCTGAGTAGTTTCAGCACGGCCTGCTGACGCTTGCCCACCGCTGTGCTGCCACACCGCACGACACCGACTGCTGGCGACATGCTGCTGCTAACACATCTTGATTGCGAGACAGAGGAGGAGGAGGAGGGTGCTTTAGTGGAGGAAGCATACACCTCCGCAGATACCACCACCGAGCTGGGGCCCGCAATTCTGGGGGTGGGTAGGACGTGAGCGGTCCCAGGCTCTGACTCTGTCCCAGCCTCCACTAAATTCACCCAATGTGCCGTCAGGGAGATGTAGTGGCCCTGCCCGCCTGTGCTTGTCCACGTGTCCGTTGTTAAGTGGACCGTGGCAGTAACCGCGTTGGTGAGGGCGCGTACAATGTTGCGGGAGATGTGGTCGTGCAGGGCTGGGACGGCACATCGGGAAAAGTAGTGGCGACTGGGAACTGAGTAGCGCGGGGCCGCCGCCTCCATGATACTTTTGAAGGACTCCGTTTCCACAACCCTATACGGCAGCATCTCAAGGCTGATGAATTTTGCTATGCGGACGGTTAACGCTTGAGCGTGCGGGTGCGTGGCGGCGTACTTGCGCTTGCGCTCAAACACTTGCGCAAGCGACGGCTGGACGGTGCGCTGACCTACACTGGTGGATGGGTCCGAGGACAGCGGAGGTGAGGGTGTGGGTGCAGGCCATGAGGCGGTAGTGCCTGTGTCCTGAGAGGGGGGTTGGATAGCAGTGTCAGGTTGGGGCACAGGGGGAGAGGCAGCGGTGCAAACCGGAGGTGGTGAACGGCCTTCGTCCCACCTTGTGGGGTGCTTGGCCATCATATGTCTGCGCATGCTGGTGGTGCTGAGGCTGTTGGTGTTGGCTCCCCGGCTGAGCTTTGTGCGACAAAGGTTGCACACCACTGCTCGTCGGTCGTCAGGCGTCTCTGTGAAAAACTCCCAGACCTTAGAGCACCTCGGCCTCTGCAGGGTGGCATGGCGCGAGGGTGCGCTTTGGGAAACAGTTGGTGGATTATTCGGTCTGGCCCTGCCTCTACCCCTGGACACCGCACTGCCTCTTGCAACCTGCCCTGCTGCTGCCCCTGCCTCCCCCTCTGAAGACCTGTCCTGAGTAGGCGTTGCAAACCAGGTGGGGTCAGTCACCTCATCGTCCTGCTGCTCTTCCTCAGAATCCTCTGTGCGCTCCTCCCTCGCACTTACTGCCCTCACTACTACCTGACTGCAAGACAACTGTGTCTCATCGTCATCGTCCTGCTCACCCACAGAAAGTTCTTGAGACAGTTTGCGGAAGTCCCCAGCCTCATCCCCCGGACCCCGGGAACTTTGCAATGGTTGGGCATCAGTGACGATAAACTCCTCTGGTGGGAGAGGAACCACTGCTGCCCAATCTGAGCAGGCGCCAGAGAACAGTTCCTGGGAGTCTTCACGCAGCTGAGCAGGTGTCATTGTAGTGGAGTGAGGAGGCTGGGAGGAAGGAGGAGCAGCAGACAGAGGATTCTGATTTGCAGCAGTGGACGGCGCAGAACTGCGGTTGGACGATAGGTTGCTCGAAGCACTTTCTGCCAACCAGGACAGGACCTGCTCACACTGCTCATTTTCTAATAACCGTTTCCCGCGTGGACCCATGAATTGTGCGATGACTGTCGGGACGCCAGAAACGTGCCTCTCTACTAATCGCGCTGCAGTCGGCTGCGATACACCTGGATCAGGAGTTTGGCCTGTGCCCACACCCTGACTTGGCCCTCCGCGTCCTCGGCCGCGTCCACGTCCTCTAGGCCTACCCCTACCCCTCAGCATGCTGTATTACCAGTGATTTGATTTCACAGGCAGGAAATAAATTGGCGCAAGACTGCAGGCCAAATCTAATTTTTTCCCTTTTTTGAAAACGAAAGGCCCCACTGCCTCTAGTGAATGAATAATCTAAGTTTAATAACTGTGCTGTGGCCCTGCTAATGTGTCACAGAACTTGAGGGTAGCAGAGTTATTATAACTCTGGCAGAGCAGGTATTTTTTTCCCAATTAAGGAAAGCAAATGGCGAAGCCAGGAGTAAAACGTAGCTGGGTGCGTCTGATTTTTAAACGTTGCACACGCAGCCGACACGTGTCCACCGCCCTTAGGACGGACAGAGGCAGGACAAATACAATTTTTTTCGGTTTTTTTCCACCAAAAGGCAGCACTGCGTATATTCAATGAACATGAGAAGTTTAATAACTGTGCTGTGGCCCTGCTAATGTGGCACAGAACTTGAGGGTAGCAGAGTTATTATAACTCTGGCAGAGCAGGTATTTTTTTTCCAATTTAAGGAAAGCAAATGGCGAAGCCAGGAGTAAAACGTAGCTGGGTGCGTCTGATTTTTAAACGTTGCACACGCAGCCGACACGTGTCCACCGCCCTTAGGACGGACAGAGGCAGGACAAATACAATTTTTTTCCACCAAAAGGCAGCACTGCGTATATTCAATGAACATGAGAAGTTTAATAACTGTGCTGTGGCCCTGCTAATGTGGCACAGAACTTGAGGGTAGCAGAGTTATTATAACTCTGGCAGAGCAGGTATTTTTTTCCCAATTAAGGAAAGCAAATGGCGAAGCCAGGAGTAAAACGTAGCTGGGTGTGTCTGATTTTTAAACGTTGCACACGCAGCCGACACGTGTCCACCGCCCTTAGGACGGACAGAGGCAGAACAAATACAATTTTTTTCAGTTTTGTTCCACCAAAAGGCAGCACTGCGTATATTCAATGAACATGAGAAGTTTAATAACTGTGCTGTGGCCCTGCTAATGTGTCACAGAACTTGAGGGTAGCAGAGTTATTATAACTCTGGCAGAGCAGGTATTTTTTTCCCAATTAAGGAAAGCAAATGGCGAAGCCAGGAGTAAAACGTAGCTGGGTGCGTCTGATTTTTAAACGTTGCACACGCAGCCGACACGTGTCCACCGCCCTTAGGACGGACAGAGGCAGGACAAATACAATTTTTTTCAGTTTTTTTCCACCAAAAGGCAGCACTGCGTATATTCAATGAACATGAGAAGTTTAATAACTGTGCTGTGGCCCTGCTAATGTGTCACAGAACTTGAGGGTAGCAGAGTTATTATAACTCTGGCAGAGCAGGTATTTTTTTTCCAAATTAAGGAAAGCAAATGGCAAAGCCAGGAGTAAAACGTAGCTGGGTGCGTCTGATTTTTAAACGTTGCACACGCAGCCGACACGTGTCCACAGCCCTTAGGACGGACAGAGGCAGGTCAAATAGAATTTTTTTCACTTGTTTTACAAGCAAAAGGCCGCACTGCGTATATTCAATGAATAATAACTGTGTTGTGGCCCTGCCTACACAATTCTTTCCCTGCAGTATCAATGGAGGGTGCAATGCTCTGCAGAGGCGATTTTGAGAAGAAAAAAAATATGCAGCACAGCTAACAGCAGCCTGGACAGTACTGCACACGGTTAAATATGGCCCTAGAAAGGACCGTTGAGGTTTTTGAAGGCTACACTCACTCCTAACACTCTCCCTGATTATGCAACACTTCTGTCCCTAATGCCGGGTGCAATGCTCTGCAGAGGCGATTTTGAGGGAAAAAAATGCCACTGCTAACAGCAGCCAACACACAGCTATCAGTGGCCCTAATAAGGACCTTTGGGGGTCTTGAAGCCTACACTAACTACCAATTCTTTCCCTACAGCAGCTCCGGTACAAACAGCACTGTCCCTCATCTAACTCACAAGGCATCTGAGGCGAGCCGCGGGAGGGGCCGACTTTTATATTAGGCGGACACCTGATCTCGCCAGCCACTCACTGCAGGGGGGTGGTATAGGGCTGGAACAACACAGGAGGAAGTTGTAATGCCTTCCCTGTCTTTCAATTGGCCAGAAAAGCGCGCTAACGTCTCAGGGAAGGAAGTGAAAGTAACCCGAACACCGCATGGTGTTCGTTACGAATAACGAACATCCCGAACACCCTAATATCCGCACGGATATCAAGCTCGGACGAACACGTTCGCTCATCTCTAATGTCCACCATCAGGGCTATGGGCATTTTTTTATTTTCATTCTGAATTGGGGGAAAAAATAGGGGGAAGGGGAGTTACTGAGGAGGGATGAATTGCTGCAGTGACTATTAGAAAGATTTAATCTTGGAGGGTCCAATTCTATAGTGGCTGTAAGCAATTTAAGAGCCAGGAGATTAATATAGCAGTAGATACACGCTATAAGTAACTAGGCTCAATATTACCACACCACTTATGAAAACCTCTGAGGGACACTGTTCCAATATTCAAGTAATTAACTATAAAACAGGAGCATTGAATCCCTGAAAGCCACAATAATATCGCCCTCCTCCCCAAATACTACTTTCATTGATATGTGAGTCTACACACTCCTATTGTGTTTAACTCCGCGTTGACCACACTATATGATGTAGTATATACTAACTCCTTGCCCCACTTGCTCGCTTGTGTAAGGGTCAGCACACTCTTATTGAGTTTCATTCAGCTCTGACCACACGAGCTGATATAGCAGTCACCTAAGCCTCTTTTGACTTTGGGAAGCATACCATGTTCAGGAACATTCCTTAGACACTTACTTCCCGATAATCCGTGCAATCCACGGGGAAACGCATCAAAGATTTAAATCTCATATAAGTGAATGAAATTCCAAGTTGTACTAAATGTAAAAATGTATAAGACTTCACTACATCTACATCTATGAGTCCTTCTATGCTCCCCGATTTTACAGTACTACACCATCTAAGAGTGACCTTATGACCATCCCTTATGGTCACTTTGTTACTCGTTATAAGAACTTAATAGGCGATTTACAATAACATCCAGCCTATTATTCTAGGGAAGCTATCGATTCCTTTTAGGAATGACTACTGTGCATATCCCTCATGGCCACATGGCAGCGTAATTGAAGGATATCTGGGCTGGCTGGTACTATTCACATTATCCATTTGTGTTGCCAACCAAATCTAGTGTGCTACCCATACGTTTGTTTGTTTTCTTGAGTTTCATGTCAGGTGTGCCCTATAGCGGTATTAAGTAATTATTAATAAAATTATTTATTTTAAGTTAGTCTAAACTGTGAAGGGCTTTAATATAATTATTAGACTACTGCCCCTGTGAATTAAATATAATCAAGCAGGTGCAAAATTAATCAATGAAATATAAAATAAATGTAAAATCAATGAATTGATGGTAATTCCATCATGACTAATACAAGTAGTACATTTATTAAGATATTACAGAAATGCTTGACATTTTTTATTAGGAAAGCGGTTCAAAAGTGACTGCATTTGGCCGTATGTATAAAATAAACTGCAAATGCTATTTAGGTTATTTTTTAATCCAAAAAAATACTGTAAAATAAGGGCCATTTTACATGAAATGATTATTGGTCAAAAAATCATTGAATTTTGAATAATAATTGTTCAACTAATCGTTGGATTGTGCAAATTTGAGCAATAATTGTTTCGTTTAACCCTTTCCAATCCACAGTCTGACATCTTGCAACATTCTGATTGAAGCCTGTACAGCTCCTGATGTCGGAAGACGTGTTCTGGATTATGATTTTCTCCAGCAGGCTTCGGGGTATTTTGCCGCTTCCGAATTTTATCGTGTGCACACATCATCGAACCAGATCAGACACAAATGCTGGTCTAAAACTGGGAGAGTCTCTACAATGTATAGAGGCTCAAGCCTTTTATTATAACACATGACAACCGCCCTTTATGGGCGTTTAACAGATTACATCAGTAACATATAAGATTCTCATTTGTCGGATCATATAGAATCTCCCACCTCTCTGCCCACCCTCTTCCAAGTGCTGATGTAGCATGGACTTTTGTCCTAGCTCCAGTCATGTCTGTGTAGTTGACAAATCATTGTTTAACTAGCTTGTGTGAGGAGTGGAAGGGGGCCTAGGTAAACACTCAGTATTGAACACAGATCTACACAACACTATGGCCCTTAACTCTTAGAGGCTTCTTGTGCAATTTCTATGTACTCAGAGCAAATACCATGATTAGATTGTGTGTGTGTCCTTTAAACTCCTCAGAGCTAAAAGTCATTACAATAGCAAAATACATTTACGTTATACAAATCGATAGACATTTTATACAAAATAATCATCATGTCTATCACAATCCCCCCTTAAAATGTCTATCCTCTAACTCTCTATCTGATTTTCACAGTTCTCTGCGCATGAGCCTATAACTGGAGCGCGTTGAAGGTTCGTTTTAGAGTCTTCAAGGGGGTGTAGGACTTGTCCACTCCTTCTGGGGATGCATCCAGCAAACTCATGGTGGGAGCGGCTTTTCCAGCATCAGTTTCACAGGTCTCTCTGACACAGGGGATAACACAGCAGACTAGAACAGAAAAGATAATCAGTTCACATACAACAGCGACGCCCGTCTGTGCCAGGATCCTTTACCACCCGCTCATCCATGGCGAGTACTGGTCCCAAAAGTTAGCTCTTTTTAGTTAGTACGGTCAGCTTCTTAATGACAACTGCGTCTTTACCCGCGGGTCACGTGTCGTCTAGGATGTAGGTACAACAAGTCTCCCCTATCATCTTTACAGACACTCCCCTTTTGAGCTAAAGTCATATCTAAGGTCACTCTATTTTTAAAAAAGTCATAGTCGAGGTAGGTCCTATTGGTCGACTAGTCCCTATAAGTCGTCTCTAGTATAATTTATAAACCTCTGCTAATTATAATAAACATAATTAATCCAGTCAACATTTATTTACCATAATGATCAGGAAAATGGACTCGAATCTAGTTTTAACTTGGTCTCTAATTTTTAAAACTTGTCAGGTACCCCCCTTGGCTATCCTATGACGTCAATGTACACGTGTAGCTCAAAACTACCACCAGGGGTCTCTCTTCTCGCTCTAGTATAATGTTACAATACTAGTAGTGTGCACAGGTACGCACGGCGTGGGACTCCCTAATCTTCACCCACACCAATGTCCCTCCTGGAGATAGTCCGGATGGTGAACACGTCCAGGCCGCCGACACTGACCCTACACTACCTAGTGACAAGATTGGAAGGAACCGCCGTACCTATGCGGAAAACAAGGATAGACCAACATGACAGGATAACCACAAAACACAGACTGAGTTGGATCGAGATAAATTAACTATTGGGGGTAACCTCATTATCCTCAATGCTGTCTGACAGGATGTGGAGAAGCATAAGGGCTTTACTAAGGCACACTCCCCTGTCCAATTACCCTCCAGGCGGGTCCTCTACCTCATGTCTCCACAAAGCCAGTAAACGTCTCCTAAGGACTGGACCTGATTCTGCATCCATTCCCCTCCTATCGTACTGTAGGAGGAGCAATACCCGTTTGTGAGTTCCCCAAAAATCTCCCTCCACCCTGCCTATTTGCCTGGCAGGTGTAGTTTCCAGGGTAGTCAGTAATACTCTCTCCGGTGCAAAACACAAGTAGTTATAGAGTATTCCTTCTTCCATCTCTCACGGACAGTGTAATTAGCGGAAATGTTCGTGAAGAGACTAATAAACCACTCTTCAGCATCTACAGGGAGATTTAGGGGGACCATCCCCGAGTGTGGTCGGGCACTACCGCACACGCAACAGTTAGACTTGTTGCTCCTGTTAGCATTGTACCTCATCAACTCCAACCAGAGATTCTGGTCAGAGTAGCCAGTCGCTACTGTCAAGGTGTCCACAAAAGGTAGGGTCGGCTATGATCATCATGTTCGTCAAGGTCTTTATCTTACGGCGGAGGGGGTTAATTATGGGCACGGGACTAAGTGAAGGCTTCCATTCGGGTGCATCTACCATATCCCTTATTTTAAACTTCCCTAAGGGATCTGTCCTCCCGTACCGGTATGTCCCCAGACTGTAAGACCCCCCGTCCCCCGGGCTTGGATCTCCCATGGTTAGTGTAACAACCGCATTAAAACCAAGCAGCATACTAAGTTCAGCCTTCCAACACCTGCTGTCCTTATTATTCTCAAGGAGGGTTATACGACTAATTAGGGATTTCCCGCTCTTATCTTTCTTATTTAAGGCACTTCGCGGTTTATAGGACTAGTCTGTTCCTGCGTTACATCCCACTAATCCCCAATAACGGCAGTCTTCTCCCCAGACGTTATCAGTGGCGCGAACATATTGTATTCCCCGGGTATATAAGTCATATAACCAGCTGGACTGAGCTAAATCTGGCCTGCGGTGGGATCTTGCGCCTAGACACGGGACCACAGTACAATAGTCGAAGGAATATGCGGCTACTTGAGCATTGGACGAGTTATACTAGAAGGTAACCATACCCCCATATTCTTCCGACTAAGGATTCCAGTTGCCACCCTCCTCTCTCACTAGCCCTAACCAGAGTAATGTCTTTGGCACAACTAAGATTGGTCTCCCGGATCTGAAGCTTTCTTACAGTATGAAGCATAGATCCATGTAAGTCTTTCGGCTAGTTTCACAGCTGTGGCAGTAGTCAGAAGCACCTGGTAGGGGCCATCAAATCGGAGCTCAGGAGGGTGCTTCCTGAGGAACTTCTTGACGCACACCCAATCCCCAGGCTGCAAGATATGTGTCCCAGTGTCTGCCTCTGAGTCTGGAAGAGAACACCTGTGCATAGGCTTTGGTTAGTTCTTTAACAACGGAAATCACATACTCAGTCAACACATCAGATTGTAATTGTAACTACTGAGGATAGTAACAACCTAGCCTTGGGGCTAGCCCAAACAATCTCGTAGGGAGATAATGTATAATCCCCCCTGGGTTCATATCTAACACTGTATAAGGCTATTGGATGACAGTCTTTCCAAAGTGGCGTCATTTTTAAGTATCTTACTTTTTAGCGTGCCACTACGTCTCTCCACCTTTCCACTACTCTAAAGATGGTAGAGTATGTAAAAGGCCTGGGATACACCCAGAGCAGACATGACATGTTACATTCACCTGCGAAGTTTGTACCTCTGTCTGACTCTGAATCACTTCTGGTACCCCCATATTCACAGTTTACCTCGTTCATGAGCTTCTTTGCGGTTACCTACTTGTTTACCTTGGTAACAGGGTCGGCCTCCAACCTGCAAAGACATCAACAACAACAAGCACGTATTCATACTTCCCAACAAGTGGGAGCTGAACGTAGTCAATTTGCAATCCCTGAAATGGGTAGAGTGGTCCAGGCAAGTGTGATGTGGCAAATTTACTTCTGCCCTGTCTCACCCATGGCATAGATCATGCTAAACTGGACAAATGATGCAGCAGCTACAGAGAACCTAGAAGTCGCCCATCCTCTTTCAAGCATCGTCGTCATTACTGCTTTACTAGGTGGGTCTTTCCGTCCATCAGCTGGGCCATCATGGGATACAGGAACTGTGGTTAGCAAGTGCTGTTGACTGTTCACCACATGCTGTCCTGTTTCTGCTGCTCCCATATTAGTCCATTTATTCTTTCCTTCCTTGCTGGCTTGTAACTGTAAAAGTCTTTAGCATATCAAAGTCCAAATTTTTGTCAATGTCTAAAGTTTTTACCACTGACTCATGCCGCCAGTATCTTTTCTTCTTTCTTCCACGGCTTGAGGGCCGCTGCCTTTGCTATGCTGTCAGCGAGGGTGTCGTCTCTCACCTCTCCAGTGTAGGAATCGGTGCGAACTCTCAACTTTGTCAGGTAGAAGCAGGGCCTCCATGCGACTCTGTACCGCTGCACCATTCTCAATTGGTTGTCCTGCTAAGGTAAAAAAACTGTCTGGCCTTCCATATTGGGCCGTAATCATGAGCTATGCCAAATGCATACCAGGAGTCAGTGTAAAGGGTTGCCGTCTTACCTCTCGCCACTCTACACGCCTTAGTGATGGCCTTTAATTCCGCTTCTTGTACTGAGACATGCGGAGGCAGAACTTCTGCTTCTAGGACATCTTGTTGTGTGACCACTGCATATCCGATGTGGAGTCATCAATCCTCACCCTGGTACCATCTGCAAAAAGCTCAACATATGCATTATCAACAGAGGTTCTGATAACTGTTTGCATATCTGCAGTTCCTTACTGTATTAGTACTAAATAATCGTGCTGATGTTCTATTTCACATGGCTCAGAATCTTGTTATCTTATTCCATTTATTTATTTATTTATTTTTTTCAAACCCAATCGCTGATCTACAACACCTAGATCATCTATGGCCCAGATCACCTCTGCCTCCCCCCTTTTGAACCGGAATACTCAATGGAAAAAAAAGAGTAATTGCGTTCAAACTAGTAAACCAAGAGGCACAAAAACAAGCACTTTGTAGGTCAAGGTGACATTGTATGCAGCGAAGTCTGAGCGAAAATCTCCTTACAAAAAAATGTTTTTCCTTTCAGGTCGCAGTTAGCATTTTTTAACACAAGGGGGCGCAACACAAGTCAAATTTTACGTCACCCAGTGTAATAGTATTTCAGGGTATGGCCAGCGTTTAGCTTTTACTCTCCTGTCGGAATATAATTATAGCTTCAGTGTAGACTGACACTAGAATATACAAAAGACTTAAAGAAAAACTAAAGAATACGGATGAATTAACATCCTACTCTGGGCAATTCAGTCCCTCTTTCTTCACATAAAAAGTAAAATTACTTCATCAAATTGCGTGAAAAAGTTTGCTGGGTGACTATAGGGAAATTATTTCATCTGTAGGAGCCTTCCATAACATCATCGGTCTGAGTATCCATTGGAGAAGTGGGCAGTGGAAAACAGAGCCCCTGGGAACATGAGAGAGCGTCCCCTGTCATGTATTCCCGGCCTCTGCCCCCCATGCATCAACTCCAATCTTCCATACACTATAAACCAGCTTAGTCATCTACTATGTCCCAAGCTGCATCTCCACAAAGGTTTGTTTCCCTGAACTTATCACACATCCAAAGTGGCCACATCTTGGAGCGTAACAAAGTCTGGTCAAACAAAACCTTACTACAGACAATCATGATGTTAGCACTGGATACAGTGGCATTGGGGAATATAGGCCTCCCAAATGCAGCAAAATGGCTGCCAGAGGCAGAAAGGGGCGGGGCTACAAATCTCCCAGGTGAGGCAAGATGGCTGCCGGAGGAACGGGCGGGGCCAGGGGCAGCAGCACTTCCAGGTGAGGCAAAATGGCCGCTGGAGGAGGAAGGGGCGGGGCCAGGTCCTGTCCCGGATGGGGAGGGACCGGAAGTAACATCACACACCCTGAAAGTGAGCACATGGGGGGAAGTAACTTCAGGGTGGGGGCAGGCCTCACTACATTTACTGCAGAGTCACACTATGTTGGATTGTAAACATTGCAAGCACGGCCGCCATTACAGGGAGGGGCTGTAGTCAACACAAAGACATTACATTGTTCATAAGCAATACACATACCCCCCTACATGCTTTCCCCTCTTCAATCTCTTAACTACGTTATACCTCCTCCTAGCAATCTAAAAACACCTTTCTTTCTGCTAGGCTTC
The DNA here is from genome assembly GCF_035609145.1 of Eleutherodactylus coqui. Taxonomy (NCBI): domain Eukaryota; kingdom Metazoa; phylum Chordata; class Amphibia; order Anura; family Eleutherodactylidae; genus Eleutherodactylus; species Eleutherodactylus coqui. The sequence goes on along the minus strand of NC_089838.1, from coordinate 124,679,428 downwards.
CTGCTCATCTTCTGAAAACTTTCTACAACCTATCTTACCATATTCATTTCTGCTTATCTGTCCATGACCTGACATTTCTTTCTGCAACTTTTCCTGGTCCTTTCCCATTGTTCAGTAAACTCTGCTCCCTTCCCTTCAGCAACCAGATCACAAGCTCTATGACCTTTGCCCTTGCTCACTTTGCTCCCCATTCTCTAAACAACCTGCGTCTATGCCTAACCTTCTCAATCTGCTCAACTCTATTCTATTCGAAGTTTCTGGACACAGTAGTGTTTCTCTTGTAAAATCTGCTTTCTTCAAATCCTTCCAATATAACCTCTCTTTCCCACTCAGATTACAATGCACATTAATTCTACAAAACAAAGACAAAGGCAACAGAAAGGGTTAATTGGAAAAAGCTTTCAGTTCACTCTTATCAGCAGCCCTCCCCCCAATAATAAACACTGCACATTCTTTCTATAATACCAGACAGACGGGATTACTGGAGAATACCCACAACGGCTCAAGGTATATATCTCATCTACCTTTTTTAACAACCCACCGTCTAGTAATCCCCAAGAGCACTTCTTGTACACGTTCTAGACAGGACATTTTAGCTATACACAGAGACTGACGATTATTTTCAATGACCAAGAGTTTCTGGAGTCAGCCGTCACAAAGCACGGCTATACTTCACACGTATATACCTTTTCACATATGAGAACATAACACGCTCAATCATAAAAGGTAGATATATGTATCATAAATTTTCCTAACCTCACACTAGTTTACCTAGGAGCAAGTGTCTGGCGTGTTCCCTCAGACCTAAACAGCCGAGTCCGCCCTTCCGACACATTAACCCTCACAGAATTTGTCTCTTGGTCTTGTATACACAATTTTTAACCGTCTCAGACATAGCAGCCACAGCATACAAAATACCCCTAGACAGGTAACATGGTGATTTTTCGAGTGGACAGACCTGTCTTTCAGTGAAGGTCCAGTCTGGATCAGATACAGGCAGATTTAGCAGTTAGAACCCAGATCACATCGGTAGATTTACATAAAGCAATCTTACCGTGTTCTGTAGATTTTCGGGCCCCTGAGTTCTGCGTGCCATCTGCCGATCTCTGTACGTTCCAGGCTGTGACCTCACAGATCCACTCGCCCACCCAAGGACGACACTGTTCTGGATTATGATTTTCTCCAGCAGGCTTCGGGGTATTTTGCCGCTTCCGAATTTTATCTTGTGCACACATCATCGAACCAGATCAGACACAAATGCTGGTCTAAAACTGGGAGAGTCTCTACAATGTATAGAGGCTCAAGCCTTTTATTATAACACATGACAACCGCCCTTTATGGGCGTTTAACAGATTACATCAGTAACATATAAGATTCTCATTTGTCGGATCATATAGAATCTCCCACCTCTCTGCCCACCCTCTTCCAAGTGCTGATGTAGCATGGACTTTTGTCCTAGCTCCAGTCATGTCTGTGTAGTTGACAAATCATTGTTTAACTAGCTTGTGTGAGGAGTGGAAGGGGGCCTAGGTAAACACTCAGTATTGAACACAGATCTACACAACACTATGGCCCTTAACTCTTAGAGGCTTCTTGTGCAATTTCTATGTACTCAGAGCAAATACCATGATTAGATTGTGTGTGTGTCCTTTAAACTCCTCAGAGCTAAAAGTCATTACAATAGCAAAATACATTTACGTTATACAAATCGATAGACATTTTATACAAAATAATCATCATGTCTATCACAGACGTCCGGCAAGGTATTTTTACTGAATATTACTGGCCACTCTGTTGGAGCCTCTCCAGCATGTCCCATACCGCAGTACTGTCTCTAGCCAGCAGATGGTGTCATTGTAAAATGGCAGAAAGAGAAAGCCCCCTAGGAAACGCTGAATCCAAAATTGGATTGTAAAGGGTTAAACACGGCAATGAATGAGAATTTTTCGTTATTAATTTTATGCAGGCATAAAAATAATCGTTCGCTTGTTGACATGTTGTTGCTTGTCAACGGCGATCGTTTAGTCATTCACATTCACTGATACAGTGAATGTGAATGACTAAATGATTACAAATGCTGCTCTGAATGAAATAGCAAATGATTTATCTGCTTGTATAAACAGGCTGCACAGGCGAACAAAAGAAAATTAAAAAGAGTTTATTCGTGCTTCTAAGGGTTTTTAAATCTTCAAGATAGATGGGACAAACAGTCCAACAGAGTTTTCCAGGGTAAAGAATTTTAATATTTTCCAAAATAGCTATAAAAATAACCTGACAGTCATGCCAGGTTAGTACATAAACATTGCAACACGTTTCGGCACATGAAATGTGCCTTTCTCAAGCATGAAGATGCTTCTCAAGATGGATCGTGGGCTGCAAGTTGTGTGCCTCTGATCTAGGCCATGCCTGAATCTCAAATTATTGTAATTTGCACTAGCTTTATTCCATGTATTTATGTCCAGACTTTGAGCTTCCAAAATCATGACTATGCTCTTGCATTGTCCATTTGGATCACTATTTTTTGATTACTACCTTCTCTTTCCTGGTACTTCTGCCCATCTCAAACTGCTTTTCCAGTATTGACCCCATGGCTATCTTGACCCCTCATAGCTATCTTGATAAATGGGTTATTGTCACTTTAAAGGAATTAATGCTGTGTTAGTATGCAGCATTTAAGTTACCAATATCTTCCTATAGACAGAAAGTATTTCATTATAACTAGTTCATTCAGTAAAGTTTACTTTTATTTTAAAACAAAATGATTGTCTCTGCTTGGCACCACTGTGCCATACACAACACCACCACCTGTTTCACAGAAGCCACAAATTAGGGAGTACTTGGGAACTGACATGGAAATCCAGCCGCAAAAGTCCGTAGCTCCGTAAAAAGCTTAAAGAACCACTAAACACAGCAAAGCATAAAGGTAAAAAAAATCCCATCTCTTCCTCCTTTCCTTTAATCCTGGTTTGCCTTATATTACAATTAAAATTGAGAAATCTGAAAAGAAATATTGTCTATAGGTCTAAGGAGCTCAATAATATTGCCCTTCTCCACAATCCTGTGACTGGCTGTAATAGAAGAGTCTGAAGAAGGAGCCTCCCCCCCCCCCCCTGCCCTGTCTGCAGTAGGATAAAATTATTATTTAGCCCCATGCCCTTTCTAGGCTCATTGCTCAGCAGCCGGCCAAAAGATGGAACCAATCAGAAGGAAATTAACTCTTGTGTTCTCTGAAGGCATTCTACAAGACTGTTTGATTTAGGAACATGCAGAAAGTGCTCCACATTGTATAGGATGGCTAGTTTATTCCTATTTGTTTTTATGATTTATTTCCGGGTTTAATTTTGCCTTAACCGATTAATATCTGCTTAATGTACATGGAGGGGTGTGAAGCGGGCCCAGCAGCCAAGCTACTTTCATACCCGGCGAGTGCCTGCTGTGTTAAACAGCTAACATCCACCCACGGGCCCTTTTTAAAGGCAAAGATAATCACTTAAACAGCAGAATGACTGAATGCACTGCCAACATTTTTGCATAAAATGACACAAAATAGATTTAATGGCTTTAATCATCTGTATTTTCCTCCAGGACTTGCTTGCTCACCTGGGCGTATGTTTAGGCGATTGTTATGGCATAAACACTTTGCACTGGTGAACAAATATTTGGCGAGCATATTCCATTGTTCTCCTCCAGGCTCAGTAAATATTGTACTCATTGAATATGCAAAGCAAAACAAAACCATCCTGCAAAAGACTGAACCAAATGCATTTAAATGGAACAAATTTGTTCAGTCTCTCAGCATCTGAATGATGGATTTTATGCAGGCTAAAAATCCATCATCAAACGAAAACTGCACGACTGGCCGCATTTACATATAATCGCTCACTTTCAGACATTTGAACAAATTTTTGCAAGTAAAAGGGCTTAGCCACGAATGGAGATGACTCAGATTGCAATAGTTTAACCAATTAACCAACCCCAGCCCACTTTATACTCATGTTAAACATTTCAAAAGTAAGATCTCCAAACCCATGGAATGGATCTATAAAATTGACAGACAGCTGAAATCAATGTGTTTGTTATTATGCCATGCTGCTATACCTTTAAGAGGTGAAAAGTGAAGAGAGGTTTTCTTAGAATCCACACTGTGACTTAGACAGTACCAAACAAGAACGAAGGAAGGATTTATTTGTTCATGACTTTTGGAATACAAGTAATATTGAGATGTACTAATAGTTCAATGGTGATCTTACTGAAGGAAGAAGAAAGTAGCTAGCTTTTATTCATACCTGGGTTTTCAATAGAGCTTAATGTAGCTTGCAGTCTATGGTTTAACTCTGTGAAAAGAAAAAAGAAACATATGGAATATATAGTGTTGTATAGTACACTAAGAGACATAATCAAGTCTACGGAAATATGTTTCTGCATTCATCTGATGACTATGCAGCATGGCATTAAGTAACGTACGCAATCTGTATCCAGTTCACTGTGGAATCTGCTACACTGTAATGCACTAATCAGCGGAATTAACGTAAACACAGATACAAGGTAACAGTTGCCCCTCAGCTTTGGTAACACTTGATATGTATTTTGAAATGCTAAATTCCAGCCATAATGTAAGGCTCACATGATCTCTAATTTGTTTAAATAATCCACTAAAATCGTAGTGTCCTTAAGGAAACTGTGATTCTTCACTGGAAATATGATAATGAAAGTGCAATTGAGGAAGACACATCAAACTGTAACTGGAGTTGACATTTTGTACATGCAGCAGAAATAAAATGTTCAGAGTCAACAAAATGAGAAATTAAATCTCCTTCAATGAATTCAAAGGCTTACTCGGGCATATGTTATAGTTTTGAATGTCCTATCCATCAAGCATCAGCTTGAATAAATACCATCTTAAATGTATTTGGGTTTAATACAAATTATCCACAAATCATATGTACTTACCACTTAAAATACAGTATTTGCTTCATAAAGCAGTGAATTTACAGCGCTCAGAACATAATCCATTCCAGATTGTTTTACAACCTTTATTTAACACCGTATACAAAGTGATGCAATGTCTACAGAAACTCACTCAAAGAATAACTTTACATAGATTCATAGACCAATCCTGCCAGAACGAGACGGCATCGTGCTGCTAATGGTTTGGATAGCCCTTATGGGTCCACCAAAAATACGCTTATCACAGACGAACTTGCTGCTGGGAATCGGTTGCTATAATGGCGCGCAGTTAGATTTTCTCTCCACGCATTTTTCGGCAATAAACGTCATGTCATTAAAATTTCAAGTCATAGCAGGAACAAGTTATTGGGCCCAATAGTTGCAAACCCCCTGGTTTTACTACTTCAATTCTATTTACAGCATATGTAGTAACCAACAGATATGTGATGATTGTGTGATGCATCATCAATTTTAGGCCACCTGCACATGGCAGAGCTGGATTCCAAATGTGGGTTACTGCAGCAGATTCCAGGTCTGACCGCGGCTGGCGACCCTGCCTACCTGTGTTTTCATTTTCATCTATATTGCGGATGGTCCGGACGGCACGCCGATCGGACAAGCACAGTGAAGATTTTTTTTTTCAAATGTTTATTTTTCCTGTGCCGTTCCTAGGTAATGGCGCGAGTATCCACAAACTTTTGTCATTGCAGAAGGGCTGCGGGTCAAATAGCGTCTGCGCAGAATCCACGCAAAAATGGAGCATGCTGCAATTTTTTTCTCCGCAAGCAGAAATCGCAAATTGATTTCCACTCGTGTGCAGGAAGAATTGAATTCCCATAGCAGGCTACAGACGGTATTCGCTACGGATATGTGATGCGGATGCTCACAATGGATTCCGCAGCAACAATCCTCCCATGTGCAGACAGCCTTATGCAGACTGTCAAGTGGCTACAAATGAATTAGAAGATCCAGTATATTCACCTGTTAATACAAAACCTGCCTAGCTTTTATCTTCTATAACACATAATATAAGGGATGTACTTCCAACAATTCATATCAAACTGAGACATATGTTTCATTAGACAGTAATCTGCACACCTTACCTGCACTGTAGATAATATTCTTTCACTTCTGCGAGGGTGTTAACATCTAGATGGTTCAATTTGAAGATTACTCAGGCTAATTCTCAGACTTCATTTATATTCCAGCTTCAAAGATATTTTTAAAGATATTATATGCAAGGGGAAAAAGATTCAATGAGTTTAGGAAAAAAATCAGTATTACAATTATTTTAATTCCCTTTCATACAGAATGATGCCTTAAAATAACTGAATTACAAAGCACAGATTGGCCAATTGACATTTACTTAAATATTAAAATGAGCGCCCCTTCACAATAGAAAATGAGTTTATGGTGCTGTAGAGACCTGACAGCTTCCCTTTAAAGGTAAGTGTTTCTTCTTTAGGCCGCCTGCACACAGGCTGATTTGCGTTGTGGATTCCGGAGTGGGTGTCCGCCTCCGGATTTCACAGCAAGTACTGCCCATTACATGCCATTGAAAAACGCTTTTTCCTCTACACAAGCGGAAATTAATCGCAATTTTCTGCTCGTGGAGGAAATATCGCAGCATATCTTATTTTTACGCGGATTCCGCGTGGGCGGCTTTTATTGAAGTCAATGGAAGCCGTCTGATCCGTGACCTTTCCGCAATGTCATGCGATGACGCAGGAAAAGCAGAGGTGTTTTTTTTTTAAGTTGTACGGCACATGTCTTAACGGCTCGCCATGCGGACCCTCCACAGTACAGAGACGATTTCAGAAAGGCAGGTACACGCGGATGCCGGCTGGGCACAGGGCTGGATTCATGCGGAATCAAACCGGCTCGTGTGCAGCCGGCCTTAAGCAGCTGATTATTTAGATTTAAGATATTATAATAAGTCATAACTAATTTCTTCTTTACATCTAATTATGTGTCATGGCACACTACTGCCACAGCTTACCTATCACTGGAGCCACGGTCAGGCGCCGCTGTTTCTCTTTTCCTGCTCACCGGCCTCTAACTTCTACGCTCATCCTCTGCCTGCTCCCTATTCTGTTCCCCTACCAATCACTAGTGCTATATTAGGCATCCGCCCCTCATGGAGGATGCCGAAGCAATTTGGTCTTATACTGCTGATTGTGACCCTTATTTGTGTATTTTCTGGTTTTGACCCTGCCTGACTCCTGAATTCTGTGCTCCCTGCCCTTGACTCTGTATTCTGGACTTCCTTATTGTCGGCTGCCTGTCTTACTCTAAAGCCTGGACCTCATTACTTGTGCCGCCCACCCTGACTCAAGCCTGTATTTTAGCCACTCTCCTGTTCAGACTATCAAGTACCGTGCCTTGGCCGGGTGCACCATCAGCTACTACACTACTGGAACTATCTGGATGAGTAAGAGCTTGGGGAGCCCGCAGCAAAGACTGTATTTTGCTTGGAGGGGCCAAGCGTGAAAACCAGGATACCCCAGGTGCTGCCTCCCCAAATAGCCCAAAGTCAAACCTGTAAGGTGGATCCACATCCCATGCCTAACAGTATGCTGTCAATTTACGACATACTACTATGACTACAATCTTTTGAAAGGAGTAATCATGGTAAAGTACACTACCCTGATGATTTCTTTGCATAGTACTCTGTGAAATGTATCTATGGTTATAACAATAGCACATTACTTTCTTATATGGCTTAAATGCCCCAAATCTACCATATTCAACTTTAAATGAGACAGTTCAGGAATGTTCAGGCTTCCCGGACAATACCTAAAGATTTAATATTCCCATTGTAAAGGTGTTAAAGTCTACAATGAATGTTCACACTTGAAGATATATTGCCATCATTAGGTATGATTTTATAGGTTAGTGTTTTAATTATGTTCATCTTCAATATTTTTTCCCCCAGGTATTTCTTTATTAACTCACTAAATCATTGTTGTATATATTATTATCTGTACCAAGGCTTTGAAAACCTGTCAAGCTCTACACGATACAAAATCCATACATGTTCAGAGCCCTTTGTAACATCTCTTCTTGTTTTGGAAAATAAGTTCGCTTCAGATGTATTTTTCACATTCTTTCCCAAGTCAGCTATTTAGCTTTGCACTCAATAGTGCATTGAAAACCTGAAGAGTAGAAGCATCATAGCAATCAAGATTCCATCTGCGTCTTCACTGAAATCACTCATTTGCAGCTCCTCTGGATAACTAAAAGTCTAAAATACTCTTATCTTACCAGTTGCCGGCGAATGTCTATCAGCACGTTACATTCCATTATATGGAGCCCTTGCACAATGCTAAATATTTCTAATATCTGAAATGATGTGCACAAAAAGATATAAACTAACAAACTAATGACTATTGTTCTTTAAACAATATGAGACCAATATGTATCCACAGGACGGTAGCACTTTTATTAAAATTTACTTTTTAAATTCATTTTTAAAAGGTTTTCCAAACTTAAAAAAATCTGCTGTCTGCAAATGAGATAACAAATGTACAAACTCAACTTTCAAGTTCCACATCGCTACATCGTTCTCACATAGTCCCCCTTGCCAGTCTGGCAGGGTTTTATAAAACCCTGAATGCTCCATTAAACTGTCAATGAAATACGTTCAATAAGTGGACATTGATTATAAGGACACTGCACACAGTGATCTCAGAGTACAGGGATATGGACAATATAAGGACGATATAACGTTGTTATTAACAGTGCAGTCCGGGAGGAGAGTATGTCATTACTATGGGGGCATTATTGATTTACGGGGGGCAAGCAAAGGGCCCATTATTACTTTGTGAAGGAACAAAGAAGGCACTATTACTTCATGAGGATGCAAAAGGAGCAATAATGAGGCACAAGCATTATTCATTTATGGGGGCACAAAAGGGTACTATTACATTATGGGAGCATGAGCACAAAAGGGTACTAAGGAGGACATAATTACTTTGTAGGAGGTACAAATTGGGTATTGTTTTGTGGGTGGCACAAAGTGAGGACTATTTCCTCAGGAGAGCACAAAAAGAGTAGTAAGGGGGCATTATTTGTGGGGACACTAATACATCATGAGAGTACTAAGGGGACATTATTCGTTTGAAGAGGTACAAAGAGGGAATTATTAACTTGTGGGGGCACAAATGAGGAACCTAGGGATTTTTATCTTGTGGAAAGCACAAATATGGTATTTTATTTTTTAGAGGACTCAAAAGGGAGCACTATTACCCTGTGAAAGGCGCAATAGAGTCACTGTTACTTTATAGGAGGCAATTTTCTCTTGTGGGGCACACAACAGTTGCGCCTGGGCGCTATGATTTTGTTAGGGACATAAAAAGGTACAATATAACTGTAAGGGAGCATTATCACCTTGTGAACATTAAGGGAGAATATCACTGTGCGTGGGCATAAATAAGGGCACTATAACTGTGGAGCACTCAAGTGGCATCATTGTTTTGTGGTAGGCACAATGTGGAAATTATTGCTATGAGGGAGTGATGGTAGCAGGGCAGGGCACAATATATTGGCTGGACAGAATAGCATTGTTGACCATGCTATTCTTTCCAACCAAAATGTCAAAATCCGTTGTATTACACTATTCTGTTGAGCCAAAATGCTGACATAGACTTACATTTTACTAATAGCAGCCTATGGTTCCAATCAGGGTTTCACCTGGACATCATTTTCAGCCATCCAAACAGATCTCTGGGACAGAACACCTGAAGGCTAAGTGAACGAACGCTTGCCTTGAACCTCAGATTGATTCTACCATTTCCATAAAACACTTTCTTCATTTGTTTGGCAGACCTTTGGCTTACTATGTAATATAAATACTTCATAAACGCAGTGCCTGCTGTTCATTTACAGTTGTGATTGCAGTATTTGTTGAGATGGACTATACAAAAATACACGGTCTTGTTAAAACTATTACTTATAGGTTAAGGTCTAATGAAGGCAAGCCCTTCTCCAAGACTGTCCTCCGATGACCAGTTGTTATCACCATGGGAAGCTTTGCTCAGCCACACATTTCCCTTGAAGCTAGCACTTAATGGGAAATACACTTTTACAAGCCAGCTATTCAAATGAATGAACAATCACGCATTACATTTATGTGTCTGGACCACCAAAGTGGAAGCTGTTCTTACTTAGCACTATACAGTCTGGCTATGATGTTCATATGTCCTAATAGTACATACGGAAAGGGTTGTCTTTTTGAAACAAACCCTTCGTCTATATACCAAAGAACTATGAATTGGTTTATTGAATCTTAAAATGGGTTTATTATTTCACAGTTTAGACTAGTTATTGCAAAGGATATTCATTTAAGGTTTACTGAAAAGTTAAGTACTTTCCTGAAAGCTCCCTGTAATAAGGCCAATGTGATTTATTAGTTATCAATAGTTAAATAGCGCTTGTGGTGAATAGAACTGTACTTCTGAATTTAGAAATTCTGGAAAAGGCTATATGCTGTACATTTACAGGTACTAAATAATGGTTATAGTTTGATTTTGTGCAGTCTGAGGGCCCTTTTTACGATTATAGTTCCAAAAATCATTCAAACGAGCAAAAATGAATAATTTTTTTTAGTGTAAATGCAGTCAACGATCAAATGATGAACGATAAATCATTTGCTTTTCGTTCATTGTAAAAATCATCGTTGGCTCGTTCACTAATTGTTCAGTTTTAAATACCGATCATTCAGTTCTTCTCATTCACTTATACAGTGAATGTGAACTACGGAGTGATACAATGTATAAACAGGCTGCACCATCGAACTCTGATATCATTCGCTCATTCTAACGACAAATCGGCTCAACTAAATGGACCCTAAGAAGTAATGCTGATGATAGAATTTAGGGAAAAACAAAATAGTAAATCAAATCATTTTACTTGACAGCATCATATAAAACAGAGAAATACTGAAAGGTCAGGAAAATATATCCCACACCAGACTGCCATTTTATCTCTGCATATGGCCAAAGCAGGCTCGCTAATATATTATTCATTGGCACGGTAACTGTAATTTGGTTTGCTCTCCTGTAAATAAATTATATCCCAGCTGCTTATTTTACACTTTTAATTCATTATCACATTCATAATATGCATTGCTTTTTCTAAATTTTGTGTTTGACACAGGTGAAGTTTAAATCATACAAATGTAAAAGTTTTAATGCTTAAACCATTAACTTTTTGCCAACTCTAACCATGTTTGATTAACTATAAATGATCTGGCAGACAGACAGATAGATGGCTCACAGTTAGGTCTCATACCCACATTCTCATGGGCTGTTGCCACCCAAAAACATTTAAATCTCATTTTTGACTAAATATGTACTTATGCGATAACTAATGTAATAACTAGCAAAAGTGCGAATCAAATTATTTAACTAAAATTATGGTTTTTCGTTTAAGGCTGTAAAATCAGTCTAAAGTGTTGGTCTCGAGGGGTCTCACTTCCTTTTAAATTGCTGTCCACTGCCTGTTGCCATGTGAAGTCTGTCTCTAGTATCAGAGCCATCAAGATGGTGCATATGGGAGGATCTTTGATGGCTTCTGTCTCATGCTGCCTGTAGAAGCCTATGGAGAGGACAATGGGTAGGAGTTAGCTGCAGAAGGACATAAACAGTGAGACTCTCACAGACATGCTGCTGTAGCGAATACTGTTTACTGTATCACAGCTGAAAATAAGACAGGAGCTTGTAATAATTTTTGCTCCAAAAGATTTAACTTTTTTTCCAAGTATAGCTGTCTGGACACTATTAAAATTGACTTTTTTTTATTACCTGTAGCTATGGCTTATTTTTAGAGTAGGGCTTATAGTTCAAGCATACTCAAAAATCCCGAAAAATCATGCTGCATCCTCAAAAATCATGCTAGGGCTTATTTTCAGGGTAGATCTTCTTTTCAGGGAAACAGGGTACTAAAATCACTTCTAAACTGCTTAGTACTTCTCTATAATGTACTCTATGATGCTGTTACTTATGAGGGTGTTCTACCCATACATAAAATAGAAAATATCTTGCTCTTTTATGTGTGCAGTGTATGGGAGACATAATAGCAGCTAGTATACATCAATTCAGGGAAAACTGAGAATTAGAGACAGCATAAGGAAAACCTGGTGAAAAATTTTATACAGTACTACATGTTAATGTTCTCTACAGTTGCAAGAAAAAGTAAATGGACCTTTCGGAATTACCTGGATTTCTTGTTGATTAATAGAGTTGAACAAACATACCCTGCCGAGCTTGATGCTCATTCGAGTATTAGCGTACTCGATGGTGCTGGTTACTCGAATGAGCATCAAATCATGTTCGACAGGGCCCCAGCTTTTGGCTCCTCCCCGCTGTACCGTGCCTGTTTTGGCCCCTCCCCGCCGCAGCGCGCGTCATTGACAAATTTTTTGTCTGGCAGGAAGGGGAGAGAGAGAGTGAGAAAGAGAGAGAGAAAGAGAGAGAAAGAGAGAGAGAGAGAGAAAGAGAGAGAGAGAATGAGAGAGAGAGAATGAGAGAGAGAGAAAGAGAGAGAGAGAAAGAGAGAGAACATGAACCAAGAAAAAAAAAAAGCTCGGCACCCGGCGTCCCACATACAAAAAGTGCTCCAGTCTCCCATTGCAGTCAAAGGGGTTCGTTACTCGAGTAGAGCTCACGAATTTTACGAAAAGCTGGACTCGAATAACGCGGACCCGAGCATGAATGCTTAATGGAACTATTATCTAGAAACTGTGATGATCAAAATAAACTCAACCCTTACAACATGGCCTGTTATAGTGACGCAAGATATTTAGAGACTAGGCAAAAGTAATAAACTGTTCGGAAATGGGAGGAAAAAAATCCTTCATAGTATTATGACTAGAGATGAGCGAGCACCAAAATGCTCGGGTGCTCGTTACTCGGGACGAAAATTTCACGATGCTCGAGGGTTCGTTTCGAATAACAAACCCCATTGATGTCAATGGGCGACCCGAGCATTTTTGTATATCGCCGATGCTCGCTAAGGTTTCCATTTGTGAAAATCTGGGCAATTCAAGAAAGTGATGGGAACGACACAGCAACGGATAGGGCAGGCGAGGGGCTACATGTTGGGCTGCATCTCAAGTTCCCAGGTCCCACTATTAAGCCACAATAGTGGCAAGAGTGCTCCCCACCCCCCTCCCAACAATTTTTGCTACTGAAAAGCCCTCATTATCAATGCATACCTTAGCTAAGCACCACACTACCTCCAACAAAGCACTATCACTTCCTGCATGACACTCCGCTGCCACTTCTCCTGTGTTACATGCTGCCCAACCACCCCCCCCCCTCGCGCGCGCGCCCCAGTGTCCACAGCACACACCAAAGTGCCCCTGCGCAGCCTTCAGCTGCCCTCATGCCACGCCACCCTCATGTCTATTTATAAGTGCGTCTGCCATGAGGAGGAACCGCAGGCACACACTGCAGAGGGTTGGCACGGCTAGGCAGCGACCCTATTTAAAAGGGGCAGGACGATAGCCCACAATGCTGTACAGAAGCAATGAGAAATATAATCCTGTGCCACCACCATCAGGAGCTGCAGACGTGGGCATAGCAATGGGGAACCTATGTGCCACACACTATTCATTCTGTCAAGGTGTCTGCATGCCCCAGTCAGACCGGGGTTTTTTATAAATAGTCACAGGCAGGTACAACTCCGCAATGGGAATTCCGTGTGCACCCACAGCATGGGTGGCTCCCTGGAACCCACCGGCTGTACGTAAATGTATCCCATTGCAGTGCCCTGGACAGCAGAGCTAACATCAGATTAAATGCAGGTGGGCTTCGGCCCACACTGCATGCCCCAGTCAGACTGGGGTTTTTTATAAGTAGACACAGGCAAGTACAACTCCCTAATGTGAAGTCCGTGTGGACGAACAGCATGGGTGGCTCCCTGGAACCCACCGGCAGTATATAAATATATCCCATTGCATTGCCCATAACAGCTGAGGTAATGTCATGTTTAATGCAGGTGGGCTTGGGCCCACACTGCATGCCCCAGTCAGACTGGGGTTCTTTAGAAGTGGACACATGCAGTTACAACTCCGTGTGGACCGACAGCATGGGTGGGTCTCAGGAAGCCACAGGCGGTACATAAATATATCCCATTGCAGTGCCCAGCACAGCTGAGGTAATGTCATGTTTAATGCAGGTGGGCTTGGGCCCACACTGCATGCCCCAGTCAGACTGGGGTTCTTTAGAAGTGGACACATGCAGTTACAACACCGTGTGGACCGACAGCATGGGTGGGTCCCAGGAAGCCACCGGCGGTATATAAATATATCCCATTGCATTGCCCATCACAGCTGAGGTAATGTCATGTTTAATACAGGTGGGCTTGGGCCCTCACTGCATGCCCCAGTCAGACTGGGGTTCTTTAGAAGTGGACACACGCAGTTACAACTCCGTGTGGACCGACTGCATGGGTGGGTGCCAGGAAGCCACCGACGGTACATAAATATATCCCATTGCAGTGCCCAGCACAGCTGAGGTAATGTCATGTTTAATGCAGGTTGTCTTCGGCCCACACTGCATGCCCCAGTCAGACTGGGGTTCTTTAGAAATGGACACATGCAGTTACAACTCCGTGTGGACCGACAGCATGGGTGGGTCCCAGGAAGCCACCGGCGGTACATACATATATCCCATTGCAGTGCCCAGCACAGCTGATGTAACGTCAGCTTTAATGCAGGTGGGCAAAAAATTAATTGGATTACAATGTAGGCGAGGGCCCAAAAAAATTGGTGTACCAACAGTACTAATGTACCTCAGAAAAATTGCCCATGTCCCACCAAGAGGGCAGGTGAAACCCATTAATCGCTTTGGTTAATGTGGCTTAATTTGTAACTAGGCCTGGAGGCAGCCCAGTTAAAATAAAAATTGGTTCAGGTGCAAGTTTCAACGCTTTAATGAGCATTGAAACGTATAAAAATAGTTTACAAAAATTATATGACTGAGCCTTGTGGGCCTAAAAAAAATTGCCCGTTCGGCGTGATTACGTCAGGTTTCAGGAGGAGGAGCAGGAGGAGGAGGAGGAATATTATACACAGATTGATGAAGCAAAATGGTCCCCGTTTTTGATGGTGATAGAGAACGATGCTTCCATCCGTGGGTGCAGCCTACGTATTGCTTAGGTATCGCTGCTGTCCGCTGGTGGAGAAGAGAAGTCTGGGGAAATCCAGGCTTTGTTCATCTTGATGAGTGTAAGCCTGTCGGCACTGTCGGTTGACAGGCGGGTACGCTTATCCGTGATGATTCCCGCAGCCGCACTAAACACCCTCTCTGACAAGACGCTAGCCGCAGGACAAGCAAGCACCTCCAGGGCATACAGCGCGAGTTCAGGCCACGTGTCCAGCTTCGACACCCAGTAGTTGTAGGGGGCAAAGGCATCACCGAGGACGGTCGTGCGATCGGCTACGTACTCCCTCACCATCCTTTTACAGTGCTCCCGCCGACTCAGCCTTGACTGGGGAGTGGTGACACAGTCTTGCTGGGGAGCCAGAAAGCTGTCAAAGGCCTTAGAGAGTGTTCCCCTGCCTGTGCTGTACATGCTGCCTGATCTCCGCGCCTCCCCTGCTACCTGGCCCTCGGAACTGCGCCTTCTGCCACTAGCGCTGTCGGATGGGAATTTTACCATCAGCTTGTCCGCCAGGGTCCTGTGGTATAGCATCACTCTCGAACCCATTTACTCTTCGGGTATGAGAGTGCAAAGGTTCTCCTTATACCGTGGGTCGAGCAGTGTGTACACCCAGTAATCCGTAGTGGCCAGAATGCGTGTAACGTGAGGGTCACGAGAAAGGCATCCTAACATGAAGTCAGCCATGTGTGCCAGGGTACCTGTACGTAACACATGGCTGTCCTCACTAGGAAGATCACTTTCAGGATCCTCTTCCTTCTCCTCCTCCTCAGGCCATACGCGCTGAAAGGATGACAGGCAAGCAGCATGGGTACCCTCAGCATGGGTACCCCTCCTCCTCATGCTCCTCCACCTCCTCCTCCTCAACGCGCTGAGATATAGACAGGAGGGTGCTCTGACTATCCAGTGACATACTGTCTTCCCCCGCCTCCGTTTCCGAGCGCAAAGCGTCTGCCTTTATACTTTGCAGGGAACTTCTCAAGAGGCATAGCAGAGGAATGGTGATGCTAATGATTGCAGCATCCCCGCTCACCATCTGGGTAGACTCCTCAAAGTTTCCAAGGACCTGGCAGATGTCTGCCAACCAGGCCCACTCTTCTGTAAAGAATTGAGGAGGCTGACTCCCACTGCGCCGCCCATGTTGGAGTTGGTATTCCACTATAGCTCTACGCTGCTCATAGAGCCTGGCCAACATGTGGAGCGTAGAGTTCCACCGTGTGGGCACGTCGCACAGCAGTCGGTGCACTGGCAGATTAAACCGATGTTGCAGGGTGCGCAGGGTGACAGCATCCGTGTGGGATTTGCGGAAATGTGCGCAGAGCCGGCGCACCTTTCCGAGCAGGCCTGACAAGCGTGGGTAGCTTTTCAGAAAGCGCTGAACCACCAAATTAAAGACGTGGGCCAGGCATGGCACGTGTGTGAGGCTGCCAAGCTGCAGAGCCGCCACCAGGTTACGGCTGTTGTCACACACGACCATGCCCGGTTGGAGGCTCAGCGGCGCAAGCCAGCGGTCGGTCTGCTCTGTCAGACCCTGCAGCAGTTTGTGGGACGTGTGCCTCTTCTCTCCTAAGCTGAGTAGTTTCAGCACGGCCTGCTGACGCTTGCCCACCGCTGTGCTGCCACGCCGCGCGACACCGACTGCTGGCGACGTGCTGCTGCTGACACATCTTAATTGCGAGACAGAGGTTGTGTAGGAGGAGGAGGAGGAGGAGGAGGGTGGTTTAGTGGAGGAAGCATACCACCACCGAGCTGGGGCCGGCAATTCTGGGGGTGGGTAGGACGTGAGCGGTCCCAGGCTCTGACTCTGTCCCAGCCTCCACTAAATTCACCCAATGTGCCGTCAGGGAGATATAGTGGCCCTGCCCGCCTGTGCTTGTCCACGTGTCCGTTGTTAAGTGGACCTTGGTAGTATCCGCGTTGGTGAGGGCGCGTACAATGTTGCGGGAGACGTGGTCGTGCAGGGCTGGGACGGCACATCGGGAAAAGTAGTGGCGACTGGGAACTGAGTAGCGCGGGGCCGCCGCCGCCATCATACCTTTGAAAGCCTCTGTTTCCACAACCCTATACGGCAGCATCTCCAGGCTGATAAATTTGGCTATGTGCACGTTTAACGCTTGAGCGTGCGGGTGCGTGGCGGTGTACTTGCGCTCCAACACTTGCGCTAGCGACCGCTGGACGGTGCGCTGACAGACATTGCTGGATGGGGCGGAGGACAGCGGAGGTGAGGGTGTGGGTGCAGGCCAGGAGACGGTAGTGCCTGTGTCCTGAGAGGGGAGTTGGATCTCAGTGGCAGGTTGGGGCACAGGGGGAGAGGCAGCGGTGCAAACCGGAGGCGGTGAACGGCCTTCGTCCCACCTTGTGGGGTGCTTGGCCATCATATGTCTGCGCATGCTGGTGGTGGTGAGGCTGGTGGTGGTGGCTCCCCGGCTGATCTTGGCATGACAAAGGTTGCACACCACTGTTCGTCGGTCGTCTGCACTCTCAGTGAAAAACTGCCAGACCTTTGAGCACCTCGGCCTCTACAGGGTGGCATGGCGCGAGGGGGCGCTTTGGGAAACAGTTGGTGGATTATTCGGTCTGGCCCTGCCTCTACCCCTGGCCACCGCACTGCCTCTTCCAACCTGCCCTGCTGCTGCACTTGCCTCCCCCTCTGAAGACCTGTCCTGAGTAGGCGTTGCAAACCAGGTGGGGTCAGTCACCTCATCGTCCTGCTGCTCTTCCTCCGAATCCTCTGTGCGCTCCTCCCTCGGACTTACTCCAATTACTACTACCTGAGTGATAGACAACTGTGTCTCATCGTCATCGTCCACCTCACCCACTGAAAGCTCTTGAGACAGTTGCCGGAAGTCCCCAGCCTCATCCCCCAGATCCCGGGAACTTTCCAAAGGTTGGGCATCGGTCACGACAAACTCCTCCAGTGGGAGAGGATTCGGAACCATTGCTGCCCATTCTGGGCAGGTGCCCGAGAACAGTTCCTGGGAGTCTGCCTGCTCCTCAGAATCTGTCATTGTAATGGAGTGAGGAGGCTGGGAGGAAGGAGGAGCAGCAGCCAGAGGATTCAGAGTTGCAGCAGTGGACGGCGCAGAATTCTGGGTGGTCGATAGATTGCTGGATGCACTTTCTGCCATCCTTGACAGGACCTGCTCACACTGCTCATTTTCTAATAAAGGTCTACCGTGTGGACCCATTAATTGTGAGATGAATGTGGGGACGCCAGAAACGTGCCTCTCTCCTAATCCCGCAGCAGTCGGCTGCGATACACCTGGATCAGGAGCTCGGCCAGTGCACACACCCTGACTTGGGCCTCCGCGTCCTCGCCCGCGTCCATGTCCTCTAGGCCTACCCCTACCCCTCAGCATGGTGTATTACCAGTAGTTTAGAAACAGAACGCTGTAATTAAATGTGCCGCTTATTGGCCTGTGGTTGGAGGCTGACTTCGCTTACGGAATGCACAGCAGAGCCAGGAAATAATTTTGCGCAAGCCTGCTGTAACACTTAGCTGGCTGCGTATTAATTAGAACTACTACCCCCAGCAGAGATGCAGTACACTCAGGACGGTCACAGGCAGCCCAAATAGAATGTTTTTTCCCAAATTTTTTTGGAAAAGCCCACTGCCTATATACACAGTATATCTCTTTCACTGTCCCTGGCTCACCACTACTGGCCCTGGACTATGTAAAATTACTGCAGACTGTTTCCCTCTGGACAGGATGACGGCGGTGATGTGTAACGCACAGCAGAGCCAGGAAAGAATTTTGCGCAAGCCTGCTGTAACACTTAGCTGGCTGCGTATTAATTAGGACTACTACCCCCAGCAGAGATGCAGTACACTCAGGACGGTCACAGGCAGCCCAAATAGAATGTTTTTTCACAAATTTTTTTGGAAAAGCCCACTGCCTATATACACAGTATATCTCTTTCACTGTCCCTGGCTCACCACTACTGGCCCTGGACTATGTAAAATTACTGCAGACTGAGGACGCAATGCTCTGCACGGCCGATATACAAAAAAAAAAAAAAAGTGCAACACTGCAAAAAGCAGCCTCAACAGTACTGCACACGGTCAGATGTGGCCCTAAGAAGGACCGTTGGGGTTCTTGAAGCCTAAAATCACTCCTAACACTCTCCCTATAGCAGCTCCACCATCAGCAGCACTTTCCCTGAGCTATGTCAGAATACATCTGTGGCGAGCCGCGGGAGGGGCCGATTTATATACTCGGGTGACACCTGATCTCGCCAGCCACTCACTGCAGGGGGGTGGTATAGGGCTTGAACTTCGCAGGGGGAAGTTGTAATGCCTTCCCTGTCTTTCTATTGGCCAGAAAAGCGCGCTAACGTCTCAGAGATTAAAGTGAAAGTAACTCGAACATCGCGTGGTGCTCGCCTCTAGTAACAAGCATCTCTAACACGCTAATACTCGAACGAGTATCAAGCTCGGACGAGTACGTTCGCTCATCTCTAATTATAACATCAAATACTGAAACAACTCAGGACAGTCCATTGAGCTGTGTAATTTGCACCAGATTATGCTCATTATTGACCAGAGCTTAATTAAGATCAGGCAACTATATGACGAAGAAATTGCATGATTATTTGTTTCTATATTCTAAAATTTTGCTTCATCGTTACATTCAGTTGCTTTGCTCTGTAGAGTGGTTACTTTGAAGCAAACAAAATATAGTCAGTTTACCCTTATTTATTCCAGTCCAATAAGCACTTGTATGTCATGTAGAGATGAGCGAGCACCCAAATGCTCGGGTCCACGTTATTCAAGTCGAGCTTTTCGTAAAATTCGAGAGCTCTACTCGAGTAACGAACCCCAATGGGAGACTCGAACATTTTTGTATGTGGGACGCCGAATGCCGAGCTTTTCTTTTTTCTAGGTTCGTCTCTCTCTCAACTCTAATGTCATGGTTGTTGGAAATATCACCACCATAATGGAGCCAGGTTATGCAGGGAATTATATATGTGGATCAAGTAAGTGCAATATTTGCTTATAGTCTTGAAAAAGTCATGTTTCAGCGGGGATGTCGATACAAGGGTTTATAGAATCAAGGATCACATCAATTGTGATACAAACTACAATGGAGAGAGGACTAGTGGGGGGGCTACAAAACATTCTATATGTAATCATACTAGCTATCTGTCTTCATCTATTTTTTATGGGATAGAGAAAGTTAGGAAACTAAATAGAGAAGGAGACTGTCTCAAATATCAATGTAAGTGTGAAGCATTTTGGATACTAAAGCTGGGTACAAGATATACAGGGGGTTTAAATTTTAAAACAGACCTCTTATATGGAATGTATTTGTCAGCATATGGAATTTTATGATCATGTGACTAATACGGGAGTGGTTTATCAGATTACATCATGTGACTAATATGGGAGTGGTTCATTAATTAACATGGAGCTTTTTGAGTATTTTACAATAATCTCATGAAACTGCCATGATTAAGAGCATGTATACGCTAAAAACACACTGGTAATGTGAGTATCTGCTGATCATGTATTTTAACCATGTTATGAATAAAATAAAGTAATTTTAAAGATGATTTCTGTAGTGCTGGAAGATACGTTTATTGGGTCTTCATAGTTACTGCCTATGTTTTTAGCAGCTCTTCCCAACAAGTTTTCTTTGCCCACAGCACTACTGCTCAGTGCTGTCTACTATTCTATTTGAATACTATTAGGTAAGGCTGTATTATACTACATTGGCACCATAGATTTAAACCAAACTAGGCCAACATTTGCTTAGAATTTTTTTCTTCTTTCTACATTTTTCTTCAAATTACATTTCTCTCATACTCCAAAAATATACTTATTTGAGTTCAAATGGAATTGCTCAAGTGTGTTTGAGACAGTGAAGACAGATAATGAGTCCCACTGGGGACAGTGACAGATAAGATGTGTGAGTGCCTTTTGTGCTGAAAATGTTGAACTCATACAAATTGGGAAAAACATTTTTCATTAATTTCACATTTTCCCCTTCACAGCGGACTAGTTTGGTTATACGCTCAGCAACGCATAACATAATACCCTTTTGGAAACGTTGATTTCATTTACTTAAACTATTGTCTTTCTGTAGAGAGTAAACATTTGCCACAGTGAATTATCTTCCTTCTTCATAAACCGTAAAAGAAACAAGTCCATCTGTTGAGTTTTAATTGTCTTATTTGTATCCCATTGGCTGAATCGTTAAGGTTGTAATGAACTTAATTACGATGACGTTGGATTCTGAAGTCTTTATTTGATAGTGATATTGTTCCTTGATTATAGTTCCTTGATTTGTGGACATATATAGTATTGTTTGTTTTCACAGTGTACAACATGGGCCTTACGTAGATGTACAGCGGTGTATAATGGTATGGTATTCTGCATTTCAGATGAGCTACATTGAATGTGCGCAGCCTGCATTTCACCAATTATAGGGAAGAAATGCTGCCATCCTTCTATATAATGTGCCATCGTTAGACAATCTACATACTTTTGTAATGCGGCCTTCAGGCAATGTAAAAAATAGAGTGACAATCCTATCTTACTATTCTCTACTAGGTTTTTTAATACTATATATATATTCATGCATCATTCTATTCCTAATGCACCTTCACAATACACCTCTCAGTCCAAGAAAATAAGACTGCAGATGAATACAGAAGCACTGAAGTATATGTGGAATCATGAGGGTATTATTCAGTATTATTGCATTAAGGGTCCGACATGAAGAATGGTTACAGATATAGAGTACTCAAATGAGACACTTGGATGGTGTGATTGGAAACAGTTCTGACAGAAAGTGTTAACCGCTTCATTGCCAGAGGATCCAGTTGTCCTTCCTAAGCAGATGAATTTTTGAGTTTTAGCTCATAGCTTTGCTCTTAAAAATACTATAGATGGAAAGACACAGAAACTATAAAATATTTAGCACTACTAGACTGGATACTGCAAAATATCCCTTATTTATTTAAAATGCAAGGATATAAAATATATTGCGTTGCATATTTTTAACACGTAACCACTTTTCTTAAATATGGGGGAGGGTAGCACTAATGTGAATAGTGAAATTACTAGCTAAAATATGTGATAGGACTTGTTCTTCATTGAGTAATGATGATATATGAACGAGCTGTCTGCAACAGTGGGTCCTGTGATCCTAAGAGCCCATTCACATGGCTAATATTTTCTGTCCGTGCGCTGTGTGTATTATTTACTGACAGAATAAAGACCCATTAGAGTAAATTGTATTCATAGTTTTTTTATGCAGACCAATGTTGGGCGTAAAAACAATTGCAGTATGTTCTAGTTTGGACCAAAATCAACCTTTAAAGTCTATGGGAGCATAAAAAAATGTAGCCAACACATATTATATGTATAGAAAATAATGAAAACATATATACCTATTGTGAAGCTCAATACATGGATTGTGGTTTTAATTTACTTGCAGTTGGATTCACAATCAATTTATATTAAGTTGTTTATAAAACAAAGTTTTAGTGGCAGTGAATCTCTAGATATTAGGGTTCCTCAGGCCTCATGTCCACGGCTAAAATTCATTTAAAATCCGCAGCATTTCACCCGCACACGTGATCCGCGCCCCATAGAGATGCATTGGACACCCGCATGTAGTTAAATACGGATGTCATTTTCCCCTGAGGTGCGGATTGCGTGTTCGGGAAAACACCCGCAGCATGCTCCATTTTTAGTGCTGGTCTCCCGCGGGGACGGCTCCCGCAGGCTTCTATTGAAGCCTATGGAAGCCGTCCGGATCCGCGGCACACCCGCAGCTGAATTTCTGCTCTCCGGCGCGGGAGAGCAAGAGATAAGAAAAAAGAGCACATCCGCTGTGCCGAAAAAAGAAGATCCGGTTGCGACGGAGGGCAGATCCGCAGCGTCCGGACAGATAAGTAATTCTTCTTTTTAGGCCTCATGTCCGCGGGAAAGGAGGGACCCGCTGCGGGATTCTGCATGAAGAATCCACGGCAAGCCTGATTTTCCCCGTGGACATGAGGCCTTAGAGATCAGATATATTGATCAACGTCCGTGTCTATCCTATTAAGCTATTTTGAAATTGACACTTGATCTTCTGACACCTTTCTTCATCTTAGCTTCCTAAAGCCACTTTTACATGGCAGTAGTCCGGTCAATATTTTACATCATTATCTGTAAGGCAAAATGAGCCAAAAAAAAGTACAATAGAAAGATTTATTCCATGTTTTGGACCCACTCCTAGTTTTGGCTTACGAAACAGATTCAAAATACTGACCAAAAAACTGCTGTTTGCAGATAAGACCCCACAAAGCAGCTTCAATAATGAATAGACCCTTAATGGCGGCATGAATTTGAAGGTAAAAAGAACTTTTACCTACAAAATTATTTGGTGCAGATAAGGCCCCACCAAGAAGCTTCTGGGCGGCCAAGACTATTTATTGAATATGACTTTAATGGTCACATGAATTTGCAGGTAAAAAAACAATTTTACTTAAAAACAAAAAAAACTCAGTCATTAACAAAGAATTTGGAAACCAAGCCAAACAGCATGTGTGAGTAGATTTTGGCTACATCATGGCCAAGTCTGGGTCCGCTCTAAGGAGCCTTACTCTTGACTTGGCCCAAGGCTCTTTTTTAAATTGGGGATTTGCCAGTCCCGTATTTATTAATTAATCTATTCATCCCTATCTGTAGAAAGTGTAATAACATAAATGTGCTTATTAAAATGAGTGCAAAAGAGCATTAACATTGAATTATTTATATAAATAGACATTACCAAAGATATTACCTAAGTAGATACTAATGGATCATAATGTTTATCGATAGTCACCTCGTTTCATGTGTACATATACATTTGTTATATTTTACTAAATCCTATGTAAATGGCAAGAGAAAGAGCTAGTGGTGGAGTGTGCTTGTACCTACTTATAAACTATGTGAACATTTCTATTATTAGACCTTATTAACATTTTTACTATGGTATAAAACCTTTAGTGCAAATTACCTTCAGGCCTCACAAAGCTTTTTTTTTCTGGAACCATAATTCAATATGATTTCCTGCAGTGTCATTTTAATAATACACCTGGCTGAGACTACCCTGTCATTATCTGCTCAAGATAGCTATAAAATGTGTGTCAATTATCCTCTAACGTATTCAACAAGCATGCTGGAAGTCTGATTTTCCTTGAACATTATCACAAATCAGTAGAACTCGACATTATTCAGGAAACACTTGATGGATGTGTTTCTAGTACCATTTGTGTGCAGATTATGCTTTGGCTTTATGGGGAGATCTTGTTGTCATTTTCCAGACACAGATGCAGTCAGGTATATATTTCATTGCAGGTATCCCAATGTGGCATTGCAAAGTATCCTAAAAAAACAATAAAAAAGAATGATTACGCATGTAAATATGTCACAAACAGTTAGGGTAACTGTTTGTTTGCCTTTATTTGCATGCAAAGCTACATCTACACATAGCAATAATCGCAAGTTCATCGAAATCAACTAAATGATCAACGATAGAACTATCATTTATTACTATTATATTCCACTGCAATCAAACTTGCATTTGATAATAGCATCATTTATATGCAATGATTGGACTGATGGAAATGTCCAGCAGATATTTGTAACCACTTTCAAACCACTAATTATTCATTGTTGATTTGAATATTTTATTCATTTATATCTCTGCTCTTTCTGAGCTTAGAGGTCCAGTGGGCGGAGCTATCAGTGACTGGCAGATATTTCTATATGAACAGTCATTCACAGACAGCTGTCAATCACCGGTAGCTCCGCCCACTGGACTGTTTAGTTTAGAAGGAACAGAGATATACATGAATAAAATACAAGCTATACTGAATCTTTCCCCATAAAACTGTATATCAATCTGCTCAGCTCCTCCTGCTCTATAACATCATGCCTGCAGTTTGGACAGTGTGTTCCAGCTGACAGATTTCCTTAAAAGAAACATCTTGTGCAAAACTTATAAACCATGTATTAACTAGTGTGGGCCCTGAGGGTCAGAGCATTATAGAGGATATCAGAGAGAGAACGCCTTCCCTTTCTGTTCCTGGTGCTTCTTATTGCCACATTTTGCACCTGTAGTTTTAAACCTTAAGTGATTTTTTGTCTTGCCTCACTGCATTGTGACAGCTATAACTCCATTTTTCCATTTACACACGTTTATACAAGCTTGTTTTTTTAAGACAAGGTTATATTATTTATTATTGCCCTTTGGGTGCACATATTGTATATCTTAGCTTTTATTTTCTATTTTAAGACTAATGCCATTTTTTTTGCAATTCTGCCATTGGCTTTTGCAATTTCTTCATTCCTCTTACCATGCCGTATTAATAACATGTTGGTTTGATTATCTGAGTCGTAATGTGTATGGGATACCAAATATGTATAACTTTTCTTGTACTTCATTCCACTAAAACTATTTTTATGGAATACAGCACATTAACCCCTTGAGTGGCGGGTTTCCTACGACCCTGTCGTGCCCACCAGGGCAGGTTTTCTAAATGGTCTAATCATTGAATTTCAACTAATTTTGCAGTTGCGTTCCAAGAGCCATAACTTTTTCATTTCCCCACTGACACGGCCAATTGAGGTCTCGTTTTTTGTGGGACAAGTTGTACTTTTTGATGGCATAATTTTTGGGTATATATAATGTATTGCATAACTTTTGTAAAAATATTTGTAGGGAGATTGGGGGGGAAAAAAAGAAATTCTGCCATTTGTTTTTTGGATTTCATTTTTACAGCGTTCAACATGCAGAATAAATAATGTGATAACATTATTCTCTGAGTCAGCACCATTCTGGCGATACCAAGTTTATACAGTTTTTATGTTTCTGGGAGGAAAAAAAGAAATGGGGATAAAAGACAAAAAGGGGCCATGTCATTAAGGGGTTAAATAATGTATCAACTTCCTTCTCTGGGTCATTATGACGCACGGATACTACATGTGTGATTTTATTTTACATTTTTTACAAAGTAAAGGGAGACAAGTGTTTTTATTTTGATTTTTTTAATAATTTTTTAACTTTTTTTTTTTTTTTAACTTTTTTTTTTTGTCCCTTTAGGGGACTTCCACAGGGACCCATCAGGACCCCCTGATCACTTTCCGGGGGTCTGATGGTGACAGCCCTTTACATGCTGCAGTCACATAGACTGCAGCATGTAAAGGGTTAACACAGCAGAGATCAGAGGTTTTCTCTGATCTCTGCTGTAAGAGCTGGTGCCTAGATGTCCTCTCACAGCCAAGCAGCAGCTCTCCCTGCAACAGAGACCATTGGCTTGCTTCTGACAATCCGATGGTCTCTATGGCAACCTGTAAACAAAGCAGGACATTAGAAGCAGAAGATTGCCGGCAGATCGGCAATATCTTCCTGCTTCTCAATGCCCTGCTTTGTTCTCTATGGGACTGTGCAGGCAGAGCACACTGTCACAGCTTGTGGCATTGTGCTCTGCAGCTCCCATAGTGATACATAGCCCGGAAATCTTCCGTGGTATATCGCTATGAGCAGCGGAGCTCGTCCCGGAAAATTTCCGGGAGTGCCACTCAAGGGGTTAATCTTTATTTTATGTGTCCTTTAAAACTACTTTTTCGTCCCACTAGGAGTTTTTTACTTAGCATTTTCACAAATAATTTAACACATTTCACTCTTTTTAACAATTATTTCATTGGAAGGCTTCTATATTCTAATACATTAGTGCCTGTCAGAGAAAAACTGACGTGTGCCTATTAAGCCATGACTATAGGCAACTACATAGGGTCGACATGAGCACCATCCCTCGGCCCCTTGCTGCCATATTTACCCGTTGGTTCCTGAAATCCTGTTGTGGCAGCTAGCAATGGGACAACAAAGAGAACCCCCTCCTTCTCTTTGAATCCACAAGATGCCACAATCACTACTGACTGTGACATCTAAGATTGGCATTAACTCTGATTACGGCCATTGCAGCCAGAGACCATCTGTCAATCACAGTCATCCTCCTGCCCATCTCATTATCACTATGCTTCATAAGAATGTGAAACACTGAACGATTAATGAATGACAACTGCACGATTCTCAAAGAGAATCATGTAATCTAAACATGCTGCCGGAGTGCAAACGAACTGGGGATGACATTAACAGTTCATTCGCTCGGGCAAACGAGGATCATTTGATTGTCGTTCAGTGTAAAAGGGGCATTAGTTGCATAATATTATCATACTAGCCAAAATGCAGTCCTAAGCTTTTGCTCACAACCTGAAGGTTGCAGGTTTGACCCCGACATGGTTTAGGTAGCCGGCTCAACTCTGACGCAGCCTTCCATCCTTCCGAGGTCAGTAAAATGAGTACCCAGCTTGCTGAGGGGTAAAGATGACTGGGGAAGTCAATGGCAAACCACCCTGCAAAAACAGTCTGCCAAGAAAACGTCACGATGTGACATCACCCTAGGAGTCAGTCATGACTCGGTGCTTTCACTAGGGGACTTTACCTTTACCTATTATCTTACTAAACCTATCTCACTAAAACCATTTACGCTTCACCTTTTTAGTGTACGTTCATGCTATAATTGAATCCGTTGTACACAGTGGAATGTGAATAAATTGGTAAATGGTGTGGGGTGCAAGAGCTTTAAACAACACCTCTAGCTACCAATAGATCCTGGCTTTTTACATAACTGTTTACTGATCTCCTGATGTTACCAGAAAATCCGACATTCAGTCATACAGGATTCTATGATGTCTGTCTGCTCCGACAATGAAAAAAGCAGAACATTGCAATGTGTTTCTTAGGCTGGGTTCACACGGGACGTATTAGCGCCGGAAATCCCGCGGTTTGGCCGCAGCAAAAACCGCGAGATTATCGTCAGGAGAACAGCCGCGAAAGAACCCGCGGCGGCTTTGAAGCGGCCCGGCCGCTTGCTTTTCCGTTGCGGCCGGCGCTCCCATAGAGGAGAGCGCGGCCGCGGCGGAAAGAAAAGATACACAGACATGCTGCATATTCTGAAACCACGGCTGCGGCCGCCGCAGCCGCGGCTCCAGCCTGACTCACCGCAGCGGATTGGCCGTCCCGTGTGGACGAGATTTCTGAGAAATCTCGTCCACATGGCTGGCTAATCCCGAGATTAGCGGTCGCGGGCGGATTTGCCGCGCGAAATTCCGCGCGGCAAATCTGCCCTGTGTGAACCCAGCCTTACAGTATTTAGCAACCTCTGCAGCCTTCCCCTTATCCCGCCTTGGTAGTCGTCCCCTCACTTGCTAATTTAGCACTGTGAATGCTTAGTTAATATGTAATTATGCATAATTTACTTATGGAAGCACATTTTTTAGTGTATTAATATAAAAATTTTGGCCCCTTTCCCAGGGACCTCTATAGGCACATAAGATGTACAACGAAAATCATGCAGTCTAAATGGGCTGCCCAAGCACGAACAAGCTGATGATGACATCACTAGCTCGTTCAGTAAGCAAACGAGAATCGGGAGATACTTGGCCCCTGTAAAAGGGCCATAAGTCTAAATAGGAAATCTGTCTGTGTGGTAAACTGACAATAGTTTTCCGCCCTTATCTCTCCTCTTCTGCACTTTTTATCAGCTAATTTATGACCTCAGCAAAAATAAACGTTATCTTTGTTGTGGTCATAAATTAGCTGATGAAAAATGTAATAGCATTTTAATAGCAATAGCAAATACAAAGGCTTATACTGCAGTGGTGTACATAGACTTTAACCCTTAATAATGCAGTGTCAGCCCTCGTCCGACATTCAGATTTCCCTGCATAGCTCCGATGTCGGAAAAAGTCTGACACATCTAGTTACAGTGTATTGGGCAGCGCTCTGATGCTGGAAGCTGTCCAGCACATGCACTTACAGTTAGTTGTTCCTTGCGCTATGATGACATAATGTATTATGTCATTGCGTCAGCGGTGTCTTCTTGCAGCGCTATAAATTCTCACACTGCTGATTCAAACTTTGAGAGAGAGAAAATGGTAGGCATGGAGAGAGTGAGTGATGAGGATATAGCAAGGTGGATTATGGAGGATAGTGATGGGGAAGAAGAGTTCAACGATGAAAGTGATCATGAAGAACATGTTACTGTTTCCAGTGGTAATACTTCCAGTAATGCTGAAAGCAGTGATAAAGAAGAAAAGGGGGGTATTTTTTGCTACCTGTTGTAGGTAGCCAAAAGGAATATCCTAATGGCGATGGGGATCTTATTCAGTTCCCGTACACAGTGACACAACAGGGATTCTCTCTTCCACAAAGTGTTCGCCCAAAGACGTAGCTAGAATATTTTCTGCTGTTTTTCGCAAAAAAACATTTTGGCGAAATTGTTGCTGCAACAAATCTGTATGCAGCAGAAAGACTCCAAAGGTTGACTCCACTACCAAAATATTCAAAGTGGCACTCCTGGAAGAATGTTTCACCAGAAGTAATAAAGACATTCTTTAGTGTTATAATAAACTTGGCTCTGAATCAGAAGACGCAATTAGTGAACCATTTTACCAACAAATGTCTAGACTGAACCCCATTCTTCAAAGATGTTGCCTCCCACCTCTGTTTTCTACAAATATTTTGGATGCTGCATTTGGTTTCTCCTGATGAGGGGAGGAAGGGGGCAAGATGAAGAACGTCAGGGATTATATTAACAAGAAATGCAAAGAACTGTATGTCCCAGGAAGAAATCTGGTTATAGATGAGAGCAAAGTAGGCTTCACAAGAAGGGTTGAATTCAAATGCTACAATCCAAAGAAGCCTACAAAGTGGGGCCTATGAATTTATTGCCTGTGCAATTCTGAAAATGGCTATACACATTCCCTAGTACGGCAAGACCACCACAGAAAAACTTATTCGGCCTGATTTGTCATTTGCATCTCGTATTGTAGTTCATTTGAGGCAAGGCTTGCAAGGCCAAACAAGTGGTATCAGCTAGAGATGAGCGAACACCAAAATGTTCGGGTGTTCGTTATTCGGAACGAACTTCCCGCGATGCTCGAGGGTTCGTTTCGAACAACGAACCCCATTGAAGTCAATGGGCGACCCGAGCATTTTTGTATATCGCCGATGCTCGCTAAAGTTTTCATGTGTGAAAATCTGGGCAATTCAAGAAAGTGATGGGAATGACACAGAAACGGATAGGGCAGGCGAGGAGCTACATGTTGGGCTGCATCTCAAGTTCACAGGTCCCACTATTAAGCCACAATACCGGCAAGAGTGGGCCCCCCCCCCCCTCCCAACAACTTTTACTTCTGAAAAGCCCTCATTAGCATGGCATACCTTTGCTAAGCACCACACTAGCTACAACAAAGCACAATCACTGCCTGGATGACACTCCGCTGCCACTTCTCCTGGGTTACATGCTGACCAACCGCCCCCCCCTCCCCCCCACAGCGCACACCAAAGTGTCCCTGCGCAGCCTTCAGCTGCCCTCATGCCACGCCACACTCATGTCTATTTAGAAGTGCGTCTGCCATGAGGAGGAACCGCAGGCACACACTGCAGAGGGTTGGCACGGCTAGGCAGCGACCCTCTTTAAAAGGGGCGGGGCGATAGCCCACAATGCTGTACAGAAGCAATGAGAAATAGAATCCTGTGCCACCGCCATCAGGAGCTGCACACGTAGGCATAGCAATGGGGAACCTATGTGCCACACACTATTCATTCTGTCAAGGTGTCTGCATGCCCCAGTTAGACCGGGCTTTTTAAGTCATAGACACAGGCAGGTACAACTCCCTATTGTGAAGTCCCTGTGGACCGACAGCATGGGTGGGTGCTAGGAAGCCACCGGCGGTACATAGAAATATCCCATTGCATTGCCCAACACAGCTGAGGTAGTAATGTCGTGCGTAATACAGGTGGGCTTCGGCCCACACTGCATGCCCCAGTCTGACCGGGGTTCTTTACAAGTGGACACATGTAGGTTACACTCCCTGTGGACCCACTGCCTGGGTGGGTGCCAGAAAGCCACCGGCGGTACATAGAAATATCCCATTGCATTGCCCAACACAGCTGAGGTAGTAATGTCGTGCGTAATGCAGGTGGGCTTCGGCCCACACTGCATGCCCCAGTCAGACTGGGGTTCTTTAGAAGTGTACAGATGTATTAAAAACTCTGTGTGCACCTACAGCATGGGTGGCTCCCTGGAACCCACCGGCGGTACACAAAAATATCCCATTGCATTGCCCAACACAGCTGAGGTAACGTCAGCTGGAATGCAGGTGGGCTAAAAATTAATTTGATTACACTGTAGGCGAGGGCCCACAAAAATTGCTGTATCAACAGTACTAATGTACATCCCAAAAATTGGCCATGGCCAGCCAAGAGGGCAGGTGAAACCCATTAATCGCTTTGGTTAATGTGGCTTAAGTGGTAACTAGGCCTGGAGGCAGCCCAGTGTAACGAAAAATTGGTTCAAGTTAAAGTTCCAACGCTTTTAAGCGCATTGAAACTTATAAAAATTGTTCAGAAAAATTATTTGAGTGAGCCTTGTGGCCCTAAGAAAAATTGCCCGTTCAGCGTGATTACGTGAGGTTTCAGGAGGAGGAGCAGGAGGAGGAGGAGGAATATTAGACACAGATTGATGAAGCAGAAATGTCCCCGTTTTGGATGGTGAGAGAGAACGTAGCTTCCATCCGCGGGTGCAGCCTACGTATTGCTTACGTATTGCTGCTGTCCGCTGGTGGAGAACAGAAGTCTGGGGAAATCCAGCCTTTGTTCATCTTGATGAGTGTTAGCCTGTCGGCACTGTCGGTTGACAAGCGGCTACGCTTATCTGTGATGATTCCCCCAGCCGCACTAAACACCCTCTCCGACAAGACGCTAGCCGCAGGACAAGCAAGCACCTCCAGGGCATACAGCGCTAGTTCAGGCCACGTGTCCAGCTTCGACACCCAGTAGTTGTAGGGGGCAGAGGCGTCACCAAGGATGGTCGTGCGATCCGCTACGTACTCCCTCACCATCCTTTTACAGTGCTCCCGCCGACTCAGCCGTGACTGGGGAGCGGTGACACAGTCTTGGTGGGGAGCCATAAAGCTGGCCAGGCCCTTAAAGACTGTTGCACTGCCTGGGATGTACATGCTGCTCGATCTACGCACATCCCCTGCTACCTTGCCCTCGGTACTGCGCCTTCTGCCACTAGCGCTGTCGGCTGGGAATTTTACCATCAGCTTGTCCGCAAGGGTCCTGTGGTATAGCAACACTCTCGAACCCCTTTCCTCTTCGGGAATCAGAGTGGGCAGGTTCTCCTTATACCGTGGATCGAGCAGTGTGTACACCCAGTAATCCGTCGTGGCCAGAATGCGTGCAACGCGAGGGTCACGAGAAAGGCATCCTAACATGAAGTCAGCCATGTGTGCCAGGGTACCTGTACGCAACACATGGCTGTCTTCACTAGGAAGATCACTTTCAGGATCCTCCTCCTCCTCCTCCTCGTCCTCCTCAGGCCATAGACGCTGAAAGGATGACAGGCAATCAGCCGGTGTACCGTCAGCAGCGGCCCAAGCTGTCTCTTCCCCCTCCTCCTCATCCTCCTCATGCTCCTCCTCCTCCTCCTGTACGCGCTGAGAAATAGACAGGAGGGTGCCCTGACTATCCAGCGGCATACTGTCTTCCCCCGCCCCCGTTTCCGAGCGCAAAGCAGCTGCCTTTATGGTTTGCAGGGAATTTCTCAAGATGCATAGCAGAGGAATGGTGACGCTAATGATTGCAGCATCGCCGCTCACCACCTGGGTAGACTCCTCAAAATTACCAAGGACATGGCAGATGTCTGCCAACCAGGCCCACTCTTCTGAAAAGAATTGAGGAGGCTGACTCCCACTGCGCCGCCCATGTTGGAGTTGGAATTCGACTATAGCTCTACGCTGTTCATAGAGCCTGGCCAACATGTGGAGCGTAGAGTTCCACCGTGTGGGCACATCGCACAGCATTCGGTGCACTGGCAGCTTAAAGCGATGTTGCAGGGTGCGCAGGGTGGCAGCGTCCGTGTGGGACTTGCGGAAATGTGCGCAGAGCCGGCGCGCCTTTCCGAGCAGGTCTGACAAGCGTGGGTAGCTTTTCAGAAAGCGCTGAACCACCAAATTAAAGACGTGGGCCAGGCATGGCACGTGCGTGAGGCTGCCGAGCTGCAGAGCCGCCACCAGGTTACGGCCGTTGTCACACACGACCATGCCCGGTTGGAGGCTCAGCGGCGCAAGCCAGCGGTCGGTCTGCTGTGTCAGACCCTGCAGCAGTTCGTGGGCCGTGTGCCTCTTATCGCCTAAGCTGAGTAGTTTCAGCACGGCCTGCTGACGCTTGCCCACCGCTGTGCTGCCACACCGCGCGACACCGACTGCTGGCGACATGCTGCTGCTAACACATCTTGATTGCGAGACAGAGGAGGAGGAGGAGGAGGGTGCTTTAGTGGCGGAAGCATACACCTCCGCAGATACCACCACAGAGCTGGGGCCCGCAATTCTGGGGGTGGGTAGGACGTGAGTGGTCCCGGGCTCTGACTCTGTCCCAGCCTCCACTAAATTCACCCAATGTGCCGTCAGGGAGATGTAGTGGCCCTGCCCGCCTGTGCTTGTCCACGTGTCCGTAGTTAAGTGGACCGTGGCAGTAACCACGTTGGTGAGGGCGCGTACAATGTTGCGGGAGACGTGGTCGTGCAGGGCTGGGACGGCACATCGGGAAAAGTAGTGGCGACTGGGAACTGAGTAGCGCGGGGCCGCCGCCTCCATGATACTTTTCAAGGACTCCGTTTCCACAACCCTATACGGCAGCATCTCAAGGCTGATGAATTTTGCTATGCGGACGGTTAACGTTTGAGCGTGCGGGTGCGTGGCGGCGTACTTGCGCTTGCGCTCCAACAGGTGCGCAAGCGACGGCTGGACGGTGCGCTGAGCTACACTGCTGGATGGGGCCGAAGACAGCGGAGGTGAGGGTGTGGGTGCAGGCCAGGAGACGGTAGTGCCTGTGTCCTGAGAGGGGGGTTGCATCTCAGTGGCAGGTTGGGGCACAGGGGGAGAGGCAGGGGTGCAAACCGGAGGCGCTGAACGGCCTTCGTCCCACCTTGCGGGGTGCTTGGCCATCATATGTCTGCGCATGGTGGTGGTGGTGAGGCTGTTGGTGTTGGCTCCCCGGCTGAGCTTTGCGCGACAAAGGTTGCACACCACTGTTCGTCGGTCGTCAGGCGTCTCTGTGAAAAACTGCCAGACCATAGAGCACCTCGGCCTCTGCAGGGTGGCATGGCGCGAGGGGGCCCTTTGGGAAACACTTGGTGGATTATTCGGTCTGGCCCTGCCTCTACCCCTGGCCACCGCACTGCCTCTTGCAACCTGCCCTGCTGATGCCCTTGACTCCCCCTCTGAAGACCTGTCCTCCTGAGTAAGCGTTGCACACCAGGTGGGGTCAGTCACCTCATCGTCCTGCTGCTCTTCCTCCGAATCCTCTGTGCGCTGCTCCCTCGGACTTACTGCCCTTACTACTACCTCACTGCAAGACAACTGTGTCTGATCGTCATCGTCCTCCTCACCCACAGAAAGTTGTTGAGACAGTTGGCGGAAGTCCCCAGCCTCTTCCCCCGGACCCCGGGAACTTTCGAATGCTTGGGCATCAGTGACGATAAACTCCTCTGGTGGGAGAGGAACCGCTGCTGCCCAATCTAAGCAGGGGCCCGAGAACAGTTCCTGGGAGTGTTCCCGCTCCTGAGCAGGTGTTATTGTAGTGGAGTGAGGAGGCTGGGAGGAAGGAGGAGCAGCAGACAGAGGATTCGGATTGGCAGCAGTGGACGGCGCAGAACTGCGGGTAGACGATAGGTTGCTCGAAGCACTTTCTGCCATCCAGGACAGGACCTGCTCACACTGCTCATTTTCTAATAACCGTCTCCCGCGTGGACCCATTAATTGGGCGATGAATGTGGGGACGCCAGAAACGTGCCTCTCTCCTAATCGCGCAGCAGTCGGCTGCGACACACCTGGATCAGGAGCTTGGCCTGTGCCCACACCCTGACTTGGCCCTCCGCGTCCTCGGCCGCGTCCACGTCCTCTAGGCCTACCCCTACCCCTCAGCATGCTGTATTACCAGTGATTTGATTTCACAGGCAGGAAATAAATTGGCGCAAGACTGCAGGCCAAATATAATTTTTTCCCTTTTTTGAAAACGAAAGGCCCCACTGCCTCTAGTGAATGAATAATCTAAGTTTAATAACTGTGCTGTTTTCCTGCTAATGTGTCACAGAACGTGAGGGTAGCAGAGTTATTAACTGTGGCAGAGCAGGTATTTTTTTTCCCAATTAAGGAAAGCAAATGGCGAAGCCAGGAGTAAAACGTAGCTGGGTGCGTATGATTTTTACAGGTTGCAGACGCAGCCGACACGTGTCCACCGCCCTTAGGACGGACAGAGGCCGGACAAATAGAATTATTTTCCGTTTTTTGGCACCAAAAGGCAGCACTGCGTATATTCTATGAACATGAGAAGTTTAATAACTGTGCTGTTTTCCTGCTAATGTGTCACAGAACGTGAGGGTAGCAGAGTTATTAACTGTGGCAGAGCAGGTATTTTTTTTCCCAATTAAGGAAAGCAAATGGCGAAGCCAGGAGTAAAACGTAGCTGGGTGCGTATGATTTTTACAGGTTGCAGACGCAGCCGACACGTGTCCACCGCCCTTAGGACGGACAGAGGCCGGACAAATAGAATTATTTTCCGTTTTTTGGCACCAAAAGGCAGCACTGCGTATATTCTATGAACATGAGAAGTTTAATAACTGTGCTGTGTCCCTGCTAATGTGTCACAGAACGTGAGGGTAGCAGAGTTATTAACTGTGGCAGAGCAGGTATTTTTTTTCCCAATTAAGGAAAGCAAATGGCGAAGCCAGGAGTAAAACGTAGCTGGGTGCGTATGATTTTTACAGGTTGCAGACGCAGCCGACACGTGTCCACCGCCCTTAGGACGGACAGAGGCCGGACAAATAGAATTATTTTCCGTTTTTTGGCACCAAAAGGCAGCACTGCGTATATTCTATGAACATGAGAAGTTTAATAACTGTGCTGTTTTCCTGCTAATGTGTCACAGAACGTGAGGGTAGCAGAGTTATTAACTGTGGCAGAGCAGGTATTTTTTTTCCCAATTAAGGAAAGCAAATGGCGAAGCCAGGAGTAAAACGTAGCTGGGTGCGTATGATTTTTACAGGTTGCAGACGCAGCCGACACGTGTCCACCGCCCTTAGGACGGACAGAGGCCGGACAAATAGAATTATTTTCCGTTTTTTGGCACCAAAAGGCAGCACTGCGTATATTCTATGAACATGAGAAGTTTAATAACTGTGCTGTGTCCCTGCTAATGTGTCACAGAACGTGAGGGTAGCAGAGTTATTAACTGTGGCAGAGC
The DNA here is from genome assembly GCF_035609145.1 of Eleutherodactylus coqui. NCBI lineage: Eukaryota > Metazoa > Chordata > Amphibia > Anura > Eleutherodactylidae > Eleutherodactylus > Eleutherodactylus coqui. The sequence continues at coordinate 124,642,967 of NC_089838.1, read as the reverse complement.
AGGTATTTTTTTTCCCAATTAAGGAAAGCAAATGGCGAAGCCAGGAGTAAAACGTAGCTGGGTGCGTATGATTTTTACAGGTTGCAGACGCAGCCGACACGTGTCCACCGCCCTTAGGACGGACAGAGGCCGGACAAATAGAATTATTTTCCGTTTTTTGGCACCAAAAGGCAGCACTGCGTATATTCTATGAACATGAGAAGTTTAATAACTGTGCTGTGTCCCTGCTAATGTGTCACAGAACGTGAGGGTAGCAGAGTTATTAACTGTGGCAGAGCAGGTATTTTTTTTCCCAATTAAGGAAAGCAAATGGCGAAGCCAGGAGTAAAACGTAGCTGGGTGCGTATGATTTTTAAAGGTGTCACACGCAGCCGACACGTGTCCACAGCCCTTAGGACGGACAGAGGCCGGACAAATAGAATTATTTTCACTTGTTTTACAAGCAAAAGGCAGCACTGCGTATATTCAATGAATAATAACTGTGTTGTGGCCCTGCCTATACAATTCTTTCCCTGCAGTATCAATGGAGGGTGCAATGCTCTGCAGAAGCGATTTTGAGAAGCAAAAAAAAATGCAGCACAGCTAACAGCAGCCTGGACAGTACTGCACACGGATAAATATGGCCCTAGAAAGGACCGTTGAGGTTCTTGAAGGCTACACTCACTCCTAACACTCTCCCTGCCTATGCAGCACTTCTGTCCCTAATGCCAGGTGCAACGGTCTGCAGAGGCGATTTTGAGAAAAAAAATATTGCCACTGCTAACAGCAGCCAACACACAGCTATCAGTGGCCCTAATAAGGACCTTTGGGGGGTCTTGAAGCCTACACTAACTACCAATTCTTTCCCTACAGCAGCTCCGGTATAAACAGCACTGTCCCTCAGCTAACTCACACCGCATCTGAGGCGAGCCGCGGGAGGGGCCGACTTTTATATTCGGCGGACACCTGATCTTCCCAGCCACTCACAGCAGGGGGGTGGTATAGGGCTTGAACGTCACAGGGGGAAGTTGTAATGCCTTCCCTGTCTTTCAATTGGCCAGAAAAGCGCGCTAACGTCTCAGGGAAGGAAGTGAAAATAACCAGAACACCGCATGGTGTTCGTTACGAATAACGAACATCCCGAACACCCTAATATTCGCACGAATATCAAGCTCGGAAGAACACGTTCGCTCATCTCTAGTATCAGCTATCACATCTTCACTGACAGGTTCTATAGAAGCCCTAAACTTCCTCCCAAATTGCATGACATGAAAATTTATATTGCATATTACAGGAAGAGTTGTGGCATCTAGGAATGATTTTCCTGGTAAATTGAAAAAGAAAAAAAAACACAGGGATTTATAGTATGTACCTATGAATGTGGCAGGAAAATTGATGTGCCTCTTCTTTCCAGGCAAAAGGATAGTGACCATGCTGAGTACATTCAATGGCCCTAAAACACAGTTGGTCACTAGTTATTGGAATAAATAGCCAGTTCAAACTGGAAA